>NW_008335971.1:1722931-1742735 GCF_000622305.1 Nannospalax galili | reverse complement strand
CTTTCATTGTTTAGGATGTTATTCTCATGTGTCAATAGATAGTAAATTAGTATTTTCAAACTGTGGGATACATAAGCTAATAACATATAACATAGAAACACTGAAATGACATCTCAGGTGTCAACACACATGAACTAAGTATCACTGTTCAGTTCTGTACACACATATTGTATGCACAGAGCTACTGATGTCAGTATTTGGATATGTAGCATCTCAAATGAAATAAGACAGCAAACCTAAGCTCCTACTGTGAAGGAGCAAAGACAATCAGAGAATTGTTTGCTAACATCTTGAGCCTTCTAAACGTTGATAAGAAAGATTTAGAAGAAAGTCAAGACTTGAAAGGGAGGAGAATTAGGGAAAGTTTTTAGAGGAGGTAGAAATTAAAGTAGCCAGGCATGGAGAGATGTAAAAGGCAGAGCTACATATCGGGGGAGATGCAGCGCTCACAGAGGGATGAAGTACAGGACTGTGAGGATTTGCCTTTCAACATGACTTTAAACAGTGTCTTTGATCTTGCAATATTGAAATATTGAGAATCTTTTTTTCTTCTTTCTTTTCTTTCTTTCTTTTTCTTTCTTTCATGCTTGCTTGCTTGCTTGCTTATTTTTCTTTTTCTTTTTGAGACTGTGTCTCCCTGTATCCACTTCCTACATGCTTTGTAGATCACACTGCATCCCACAGAGATCTACATGCCTCTGCCTCCTCAGTGTCTCACCATGCTAGAGACTCTTTTCCTTTCAATCACTAGGTAGAAACATAAGTAAGACTGGTAACTTTTAAAATCATTACTGTGGGAGTTGGTTTATAGATAGTGTGGTCACAGTTTTAACATTTCCTAGCTCTTTCCTAGAGAAGCAAAGTTATTCAATCCTGATTTAGGTACCAGCAAAATTCAATCTGTTTCAATAAGAACTTACATCATACACTTCATCTTTCCTTAAAATGACATTCCTGTAAACAGTAAGAGAAGCTTCCATAAGGCAAGGTTTATAGATCATAAATGTATTTTGAAATAGCACTTCCTTTTTTTTTTCAAAGATTATACTGTAAAACACTGATAGGATTTTCTCAGCTTAGAAATCACTTAAAACAAAACAAAAAAGAAAAACAACAAAAAACCCCACAGTCTTGTATAGCCCTGGCTGATTTTGACACTGCTATCGTAGCTAAGGATAACCTTGAACATCTAATCCTCCTACCTCTATTTCTCAAGTGCTAGGATTACAAGAGTTACCCATGTTCAATTTATGGGGTCATTGAAATCAATTGCAATATCTTGTGTGTGCTAGGCCTGTATCACCAGAACCCAGATTAGAAACCTTTAATCTAAGGATTAACAACTTTACTACTATATAACCCAATTTATTGACAAACAAATAGAGCACAGGGAGACACCAACGGCCATGTCTAGTAGGTAGTTCTGATAACAACTGTTAAGTCATATGTATTTACCATTGAAGTGTTAGCAAAATGCTTAACCACTATGGTGTGAAGAGAAAGTAGAAAGGAAAGAGGACTGAGTTAGAAAGGCTGCATTGGTGACCTCTTCCTAGTTTGTTCTCATTTTGTATTATGGGCTGTTTAGATCTGCAGGACACTTCTTCCACTTCAAGCGCCTGATCCACATTGCCAAGGACACGGGGCTAGGAACCACACACTCAGTGTACTCCAGCTATGTATTCTCTAGCTTGGGCTCATTGTGGTTTATGCAAAAGGATTATTTAGTGGGGAGTTTTTAAGTTAGAAGGTGTTATCACTTTATTTGAAAACATGAAATATATTACATGTTGCTTCTTAAATCAAGAACACTTAGTGTGAGAAAATATATTTTCATTATTTTCCGTTCTGGATGTACAAGTCCAGTGACAGACAAAGTAGATGCCCAGACAAGATTTTATGATTATATATGAAAAGCAGAGCCCCTGGAACTTCAGATGAGGGTGCTTTTCATTATGACACTTTGTTCACATCATACAACCACTCCAGGACTCTTCATTTTTTTCTGTTCCCCATGCTTAAATATTTTTTTATAAAAAAGAAAGATCTCATCTAATTCAGACTAGTCTTGAGCTTCCTATGCAGATGAATTCCAAATTCTCCACTTCTCCAGTACTGTGATCATAGGTATATCCCACCACCTACACTGTGATGAATTCATTTCAATGTGCTATTTAAAAATGGGTACAAATGCTTTACTAAACAGGACTTAAAATGTACAGTGAAATGCACGATGTCTGGTGGGGGATTAGGGGGCATGGATGTGGAAGGGGATCTAAATTGATTAAGAACTGTTATATTAAATGTACAAAAGCTCAATAAAAACATAAAAATATATTTTATTCATTATTTTTATTTTTGTGTATGAGTGTAATGCTTGCATGTATGTAAGTGTTTCCATGTTCTGCAATACCTACGGAGTTCAGAAGAGGTCATTGGATGCCCTGGAACTGAAGTTATGGATAGTTGCTAGCTGGCATGTGGAAGCTGGGAACCATATCTGGGTCCTCTGCAGAACAAAGAATTCTTTTAACCTCTGAGTCATCTCTCTGGCCTGATTTAGCATTTTATTGTACATCCTTGTTTAGAAGTTTATCTTTATGTTTTTGGCCATGGGTTCCTTGAAGACAGGAATCGTTTTGACACCATATCTGTGTGCTGCTGAATGTGGAGTATATGTATGGTATTCTATAAAACTGGACACATGGAAAGTTGCAACTCTTAATTAATGCCAACAATGTTGCCTCAGGTCATTTTCATGCATTCAGTCTTGTGAGCAATCATGCTTTTCATAAGAATTTGTCCTAGGTTAGTTGAAATAGTATTTTTATATATCTACATTTTGTGATTTTATTTAAACTACTTTGGGAAAATATTTATTTTATTTAAATATTTGTGATTCATCGGGCTGGAGAGATGGCTCAGCGGTTAAGAGCACTGGTTGTTCGTGCAGAAGACCCATGTTCAAATCCCAGCATCCACATGGCAGCTAACAACTGTCTGTAACAACAATCCCAGGGGATCCAACAGCCTTTTCTGACCTCTGTGGGCATTGCACGACATGGGTGCACTGACCTACATGCAGGGAATACACGCATACACATAAAATAAAAATAAAAATAAAACAATAAAAAGAAGATGAAATCTTAATTTTAATAAATGATACCAAATGTTGGAGAGAATGTGGGGAAAGGGGAACACTCATCCACTGCTGGTGGGGCTGAAAACTGGTTCAACCCCTATGGAAAGCAGTGTGGAGAACTCTTAAAAACCTACAAATGAACCTACCATTTGACCCAGTGATACCACTCCTTGACTTATACCCAAAGAACACATCCTATTGCAGAGACACTTATACATCCGTTTGTTGCTGCTCTTTTCACAATAGCTAAGAGATGGAAGCAACCTAAGTGTCCCTCAATTGACAAATGGATAATGAAAATTTAGTTAATTTATGCAATGGAGTTTTACTCAGCAGTAAAGAAAGATGGAATCACAAAATTTGAAGGTAAATGGGCAGAACTAGAAAATGTTGTACAAGTGAAGTAACACATACATACTCAGAAAAAAATTAACATATATTCTCCCCAATATGTGGATCCTAGAACCAAACCCTGAGAAGTGAGTAGGTATCCAGATATAACTACAGGAACCAGGATAATTTAAAGGAAACAGGGAGGTAAAGGAAAAGAATGAACAGTGGGAAACCGGCCTTAATAAGGGAGATATGGATAAAAATTGGGTTAGTTTAAGAGAGGGAGGAGGGAAGGGTATACAAGGAACCTATGGGATAAATTGAAAGTAGGAGGTTGTGCTGGACAGCTTTAGTGTCAACTTGACACACCTGGGTTGAGGGAGCCTCAATCGGGGAATTGCCTCTATTGGACTGACCTGTGGCCAGGTCTGAAGGGCATCTTCTTGATGAGTGATGTGGGAGGGCCCAGCCCACCATGGGTGGTGCCACTCCTGGGCAGGTGGGCCTGTGTTGCATCAGAAAGCAGGCTGAGTGGGGGCTAAGGGAGCAAGCCAGTAAGCAGCATTCCTCCATGGCCTCTGCTCTAGCTCCTGCCTCCAGGTTCCTGCCCTGAGTTCCTACCTTGGGCTCCCTGATGAACTGCGACCTGGGAGATGTTAGACAAATAAACCCTTTCCTCCCCAAGTTGGTATTGGTCAGAATATTTTGTCACAGCAATGAAGAACGAACTAGGACAGAGGGCAAGAGAGGTAGAAGGGTGTTATTAAGGGAGAAAGGGGAGAAATGGGGGGCACCTTAAGTGGGAAAAACATGACAGAGGGGCGAGACAGTGTGAGAGATAAATAATGCCTAGCTAGTTTTGATAAAAACAGGGAACCATATTATTCCAACCACCTACTGACAAATTATACATAGCAGGTCAAGAAATATATGTCAAGGTAAGGTTTATCTGAGAAAAATTGGTCTTTGCCCAAGATTTTTCTACATGACATACAGTAATTAAAAGTACCAGACAGGAGGAACTAACCTTCTTGGATGTGTGACAGACATACTTTGAGGTCTATACTTATTTGGTCAGAGGGACATAAAGGACAATTTTTGCTCCTTGCCTGCCTAGGTCAACTAGTTCTGGGGACTATGAGCATCTCTCAAAATGTCCTGTAATGGCAGTGGATCACCTGTCCTCTTGATCAAAGAGGCTGAGGTGACCCCAACAGATGGACTTGAACCAATGTCCAGTCTACAAAGAGGAGGGTCAACACAGAGGAATCATTTCCTCCATGTTTCCAAGTGGAGCCAACCATGTTCGAGCAGGACCTTTAACTTATCTTCACAAAGGTGGAACTGGTAAAAGAAAAGAGCCGGGGCTCCTCCCAAGCCCATGTGACCCCTGAGGAACAGTTCCTCAAACGACCTTAAGAGTAAAAAAATTGGTATACCTGGGCCAACTCTGTGGCCTTAAACACCCAAAAGGAAAGTATAACCAAAGATTAAAGGGGCCAATATAATTTCTTAAGATCCATATGCATAGCTAAAGGCTACATAACAAGCAACAATGCCAGATAAGGGATACCTTTTTTTGAGCTGTTGGCCAGGGTGGCCAGAGGGACTCCCAGATAGTAACCCAGCATAGAACTGGGAAAGTGAACAGTGGACCCCAATCTTATGTAAAGGAATATTGACAACTGATTGCTGCTAGATGAGGAACAGCTGACCTTCCTAAAACAAAGATCTCTAGATTGGCTTACCAGATGGACAAGTAGTGGGCAATGCCTAGGGGTGCTGACAACACAGCAGACAGTAGCAGGGATATCAGAGTATAAGGGCTTTAGTGGGGGGAGGGAGGCTATGGGAGGGTGCCATCTGGGAATTGGGTGTATAGTTGAATAAGATGGTTTGGGATGTTCTGTGTGATATATACTCACACGCACAAAAAAATCAACAAATTTTTTAAAATGTATTATATATGAGGAGGAAGCATGGAAATTTATGTCATGTTAATTGGTAGAGGTGATAAACATTACAATTGAAATCTACCTGATGACTTTGTAGATGTACACAGGCACCAAGGATCCAAGTGTAACAGATTATGACTAGTAATAATCAGATACATACAGATTAGAGGTGCATGTGCCAACATCTCAGTGTTAGTATCAAAACAATGAGTCTTTCTGCAAGGAACAATATATTCTAAAATGAAATGAAGATCTTTGTTAAAGATTAAAACTCATTCAATTTAATGTCTTACAAGGCTTATACTGAGTTCAATATTATACAACTGTATTAATTCAACTGTGAACATAGAAACTTGCAGCGACTTCTGAAAGAGATGTACTCTTGCTCTGGAGTGTGTTACTGAATATGTTAAAGCTGTAGTGAAATGCTTCTTCTAATCATGTACTTACTAAAATTAAAAAAAATAAAAAAATAATAATTCTTCAAAGCATAAAAATTAGCTCCTTAATAATTGGTAGATGTGAAAAACATTACCATTGAAATCTACCTGATGACTTTATATCCATGCTCAGATGCCAAGGAGCTCAAAAAGTAACCGACTGTGACTAGTAATAATCAGATATATAGAAATTAGAAATGCATGTGCAAACATCTTAATGTCAATTGCATTGAAAATGAATTTTTCTGAATGAAATTTTGTATTTTAATAATGAAATGGAGATCTTTTTTAAAGGTTAAAATTTTATTTAATTGTATGTCTTATACAGTTTATACTGAGTGCATTATTGTATAATTGTATAACTGCAATAATTCAAGGGTATACCTAAAAATTTACCACCAATTTTGAAAAAGATGCATCTTAGCTCTGGAAATTGTTATTGAATATGTCAAAGATTTGTAATGAAATGCTTCTTCTAAGTATGTGTTTATTAAATAATTTTAAAAAATGAAAAAATAAAAAGAATCAGGTTTAAAAAAATAAAAAATAAATAAATATTTGTGACTCAGGTCTTGAGTTGTGGTTTTCATAGTATTCTGGTGCTCAAATCAAAGAAGATGTCATTTGTTGATTACTCTCCTTCTAGTCCTGGACTAAAAATTACTAGAGAATAACATACGATGAATAAGAATTTTGTGTATGTGTTGCTAAAATCTCTTCTGGGGGGAGTGTGTAAACAACATCCAACTCCTCCTCCCTTGGGCCAACAACAAACTGAGCTACAATTTCAAATTCACAAAACTGCAGTCTGGGAATCAGTAGTTTGTTGGGCTTACCTATACACCAATAGGTAAGGGTTTACTTACAGGAATGTGAGTGCTTCCCCCAACCTACCTATGGCTGCACTGGAAGTCTCCATCCAAGCATGGAGGTAGCTTCCCCATAGCCACATAAAATGATGAGAGACCCCCTCTGTAGGCTTCCCCAATTTGTATACCGTTGGACCCTCCCCCAGGCCACATGCACCTAGAGCCAACCAGTTGGGAGGTGTGGCTGGACTCTTATGTGAGGGTCCTATGACTGTTCCTGCCTCTCCTTTCTTGTGGGTTGTGATAGTTAACAAACCCAGCTGTGATGATACTAAGCAAGTGGGCACAACTGAGGTTGGGAAGATGACTTCTGTGTATCAGAAGACAGTCCTATACAACAGTATCCTTGAGTTATGCTAAATTTCAAAGCTCCTTTTACTCACCAGAATGAGAAAGCATTTTGTAATCTAATACAGTAATACAATCTTATACCTGGGTATAATGGCACTTACCCATCATCAAAAATCACTTTGTATCTGTTTTCCTATTGCAATTACTTCCTTGGGGTGCTAATATTTCTTTCGCACAAACTTCCAGCTTTTCATTAACTATTTTATCTTGTACTTTAAACTTAGTCTTCTCAGATTAAAATCTCGGAGTGTGCTATTTGTTAAGATTTGGTGTCTGCTTCTTGAGGTCACAATTCCCAGAAGATTGTAATTTGTCTTACATTGCTGTACAGAGATTTGATGCTTGTTGAGTAAACAAGAGTGTGAGGTATATTATGCCTCATAGATCTTTACCCCAATGAATAATTATATTTCAAAGAACGCAAAAGTCTGCTTTGGAAGTCCTGAAAATTGAGCACATCAGATCCACACCTAGTTAGGCCAGTTGTTACTATGTCTTGTATAATATTTCTATCATTTCAATTTTCAAATGTCAACTATTTATGTTAATCATGTTTATATTTCTTAAAATATTCAGAGAGAAATTAGAAACATAAAGGAAAATGTTTATTGAAGTGATCAAAACTTCAGAGAATGATGATAGTAAATGAGTGACAATGGCAGTTGCTGAAAGAAAAAGAAAGAAAGAAAGAAAGAAAGAAAAAGAAAGGAAGGAAGGAATGAAGAAAGAAAGAGAATGAAAGAAAGAAAAAATGAAAGAAAGAATAAAAGAAAAAAACATGTACAAGCAAGAAACATTCATGCACAAACATGTCCAAATAAAATTCATGAAAACTTTCCTTCCTTGTTAAAAATGGTAAACTAGTTAACATTGGAAGGACAACATGAAAAGACAATTTGTGCATACTGAAAATGTATCAAATCAATTGAAATAATTTTCCATTAAATTTATTCTTTCAGCCTCCATTAATATTATATTTGACAAAATCTTTAAGGATTTATTATGGGGTACAAAGAAGGAAATGTGTTTTCCAAGTGTTCACACTATGTTGCTTTATGAATGATGAAGTACATTTATAAGTTTCTTTCATTAAAGCATTGTTTTCAGCAAATACACTTTGTGAAGTAAAATGAATCAATATGAAGTTACTTGAAAAGCGGTTTTTATATAATAACAACCTGTCTGAAAATCAAACTGAAATTTATTTGTAAAGTACTGCTAAAATGAAAATTTTTATGACCTATTTTTAAGCTTTAAGAAATTTACTATCTGCACAACCACAATAGCTTTTGGAGTTATGTCTATTAGGTATCATAAAATAAAACTTGTCTTAAAATATACAATTTGAGTGAAATGAAAATCATTGATATATCTTGGCATCACTGAATTTAGAATCTAATAACAATCGATGGTCCATCCAAGTCCTGAAGCCTAATAACCAAGGTGACTGGCCTGGCAAACTACCTCTATTGGTGCAGTAATGGCACTGTTATCTGGGGGCAATCAACAGCTACGTAATTATAAATGGGAGGGAATTCATGGGTGGCACTGTAAACTCAGTACAATACACATGACAGAAGAGGTCATAGATCCTAGAGAAAACCCTATCTCTTACATAGCTTAGGACTGTCAGGACTCAGGTTTGCTTTGCTTAGCAGGGGACCTACTGGCTTGGGGCAGAGGGTCTGATCGGCAACACAGTCATAAACTCTGGGACCTCTGTCTTCCCAATAGGCCAATTATTTTAAAATTCAGATGATTTTTATTCATCCCAAGGAACTAGCAGTCATGTGGGATATGGCAGTCACATACAAAGATTTAGGGTACAAAAAAACAGGACATTTAGTCTGTTAGTTGGCTCCAGAAGGATTCTTAAACTTTTACTAAAGGTTATCAATGCCCATCCTGTAATTTATTGGCCACAATGTTTTCTTTCATAGAGCTAAAAGCATGGTGAACTTTTAGCTTTTAGCTCAGGAGTAAACCTTTAAAACCTGGCCTAATCTCTTAGTCAGGGATAGCTGAGTTATTTGTTCAGGACAAGGATATGAGCTAAGGGTTGTTGACCAAGATAATTTCCCACAGAGCAGGGAGCCTGCACTTTTATGACTGGGCCACTTCCTCCTGCCAGTCTAGCAGTGTTCTGCAAGACAGGGATTATCAGAGCCACTGTTTTCAGTGCCCCTCCCTTTAGCAGAGAATGCAGCCTGGACCTATAAATTTTAAGCTCACCTCACCCTCGGCCTGGCATCCTGGTTTCCTACAAGGACAAATGAAACTTCTTACTATATGCTAAATATTGATCCTTGTATTTACAGACAAACGATCATCAAAAAAGCTTCTTTTTTCAAGAGATAGAGGCTACTGCAGAGTTGAACATCTGATCAGGCACAGAGAACATACATCTGGGATGACTCGTACTAGGTGACACATCTAGAGTTGAATCTCTACAACTAAGGCTTATGGAATATAGTAGGATATGGGGTAGAGAGAGGGCTAATGCATTCCTCAACACTCACCAGTGAGGCTTCCTTGTACAGCAGAGTGTGATGCATAAAGAAGGCCACAGCTGGCCAAGTTTTGGACAATAAGAGACGGTAGAGTGTAGGATGGGACTCAAAACCTCACCCACTCATGACTCAGGTACCATTGTTGAGAGGGGCAGAAGGATTGTAAGAGCTGGGGGTGGTTCATGAACACAGATATGTAGAGGCTTCCAGGCCACTGGAGGCTTGCTCATGTGAACCTGTGGCAGTGGTGGTGTGCAGCAAGGGACCCATGTCAGCTCAATTAAACAAGAGCCCAAGGGGGAGGTGAAAAATAGGTAGAGGGCCAGCACTGGACTTAGAACTGTTTGAGACTGACTGCTGCTGGGCGAGGGAAAGTATAACTTACATATGACCACTGGATGGGTTGACTAGACTCCAGTGAGTGGATACATTTACCCTAAAGGGCATTTGGGTATAAACACCTGAATGAATGAATAGGACTTAGCATGTATGGTGGAGTGCATGGGGTTCCATGGGAGGATGGGGGAGACATGGATGGGAGAGGGAGCTTGGATTTGATTAGGAACTGTTGTATAAGATTTAAAAAGATCAATAATATATATTATATTCCAATGAACACATTTGAAAAAATCATATAAATCTAGCATTTTTAGATTATTTTTTAAGATTTGGAGATAGAGTCTTACTAATGTGCCCAGGCTAACCTTGATCTCACTCTACAGCCTACCCAACTCTCAAACACACAATGTTCCTGCCTCTGCCTGCAGAGTAGCTATAATATTACATGCCTAGCTTGCATTTAGGTTTTAGGAAACTATTTCAAAAATGTTATCATAAGGTGCTGGAGACATGGCTTAGAATTTAAGAGCACCGACTGCTCTTGCAAACAACCTGGGTTCAGTTCCTAGCACCCACATGGTGGCTAACAACTGTCGATAACTCTACTTCCAAGGTATTTGATGCCTTTTTCTGAACTCCATGGGTATTACACTATCAGTGCTTACATATCTGCAGGCAAAATAAACATATACATAAAACAGAAAGAAATACAATTTTAAAATGACATCGTAAAAGTAATCCAGATGATTGTTCTTTTAAAAACAATTGATGGTAGAAAACTAAGAAGATTATTGTGATTTATAGGGAATAGCAGTTATTACTGAGAATACAAAAATAAGCCCTGAAACAAGGACAAAGTAGATTTTGCAGTATTTAAAACATCTTAATTCTTTTACTTTTATTTAAAACTTGATGAAGGGGTTGGAGAGATGACTCAGCAGTTAAGAGCACAGGCTACTCTTGCAAAGGACCTGGATTCCATTCCCGGGACCCACATAGCAGCTAACAACCATCCGTAACTCCAGTTCCAGGGCATATGATACCCTCTTCTGACTTCTACAGGCACTGCACATCACAGACACATATACATGCAGGCAATGCACTCATACACATAAAATAAAAATAATGAATAAAATATTTAAAACTTGATGAAAATAAGACATAGTTTCATGAGAATATGAGATTTTGACAGTGAACATTATTTTCACATATTACTTGAGAATCTACATAATAAATGATCAACATATATGGGGCTTCAATCCTCATTGTACAACTAAGTCAAGATTGCTTAGATCCCTATCCCCTCACTTCCTCTACTTGACATAGCTAGAAGGTCTCACAGGAAATACAGGGAGACTCATTGTCCAACCTCCATTGCAATGAAGCTGGAAACTGATTACTTCCATCCATTTGCATAAAGGTATCTATTTCTAAATCCATATAAAGATCCTTTAGAGCTATAGCCTCTCTACTCCTGAAAAGTCCTGTGGAGTTAAACAGGTCAAAAACTGGCACAGCTAAGCAACTGATGTCACCATTTGGAGGATATTGCACTTTGAGGAATCTTTAGGAGAGATATTTAAATGATAGGTTTGTTATGAAAGAAACAGACTTGGACAAGCCATTTATATCATTGAAATTTTATGTTATTTGTGTTATTAGAAGGTAGGTATTCCACTACCAGACAAGCGTTTTTCCTCACCATTTAACAATAGTGACTGCATTATATGTGGCCTGGTACCAAAGGTCAGTACAGGAGGTAAAATTATGCAAGTACTAGTCTCCAAATCTTTTCTATTAATCAATAGCCACCAGCCTACTTTAAATGGTAATTTAATTCTTCCTGAATGTGTATGCTAAAAAATGATTGATTCTGTGGTCCTAGTTATATAATCAGTTTTTAATCATACTTTCACTGTCAAGGTGAAAGAGGAAGGTTTTCATCGTTCTCACTTTTAACTAAATGATTAAATGCCATCATTGTCATAATGTCCTGGAAGTGACAGAGTCATCAGAATGTGCTCTGACAGTACATCTATTTCAGGGTCATATTTCTATCACTTTAACAAGTAACTGAAAAGCCATCCCAACATTCATATTGTATTTCCAACTAATAACTATGAGAACTTCATAAAGATTTCATTAAGGCAACTCTTTTCTAAGAAGCACCGCAAATATTAATCTACATGTTCCTCCATAGACCTCACTACACAAGTAGATGTTAAATACAAACAGTTAAGTCCAATTCAGTTACAACATATCCCATAACAATAATTGGATACATTTACAAAGATTATTTAAGTAAGGCATTATCCATGTAAGGAACTCAGTTCTTCTTAGTCATTGTAAATAATGCAATGTTATTTGAGTTACGGTGAGAATTATGCTTATATAATCATCAATATATACATGTCTATTTGATTGGCTTTGAACTATTTGGTTTTATTCTTAACATGTTTGTAGTGCATAAATGAAGTTGATTTTTATCTGTCAGAGTTGACCTGCTCTGGTTTTGCATTAGAATAATGAGCAGATTAACTTACAAAGAGAGAACATTCATGTAGCCCAGAGTTTGGAGGTTGAAATCCATGCAGAGTACCCCATTACTTCAGATACCAGCTGCTGAGGGTGGCAATTCATAATGAGAGTCTGTGTCTGAGAGAGAGGTCACATCTTGAATCAGGGAGTCGAAAGAAAAAGAGCGAAGGGCCCTGTTTGGCTGAGTTCTACGAGTTCTTTGGTAGGAATATTTCCAAAGAATTGAGCACTTCGCAAAAGTTTAAAACATTTCCCAGCACCATAACGCTGGGAAGCACACTTTTACACATCGAATTTGAGGGCACTTATACAAACCAATGCCACATGCGTGTACACACACATACACACACACACACACACGCATGTGTACTTTCAAAGCATCTTATTTAATACCATAATAAAATTTAAACTTGGTAAAATTGCTCACAATTAAATTGCTTAACAAATGAAAATAAATGAGGGATAAGTAAAGACTTTGCAAAGCTACATGTTAAAAACTTTTCACACCAAGCTTTCTGAATTCTAGGTACTTCATTACTATACTGCTTTATTTATCATGAGATATGAACTCTGCCTTCATCTTTAGCATCAGAAAACATAAAATGCTGAAGTCTCACTAACTACATGACATTTAACAATGTACTTATTTTATGGCTGGCTGTATTTCCCTAGGGGGAAAAATTGTTCATATAGATATATAAGGGAAATACTTTTATGTATATATATTTAAATAATATTTTTTTCATTTTCATGGTAAGTGCCTATGACATACTGTCAGCCTCCCCTCGGCCCAAACTCAGCTGCTACCGGGAGACCATTGTGCACGTTCCTGTCAGGAAAAGTCGGGGTGAAAGGGGCCTCGGGCTTGCCGAGTATAACAAGAAGAAACACCGGGGAGACTGTGTCATGGACAGATTGTTTATTATGGCATAAGCTGAGGTTTATATATGAAAGTTTCATGGGCAAAGAGGTGGGGTT
The DNA here is from genome assembly GCF_000622305.1 of Nannospalax galili. NCBI lineage: Eukaryota > Metazoa > Chordata > Mammalia > Rodentia > Spalacidae > Nannospalax > Nannospalax galili. Next base: position 1,729,280 of record NW_008335971.1, on the reverse strand, counting down.
GGTTTTCTGGCAGGCAGTCAGGTAGCCAGAGGGAAAGGGCTTCTAAGGCTACAGTGGCCTTTGTCCTGTACTCTGGTAACATGATCTAAAGAGACCTGGTTAGGATTAAAAGATTAGAGACCTAATAGTTTTGCTTGGGGGCTGCTGAGTAGAAATAATGTGTCTAGAACGCAGCTGGCCAGTTTCCTGCAGTCCTCACTGGGAGGTCTCCTGCCTGGCCATGCCCTACATTCCAGGCACTCCTGACTTATCCCAACAACATACCAACAGAAAATGTGTAATAGTATATGCATATATAATATACATATAAGCATATATGTACATACATAGAATGTAAGTATATGTAAATATAATATACATTCATATATATTATATATATAATTTGTCAAAGAAGCATATCGTTCTTTAATTTATCATTTTACTTCTTTGATATGAGGCCTCATTATTCCCAGACTGGCCTCCAAGTCACTATGTGCAAAAATGACTCTGAACATTTGATCTTCCTGCATCATCTACTTCCCCTGTGGCAGGACTGCATATGAGAAAGAAACTACCATGTGAGGTTTCTTTTGTGTTTAGAATCAAAGTCATGGCATTATAAAGGCAAACACTCTATCAACTGAGCTACATCCCTAGGAGAAACAGAATTCTAGCATACTGGTCTTTTCTTAGCACCTGGCCTGTCCTTGGAACTCAGGAGACCCAATAAAAAAGTCATAGAAAGTGTTTACATAATGCTTTGTATATATAAGGTATTGTCTTATATGCCAGATACATACAAGATAATCTAATTTAATACAAATAAGTTATATGAGGGGGATTATAATGTTCACATCTTATAAATAAATTAACTTTAAGTGATTTTTACAGAATAATATATTCAGTAGAAAACAACTTAAAAGCTCAGAGGGCTAGAATCTAGGAAATCAATCTCTCAAGTCATCTTTGAACTAGTGTTCTATAGTAGATATTAAATAAGACTGCTTTACTTCCTCTCTATTCTGAATTTGCTGATGAACAGCAGATATGGACTCTCATTCTGACAGTGGCTCAAAATCCGTAATAAACTAAGTCTATAATGTGAGGAACTTACAGGACAAGAGACTGTGGTGTGTAAAGGATGTTAACAGGCAGACAACTGTACAAAGAACATAATAATGGGACTGTTCTGCATGGTTTTCTGTTTGCAAATGTTTATCAAATGGAAGGAGGAGATCGGATGGAAGGCTTCACGGATTTTATGCCCCAAAGAAAGCAGGGTTAATAGAAAAGACAGATTCTCTCTGCATTTCTTTATGAAATAAATGTGAAAGAATCAAGAAATAGAAGAAAAAAAATCACTGACAAAGGTTTTGAACACTACATACTGAGTTACCATAATATGTTTAACTTAAAAAATATTTTAGAGTTAGTAATATTTTAAAAGTAGTACAAAATTCAAAGCAACTGTTAACCATTTTCTCTTAATGTTAAACATCTTAATGACTGACTGCAGGGATAGCTTGGCTATTCAAGGATCAGGCTGACAACCAAAAAATCTTAATGACAGCTGGTGAGATACTTCAGCAGAAAAAGAAAGGTGCTTGCTGCCAAGCTTGAAGACCCGAGTTCCGTCCCAGACCCTACATCGTGAAGTAGAGAAACGTTTGGTTCGTGTTGTCCTTTAACCTGAACTGTCATCTTGCTATATGTGCTTGTGTACACACATTTGTTCACACACAATAAATGTAAAAAACATTAATAACAAAACAATTATCACAACATAGAAATTAACAATACTATGTGTTACTAAATAAGATACAGATTTCATCTTGGTATCAGTATTATTTTCTCTCATGCCCTTTCCCTCCAATATTATCTTAATAACTAAAAGATAAACAGGAATGTGGGAGGAGGATGCAGAGGAGTGGGATGGTTATCTAAAAACTAATGACATATGAAAAAGTCTCATGAAAGAAAATCCATTAGTTTGTAAGTTTACTAAAATTATAATTTCAATAAAAGGAGTTTGACTAGAAATACCCCCGTTTCACCTGATGGGTAAATAATGCTTCTCCCAAAATGTTTGGGTTAAAACATCTCCATACCAAACATATATTACCTTCCTATGAATTGTTGGTTCCCTGGAGACCACAGAGGCACCCACAACAATTACCAGGCTACTGTTCTTTCTTTTGTTTGTTCACCATTGCCTGATACTTAGTCCCTATCTCTGGAGACACCAGATATTTTGGTTGCAAAATATAGAGAAATCAAGCGTTCCTGACCAGGAAACTCTCTCCTTGCTTGCCACCTTGCAGAATTCTTAGAGGTGCCATGCAGGTTACTATGAAAGAAAAAATGTCAATGGTCTTAGCCATTGAGTCTTCAGCCATTCATTGGTCAATGGTCTTAGCCATTCACTGGATCCTGAATGCTGCAAACTGCCAGACAAATTGTGCTCACTTGTACAATAGTGGCATGATGACTACCACCTGCTCTTTTCTTGGATTTCGGCCTGCTCCAAAGTAGTAATTTAATGTCTAGTGCTATAACCCGGTCAAAATCTCATGACCGGGGAGATCATCAGCCCTAGGGGCAAATACTTTGATGTCTTTCAGCTAAATGGCAATGTTGACAAACTCCTTTCTTTATTACCCCCACCCTTTTTCTTTTTGGTCTTTTTGAGGCAGCGTCTCCCTTGTAGCCACAGCTGGCCTGGAAATCACTATGTAGACCAGGCTGTCCTCAATTTCACTGGAATCTGCAGCCTCTGCCTCCCAAGTGGTGGGGCTAAAGGTGTGTGCCACCATGCTCAGCCAAACTGCCTTCTTAATTTCAATATTTATATCCATAAATGTGTGCTATTCTCAAACGGTCAGGGAAACTTTTATTGCAATAGGTACTAGTTAATGCAGAAGCTCAACAGTTCACAGTGCTGAGAAAAAATGACTATGACTGCTTAGCCGTGGATGACACATGCGTAAACCTCCCTTCCCCCACAAGTCTCAGGGAACATTAGAGAAGAGGGGTCAGAAAGAATGTAAGAGTTGGACTGTGGGGAGGAGTGCTGTGAAATTTTGTCTTCTGGACAAGACAGTGATATTGCACTACTATATAACTCATAGTAGCTGTGGTTGCCTACACAAGACCTCACAAGATAACCATTAAAAAAATTCCAACATGGATCAGGAGTCAGTACTCTGATCCTACCCCAGTTGGGAGCCATTGACAACTGGCAGTTGTTGGGGAGGAAGAGTCATTTAACTTTGGGCAAGTATTCTTCCTGTGCCCTGGTAGATGTCCACACAACTATGTGCATCTATGAAGCACTAGTTGGTTTCAGTGGGTTACAAAACTATAAACATTCATAAATATGACACGTAATTCTGAGTATGATGCAGTGGCAGTCCATGAGAGAAATAAAGTGGAGGTGTAGAGGTGGCTGATTAAGATATATAAATATATGGAATGTTTGGAGAATAAACACAACACATTAATAAAAAGCAATAATAGCCAAGGATACCACTGTCATATCAAAGTGGCATAAACTTCAAAGAACTGTATTGCCTAAAACTCTTGAAATTAAGAAGCCCAATGTGTCAGGATACTCTACAATTGAGTGTGATGAAGGTCCTGTTTCTTAAGGTTCAGATAGCCCCGCCCCCTCACCAACAGGATCCCAAGGACTTCTCATGCTCCTGAGAAAAGGGAACCTAGCCAATAAGCACCTTGGTAGTCCTGCTCTCCCACTCCCCCCCAACTTAAAAAAAAAATACATCTTTCCGCCTTCTGCAGGAGGCAGAAGCCTCCCTTTTAAAAGACCCAGCTCAAGACCTGGGCAGACGTTTTCCCTGCCCAGAAGGGAATCTGCCCCATGTGTTCCTTTGCTAATAAACCCTATTTTGATGGAATTTTATCTATGCCTCGGTGCCCCTCATCATCCATTCGCTCGTTCTCTGCCAACTTTTTACCTATCACTGTTCTCTCTAGTTGGCAACTCTACTGCTCTGTCATGTGATGAGTGTTGTGTCACCATGTCACATAACAATAAAACATCCTCAATAAAAGAGCCTGACTCTTAAGTTAGTTTCTAAGAGCGTGCCTGTACTTGAAGAACATCTATTCCCCTAGATATCTCCAAGAACTGTTTCTAGAACTGTCTCTGGAGCTGTGTTGTAGAATAGTGTCCTTGAACTGTGCCCCCGAGTCAGTTCTCACCTGAAATTTTATTCAAAACTCTTTCTCTAGCTTCAATTAGGGAAAAACAAGTTTGGAACCACCCTTATCAGACAATCATGAATCTCTGTCTCTAGTTCTAGAATGTCTGATATGTATAGTGTCAGGAATAATTTCTCAATTTTCATATTTTCAATCAAGACACACACTCTGTCTTTCAGCACATTGATATGTTGATTCTCAAGCACACTCACATTCATTACCTATCTAGGGGTGGAATAGCAAATTAGGAAAAGAGTAAGAGAGAAAGAGTTCTGGCTCATAGTTGGAGGATATATTCTATCATGGCAAAGTGACAGCACCTGGAGCTTGAGCACCAGTGGCATCGCACTGACAGTGATGAAGCAGAGAGCCTTGAAGGCTAGTACTCAGCCAATTTCTTCCTTTTACACAGTCCATGGTCCCAGCCCAAGGAATAGCCCTGCCCACATTTAAGTTGTTTCTTCCCACACCAATTAACCCAATCAAGGTAATCCCACAGAGGGTAAATAATCCCATACTGGTTGCCTGGGGGTGATTCCAGATCCCAGAGAGTGTGCATCCAAAAGGTGTGTCTCCAGGGTGATTTCAGATCTTGTCAGTTTTATAATTGACTAGCCATTTCACCTCCTGCATGATGCTCAGTTACAATCATTTATAGTTTTCAATGGTGTTTACTACTATAATTATTTTCTAGCTCAGTATTTTAAAATGTTTTTCTTTTGTGTATTGTGCTAGCATGACCAAGAAAATAAAACCTTGACAAAATCATTAAAAATACAAATATTGAGTAGATAGAAATTATAGTGGTGAAATTGAGGAGTGTTACAGACTGAATGCTTGTGATGCTTCCAAAGTAATATGTTAATATCTAAATATTATGAATATGGTCTTTCTTAGATCATGACCATAGTGTTCACATGGAATTAGTGTTCTTCAAAAAGGGTCCCAGGAGTTCATTTTCATCCTCATTGTAGGAATGACTTTTACAAAATGGACATAATCTAGACTAATAACTTCAAAAAATATTTTATTATTTTTATTTTATGTATATGAGTGTATTACCCGCATGTAGGTAAGTGCACTTGTGTTGTGCATTGCTCGCGGAGGACAAAAGAGGCCATCAGATCCCCTGGAACTGGAGTTATGGACAGTTGTTAGCTGCCATGTGGGTGCTAGGATTCAAACCCAGGTCTTCTTCAAGAACAACCAGTGTTCTTTACCACTGAACCATCTCTCCAGCCCCTAGACTTATAACTTTTAAATAACTTTGGCAGACTAAATGAGCCGTATGCTCTTGTGACCTAGGCAATACTTTTGTTAGGAATTTTATCACAGCAACAGGAAATAAAACAGATAAGAGGTAACTTAATCTTGCTACAGAAAGTTCTACAAGCTATCCTTAAACCATGAATCTGAAAATTCACTGAGCAATAAAGCCTGACTAAGGGTATATAATTTGTGATATAAAAGATTAGCTCAAGAGTAAAGTCAAGAATACCAATAAGCGTAGAAGAAAATGAATAATTGATAAAGATAGCTAATAAAATTACATGTAACATTCTGTTGAATATTAGTAATACATAACAAAAAAATCACTAAAACTTAATAAGGCTCATAGGTAAATTTATTCTCAAGCCAAAGTAAAGATATAGAAAATATATTTAAATATACAAGGTAAACATTGTTTTCAGAAAATCATGAAGATCTTGATTAGTAAAATAAGTGGTAAATAAAAGTAAGAATTTAAGAATTGGAAACTACATTGTGAGCTTTTTGTTTGTTTTAGAACAAAATCTGGGAGCAGCTTGGTGGGACATGTCTTTAATTCCAACACTTGGGAGGCAGATATGGGCTGATCTCTGTGCATTCAAGGCCAGCCTGGTCTACATATCGAATTCCAAGCCAGCCGAGGCTACAAAGGGGCCCTGCCAATCCATCAAAAAAAAAAAAAAAAACCAAAAAAAAAAAAAACCAGACTCTCCCTGTAGACCTACCTGACATGGTATTCACTGCATCGAGCAAGTTGACCTAGATCTCACAGAGATTCACCATCCTCTGCCTCCAGAACCCTGGGATTAAAGGCATGTAGGCCTTTAACTTGATTAAAATATAGAATTATGATGTAATAATTAATGAAAATGTTGACAAA
>NW_008335971.1:1718688-1722891 GCF_000622305.1 Nannospalax galili | reverse complement strand
AAACATTAAGCATATATCAGTATACATAGTATAACATGTTTGCTATATGTACACACATATATATATATGCATATATATATATATATGCATGTATGCACGGATTAGATAAAGAAATTCAGATACAGTATGAATTCAGATGAATAGCCAGCTCTTTGTGGAGGTGGATGAAGAGGCAATGATTTACAACAGGGGAGGGGCAAGAAAGCTATAGTGGCTACACCATCAGGATGGGTAAACAGACCAAAATCCAATTTACTACTCAGGAGGGAAGATAAGTTTTCATGTATAATCGGCATTCAGATATTGCAAGCAAAATTTAACCTTTATAAGATTTTGTCATTATTATTATTGTTTACTTTTATTGCTAGAGGAGAGGAAATGTCCGATATCTTTTCTCAACCTTCATAAGGTTCAGAGCTGACAATCTGTAACAAAGGACAGGGTGACAAGAGAAAAGCATGAAAAATTCACATAGTCCAAATTTTACATTACACTAGAAATTAGAAATGAAGAACACTAGAAATTAGAAATGATGAACAGCAGACTAAGAAAAAAATCATTTTTTTTAATGCTCAGGTATAAAGAAAACTGTTACCCAGGTAAAAATGAGAATGTATGAAAGGATGTGATGTAATGACACTATGAAAGGACATGAGGTAATAACAGTGGAGTAAGGGGTTGGAGACCCCATGATACCTGTCCTGAATCTATGGAGTTTCTATGTATCAGTCTTTTCTCTTAGGACACACTGGAGTCAGTCTCCAAGGGAAAAAGAAGAGGAATGGAATTTTCATTTTCTGTGTTTTACTTTTGGTGAGAGGAATTTTAGTTTCTATAATATTCCTGAAAGAATAGGAATTCTGGTTTCTGTTTTTAACTTTAGGGAAATATAGAAGAGGGAAATAGGAATGCAGGGCAGGAGCATGACCTTGTTTATAAGTTCTTTGGAGTCTTCAACTCAAAGTACATTAATGAAAAAGCACCATAGGTTGAAGTATCATGTTCTGATTCACAATGTGATACTATTGATGCACATTAGCCGGTAAGCAGTAAACTAATGAAAAATAAGGATATTATTGAATTTCAAATACCATAATTACTTCATGATGTCAAATGCACCTAATCACATTGATTTTGATTTTCTGGTTTCCTTTTGTTATGTTTACAGTTTGACTGTAGGTAAATTACCAAGGATTAGAATAATAGAAGAGAAGATTATAACTTGCTTGACCTTGTTGATGATATTCACCTAGAAGACCTCTAGATTTAACGTTCTTCTATGGAAATAAAAGGAAAGTAAAATAGAGCATTTATATTAAGAAAAGACCTTTCTTAGAATTTGCCATTCTAGACATGATAGGAAGAAAGAAAACCATCATGAGTTTCTCTTTATGTGGAAATGTCCCACAGTCACTGGGATCTCTCTTATTGGATACCATCAGCCCTCTAGTCCTAGTGACCCACATCAAAATAATTCAGATGAGAAACACAGCGTAGAGTATGGAAGACAGAATTTGGTACAGCATACTAAGAAGCACTCTCAAGGGGTGGGAGTGGGAGTGAACAAAGGGACAATTGGAGAACAATGCATCCTCCCCAGGGATGAGAATGAACAATGGCCAGAGAGGCTGCTCAGGTTATCTACATGTGAACGGGGCTTTACACTGCTTCTGAAGTCTGTGGAGCAGGCAGCTTTCCCTGAGGAGCATTTTCTTTTCCAAGTGAATGTCAGGCCCATGTGGATTAACGGTAACTCCAAGGGATAATGGTATGCCCTTGTTCTTTAACAGAAAGCCTTCAGGTAAACAAAAATCATATGAATTTCCAGGCAGTTTAGAATATGTCTCTATACAGTGCCAGAGATAGTATTCAGATCCTGTTCTCTTGTCTAGTAAGCAAAGTCCTATAGTTTCAGTGCTTTGTTTCACAAGCTGCTGATTAACTGGGAGGGATCCATCCTCAATGATTTAAGATTGTTAATATATAATTAGCTTTCTAACACTGTGGTCTTAGAAATTTTTTATGATTGGATCTGTTTTTTTATGAAAAGGTTCAGTAGATAAGGATTCTGAGTTCTATCCCTGGAAATTCACATGGTAGAGGGAGAGAACCATTCTCAAAAGCCCTCTGACTACCACATATGTGCTGTGGCACATGCAAGGGCACATGCACAATTTAAATAAATAAATGTAAAAACTGACATATTCGTGAATTGCTAACTTTGTGTACATATAATTATGTCCTTTGTTCTGATAAAAATTCTCAATAGACTTGAATTTCATGAGTGCTTTTCCTAAATAATTTATTAGAGCAGCAATTAAAGGCTAACATCATGTTGTAAAAAAAATAAAAAAGAAAGAAAAACATTAGCTTTCTTGATACAGTTTTGTTCACTCCACTGTGAAGCATACAATAACATTTTGACCTACTTACTACTATAACACACTTGAGAATTATCAGAAAAGTAAAGCAAAAATAATTGAGTTCCCTGTTCCGTCTGTTTTCCTAGGAATCCAACTTGGTCAGGCTCCTGCTTGCATCTGTACTCATCCTCTTGAGCTAAGGAATTAATTATGTGTTTGAGCCAAATCCATAAATCATGATGTGGTAAGAAGTGCGGTTTTCTTTGATGTCCTCCTTAAGTGAATGCAATCTCAATGACAGCTGATATTCCCTAAACTGCTCTTGCAAATGGTTATTACATTTGAGCTTTGAAGACTCAAAAGCAATTTGTATTCTGTGATGGGTTTTTGCCTTTGAAATACCCTTCCTTTTGTGATTCAAATGGAATGTCATGTTGAACTTGTAGTTCACAGTCATTCAGGAAAAAGAACAAAAATAATCATATACATTAGTTTTTAAAAATACAGTTCAAAACTTCTTGTACACGCTGGCAGTTATGTACCATTTATGTGCATGCAAGTAAAAAGTACTAAAGTCAGTGTTTGAAATATCTTTCACAGTACTCTCCTGTAGCTTATTTTCTGGACCAGTACTTTCTTATCTTCCTTCTTTCTTCATTCCTTCTATTATTTTATTATTTTTCTTTCATGGTTCTATGAATATAATTAGGAACATGGACTGACAGATCAGAAAATAAATTTACCAGAGTCTCTAGGAAATTGAAACTGTAAATATATACATTTGTATTACAGTGCTAACACACTAGTGATCAAACCCAACTCTAACCCTCAATAAATATGAAGGCTCACTGTGGCCATTGAATTTTCATGCAGTTTAGTGTGCCATGTCTCCTTCTGGTGCCAGGTATAGGACTCAGATCCTCATCTGTTGTTCAGTAATTAGAATCCTACAGTTTCAGTTGCTGAAGTTCCTGTGAACTCAGAGTAGCTGTAATTATGTGCACAAGACCTGCAGAAGATCAGGCCAACAAAATTTCCATCGTGGATTGGGGAGGAGCTTGGGAGGCCCCAGCACTAAGTCAGGAGCAATTTGCAGTTTACAGCTGCTGGAGGAGGAAGAATCATTTAGCTTAACAAATCTGATCATTTTCCTCAGAAATTTACAAATCACAAAAATAAACCACTAATTTATTGAAATTTGAGCAGTCATATTTGAGGTAAAAAAAATCAGAATATTAAATTCCAGGTTTTAATGTTTCACATGATGAGATGTCTGAAAATCATGTATGGACCTCATTTCTCAGCTGTAGGTGAAGGAAGGAGTTTCAGATCATCCTTAAGTAGTACCCCCTTTCCTCTAGTCTACCTTTGAATTTATGTTTCATCACTTGGACTACTCAAAAAAAGACAGACATTAGTTCAGTGATTTCCCTGTGATATTTGCATTTCAAATGGTGAAACAGCAATGAAAATTTAAAACTAAAACAGTACAATAATAACTAAAATAAAATATGAGAATATGAGAACATTTTATTAATGGAAATTTCTAGACGGCATGTATATATTTTGTAACTGTACTGGCAGAAGAGGAGATACTACAAGTACCTCATTTTTCAAAAGTTGTTCTATTTCCATAGGATGTACTAAAATTTGTATCTAAAAGAAAATTAAGGATTTGAGAGCATTGACTGCTCTTGCAGAGGACCCTGATTGATTCCCAACACCCACAGGGCAACTAACAACAATCTGTAATTCCATTTTCAGGAGAATCAGTTGCCTTCTTATGACCTCCGCAGGCATTGCATGACATGGGTGCATTTGTACACATGCAGGCAGGCAT
>NW_008335971.1:1677140-1718646 GCF_000622305.1 Nannospalax galili | reverse complement strand
TATTGCAGATTCTCATAGATGAAGTTTAAAGGACAAAAGTAAATATTAAAATGAAAACTCAAGGGGGCTGGAGAGATGACTCTGCAATTAAGAGCACTGGCTGCTCCTACAAAAGACCCAGGTTTGCTTCCCAGCATCTACATGGCAGCTAGCAACCATCTGTGGCTCCATTTCCAGGGAATCCGACATCCTCTTTTGACCTCTTTTGACATTTCACGACATGGGTGATACACATGCAGGCAGGCATAACACTCAGACACATAAAATAAAAATAAAATATTTTTTAAAAAAGAATAAAGAAATTTTTAACAAATTCAAGTTTAATTTTTTTTCAAAAGATCTACAGTTTTGATCATTTTCCTGTCCCATATTTTCTAAACCTTCTAGGCATTAGGGAAGTTCTCCTACTTTTTATAGTTTTGTTCCCCACAACATAGCCATTGCTGTTACATCTGCTGTGTGCTCATATGAGCATCAGGTTGATAACAGACAACTGTTTTTCTGATAAGAGGCCTTGCTAAGAACTGACTGAACATGTGGTAGGAGGAGGCTATCTTTCATATGATGGAGACTTACAGATATGAGTTCCCATTGACGGTTGGGAATGATAGAGGATAAAAGGAATGGAGAGGGAAACATTGAGTCTATATTATGAAGAGAAACTTGTATTCTGTATTATAGTAGAGAGCATGCATGTTCAGAAGTAAACAGCTCAACATGGAAACACAAAATTGTTTATTCTACTTAACCCCTACCCCAGGTGACATCACAGGAGGAATCCCAGGCTCAGAGGTCTTGGGATTATGCAAACTCAGCTGCACACATTAAAACAATATTGATGGGGAATTGTAGGAGCTGATACAGAGAGAAGCACCACATTCATGAATCTCAGACACAGTGCTGACCAGCTAACCAGAACACCAATGCTAAACTCTGGGATAACTGACTGCTTTTGTTTTCCTTCCTTCTATAATTCCCCAACTGACAATGGGATGTAAGGTGTATCTAAGATGTTAATCGGCTTCCCTCATAGGGATTGGTGGCCCTCTGAATGAAGCGGAATTTAGAGTTTCAATATATAACTCTGCATATTGGCATTTAAGTCACAAATCCCAGAATTCTGCATATAGTTTCAATTAAAAAGTGGCAAATAAGATACATTGTTTATTCAGACATTATAGATGAAAGAAAGAAGTCATATATAATAAATAATTTTCTTTGGATCAAGAAGGAAATAAATGTAAATCTGAGATGTAAATTATGTTTTCTTTTACCTTCATAACATTTTTCGGGGGGATAGAAAATAATGAAATCCAGATTGAACTGGAACTTCACACAAGCTATGTAGCAGAGGATGATTTGGAAATATGGATTATTTTGTCTCCACTGCTCAAATGCTGGTATTCCAGGGCTGAATCATTGCACATAATTCTATGACCTGAATCCATGACTTCTTGCATACAAGGCAAGCACTCTACCAACTGACGTCCACCCCGACCTGAATTATTTTATTCCTTCAATGCATATTTTTCATTGATTTTTGTGCATTTCATACAAAAGATCTTAATCATCTTTGGACACCCTTCACCATCCTCAACCCCTAGAACTTCCCCATTGGATTTCGTACATTCTGTCATATATATTAAGGCCTATTGAGTCAAGTTTGTGTGTCCAGATGTCCCTCAGTGCAAGTTCATCCACTGGAGTCTGGTTAGTCTATCTAGAGTCATTCCCTTAATGAAGACCAACACTCACTCACCCACTAGTAATCAGTTGCCAAGTGGCTCTTTGACCAAGGTTGGGACCTGCTTCCTATTTCCTTTACCATGCTTTGTAACAGATAAATGGTTTGTTTCTTGATCCGTAAAAGACAATTTCCCATTTTCCCAACTGCAGTAATATTAAAGAGAATTTCAAAATACAGATTCTTAATCCATTGTTGACATTATTAGATGATACTACACAAGTAAATGATTGGGTGGGGCTAGACAGTCGAGATATTGAAGATACAAATGAAAGGCAATTAAAAGTGAAGAAAGTGATGGATAGCAGAGTAGCCATATTGATTTAAGCTGTAGAAACACAATAAAGTAAGAAGAAATAGAGGTATGAAATGCAAACATATAAATACATGAACATTAAACAACAGATTAATTTGCTTATTACTAGGCAAAAACAAATTGCATGGTCATAAGAATTTTATTGACTATACCAGTGAGTCAAATATTATAATTTGACTTGTTTTCCTTCTATTTAAAATAGTGTAGGAAGTAAGACTAGGGTCCAAACTTAGACAGACCTTTATAGAATTGCTTTAATATCATCTGTTTACTAAAAATGTAATGAGAATGAAAAAATGAGATCATTAAACCATAATCTAAAATGTTTGGTAGAAAAATTTAAATAGTAACTGAAAAATGTTTACATTGATTTAAAAATATCATTGGAAGGAAAATAAAACATCTGAAAGTTTAAAAATTGGGAATTTAATAAGAATAATTATAAAAGTAGAATTACACAATTCACATTCAGCAAGTTTTTTTTATTACATTTAAGAACTGCACAATAATTATTTGCTAAGTAATGATTTCTGCCTTCTCTATAAAGGTACAGTCTTCTCCAAATTTTTGCAAAATATTCTATGGGAGTAAATCATCAGCATTATCTTCGGAATATTTTCTAAATTGGAAGTTGACAGACTTCATTCCATTTGTCTCTGACACATTTAATATGCATTAGGGCGTAAAACTGCAATCACATCATCCAGCCAAGGGCATTTATGCTTCTTTTCCATCTTTCTGGCCATATTTGCCTTGCTCATGTTTTATATGAGAATGATTGATTATATGGAATATAGAAGGGATCAGTAAAATACTATATGGACTCTAATGCCCTGAAACGATTAATTTGTTTAATCAAATTCTTCTGTTACAAAGTCCTTGAGCTTCTGCATCTTATCTGCTTCCTGGTGTGAGAGTTTGTAGCTACACTTGTCTCAAAATTAATGACTATGGGTTGGGATTTGCTCATTCAGAAATGCCTATTAGTTAGGAACTAGTTATACCAAAGGAGGAAATTGAAGAATTGAAATTGAAATTTAGTGTCAGCTTACCCTAGAAACATAGAAGATGCAATTCATGTACAATTTCATGCATTGCAACAATCAGTAATAAATTAACAAAATATCCAGGAGAATTTGAAACAATATTCTACTTTGTATTAAATGTCTTAAGAGCACATTTGAAGATTATGTGCACAGTAATAAATATATAATACTGAAAGATAAGAGACAATGAAATTCAATAGATAATTTCTAATATGAACTCTACAAATTCCATCTATGTTACAATAAGTAAATTATGTTTTTTGGTCAATTCAGAGCCATAGTTTTAATTTTATTTGTGGATTATAAAACCTATTCATATCACTTCATAGATTTCTTTTTATAATCCTCAAAACTCTTTAACTGAAAGAATGTATTTGTTTATTGAGTAAATATTTTATAATATACTAAGCAGTTCCATATTTTTAAAACTTAAGTCCTACTTGTAAATTAAAATTATTTATTCATTTATTAAGCAAAAGTTTCATGTCATGCTTGTGAGTTAAGTATTATAAAATTGATTAAACCCAGGGCATGCAAAACACTCAGCATGTGGAAACACTTGCCCTGCAAACCTGATAACCTGATTTTTGTATTTCTAGAATCCATACTGGAAGGAAGAATTAGAGCCTGAAATATGTTACCTGGTCCTCCACATCCAGGCTTGTGTCTACACATAGACACACATTTCACACACGCACACATGCACACACACCATACACACACATACACGCACACACACACGCTCACATCAATTGATTAAATATTAATCATATTAGTGAGACCCAAATTTCAAGCACAAATTTTCTCCTAAAATTCTCCTGAAGAGACAGTGTTTATTGGGGACAAAAACTTTTAAAATGAGGAGTCCATTACTCTTTCTTTTTTCCTTTGTGGTATAAGTAAAATGATCTCTGTGGGTAATATGATGTATCTAAGTCCTGGCTTCAATTCTACAGCTAAGGGGCAATGACTCTAATACATGCAGCATTAGACTGTATCTTCTTATTTTCCATTTAACTACAGACCCAAATGTTCACCTTCTTACTATAACTATTGTTTAGTTTTCTTATAGTCTCTTCAATGAACAGGTTTAAGATTCTGTAATCTATCCTCCTTACAAATGCACTTTGATATCTATACAGTTCTCTTTGTCACTGTAAATAATACAAACTTTCAGTCAGATGAACAATCTCTCATCTAATTTTACAGCTTCTTTCACTGCTAGTCCTCTTACTTTCAAGCTTCCAGTAACATTGGATTTCTTAGACTTTTGGAGTTTTCTCACTGCATTTCTATTCCTCTCCTAGGAGTGGGGTTCCATTGATTATGAAAACATAGGGAAATGATAAAAATTGAAAGCATTTAATAATTATAATTTTTAAGAGACAGCAATGAAAGTGAGATGGACAATACTGTTTTTTAAACAGAAATCATTGGGTTTGTATTAATTAAGAATTATCCTTGTAGCCAGGGGTACTCGTGCGTGTCTCTAATTTCAATACTTGGGAGGCAGAGGCAGGGGGTTCTCTGTGAGATCGAGGCCAGCTTCGTATATATAGTGACTTTCAGGCCAGCTGGGACCACAGGGAGAACATGCATCAAAAACAAATAAACAAACAAAAATACATACAAACAAAAGAAATAGCCTTGTAATAAGAATGCCACAGAAATTTGAGATGAAGCATAGCATTTTTATTATACCTGTTTAATTTCTATTTTTTACATTTAAAAATCCAAACATTGTTGGAATCTCCTTCTTTACTATCAGTTCTATCTTCAGAGTAGCTGTAATAGTTAAGATTTTTGCCTTACCACAAAAATAGGAATAGAAAATAAAAGTAAGAATGAAGAAAATAACATTTGTGTGGCTAGCTACTGTGCTTTAATTTCTACGTGTTCCAAACTTCTTAGTATTTCATGTCTCTGAAAATCTCATCTCTCTAAGGACCCTGATTCCTTTTCTAAAGAATTAAATTAGAAGCCAGGACCTAATCCACTACATGTCCTGGGTGCTGATGGTAATTCTAATATTTGACAGCCCAAAATAAATGACATTAGATAAACATGTATCTGTATTCAGTTACATCCTTACATATATTTATGACTGTGTCTATATTTAATTATCTTAATATATTAAAACACTACTACTAGTAGTGATAATGATAATAATAAAATAAATAATTTTCTAACCCATTGTCACAAAGGCTTTTCTAACCATGCTTTCTTATTTTTCTGTAACCTTATATTACATTTTGAGGAACATGGTTTCCACCATCAATCATCCATAAAGGTGATTCTTAATTGTCCTAAAAATGCAGAGTGTTAAGAGACTAGGCAATCAGTATATCCATGTGAACCAACTTTATAAAATGTGATATGTTTATACAATTATTCTTCAATTTTTACAAATTTCACTCAGATCCAAAACTCAATGAGTTTGTTTTTGTAATTATTTTCATATACTGCATTCCATTTTCCTGAACTCTTAAATGATGTTTTAATAAAAGTATTTGGAGCTTCAGATGTAGCTTAGTGGTAAAGCATGCTCCTGGCATATGCAAGGCTCAAGGTTGGATCACACCCCACTCTGCCACCCAGAAATAAAATGAATATTAAGGTTGAGTCGTTCTTGGAGGAAGTTCTATACAGTTTGACAAACAACAAGTGTTGTGTTTCCACAGTTATATCTCTAGAATGTTACCTGAAAATGTCTTGAAAGTGAACTTGTGGAATGTAAATTCATGTTAAAATGGTTTCATTCAGATAATATTAAACATTATGACTGATTCATGAACTAGTCTTTCTTGGATTTTTAGCTCATTTCCATTTTTCATGAAATATTGCTCTATAAATGCAGATATACTGCACTTTATCACCTTTTCACCTATTAAAACATACCTTAGTTTCCTCAAGACTTTGTTAAATATGGATAAAGAGCAAGAAACATTTATTTACGGATGTTTTGAGAACAGAGCTTAAAATTTATTGAAGGTACACAATTGAGCATCTTCACTGTTATGTTTTGAGGATATTTTTAACAGTATAATAAAGTAACTTCTAATTCAGAAAGTGTGAGTGCCACATAAGAAATTTATTTCAAGTATAAGGAAGGACATGAGAACTTCATGGTAGAGAAATTCGATAGACACTATTTCAGTAAACCATCTATTCTAGGTTAGTGACAATGATTATAAGTCATGTTAGTTGTGTGATTGTAGGTGTCAGTGGTATAATATTATGTCTAATAAATGAGCCTATCTTTCTGCAGTGTTTCTCCAATGAAAATTAATCCAATATAATCCATGAGAACAATCAGATCATGTACACACATAAGAGGAATTCTATAAAACTACTGATTCTTGCTCTCAAAACTTGCATAAAAATAGAGGAAAATTAGCTGGGCGTGGTGGCACACACCTTTAATCCCAGCACTCAGGAGGCAGAGGCAGGTGGATCTCTGTGAGTTCAAGGCCAATCTGGTCTACATAGTGAGTTCCAGGACAGCTGGGGCTACAGGGAGACCCTCTCTCAAGAAGACCAAAACAAACAAACAAACAAACAAACAAACAAACAAAAAAACAGTCCAGAAAAGCAAATGATTTGGTGATAATTAAAGACATGTAATGTGCTAAAAATAACTTTGCAACAGAAAAAAAGGACATGTGGTAAAAACGAACGAAATTTAAATGAAGTATAGAGTGTAACTAATCACCCATTAATTTTGATGCATTATTTTAGCATTTCATACCATTAGTAAAACAACAGTAAAGTCAACTTCATGCTCAGTTCAAAGAAATTTTCTACACTATTCTTACCAACTTTCATTCAGTATATTTAAAATTACTCGAACATTTAAAAATATTTCTCTGAAAATTGATGATTGCCAGGCATGGTGGTACATGCCTTTAATCATAGAACTTGGGAGGCTAGGCAAGTAGATATCTCTGAGGTCAAGGCCAGCCTGGTCTCCACACCAAGTTTCAGGCCAACTGAGGCTACAGGGAGTGCCTATACTAAAAAACAAACAATACTCAACAAAAATTGATATGTTGAAAACAATCCCAGCACTCAAGAAGCAGAGGCTGATGGATGTCTGTGAGTTTGAGGTGAGTCTGATGTAAACAGAGAGTTTCAGGACAGCCATGGCTACAAGATGAAATCCTGACTCAAAAAATGTGAAAATATTATATTATAACAAATATATTGCTCCGTAATAATATTTTTTCCTGATTTTATAAACTCAAAATATATTTTTCCTTTAATCTTACCTTAGTGTAGTTCTTAGTGTATTTTATATGAGTTTGAGGTGAGTCTGATGTAAACAGAGAGTTTCAGGACAGCCATGGCTACAAGATGAAATCCTGACTCAAAAAATGTGAAAATATTATATTATAACAAATATATTGCTCCGTAATAATATTTTTTCCTGATTTTATAAACTCAAAATATATTTTTCCTTTAATCTTACCTTAGTGTAGTTCTTAGTGTATTTTATATGTAAAAAATTATTTTAAACTAAATTCAATAAATCACCATTATTTTAATGTTTAGATGGGGTAATTAATTCACTGTCTTGAGGGGGTTATGAATTTCAAGCTTTACAAAAGATTTTTATTAGAAAATAAGAAGAAAAAAAGAGCTGAATATTCAAATAGAATGGATTTATATGATTATTCCTGTTCCAAAATATGAAAGTTTTTTTATTTAAACAGTAATTACAATGTTTTAGTTCATAATCACTTCTAATACCATTCTAAGGTCAGGTTGAATGGAGATTGTCTAACTATATTAACATCAGCATAATTACTGAAAAGACCACATTTCCAGAGGTCACTTCACTCCTGTTCAGATCACATTTTATTGATTGACCAGGAAATAGAACAGTTTGAGGCTTTCTTCTAATTATTTAAAGCCATCTTCACTTATCCCGTTAATTATTACAGTGTTTCAATCTATGTTATTTATTATATCTTTATAAATGTTAATTGCAAGATTAAATACTAAGGAAAACTGCAGAACATTCTGAAAAAGATTAAATAACAGATAAATAGAAACCAGAGATAGTGACTTTGAAATTGCCTTTTCAAATAGAGTGCCATGTGTGCATAATATTAGCAATAATTAAAAATAGCAATGTTGAATAAGATGCATATTTAAGTACAGAAACCCATAAGCCAGGAGGAATATTTGGGGGTGATGTATAATTTGGGCTATAAAATAATGATTTTACTCCTTTACAAAATGCAATGTTTAAGTTCCCTTTTTTTCAAAGAGATACAGTCTCTATAGTTGTAGAAGTAGTTATATATTTGCAGGTTCATTTAAAAAATTATCATTATAAATCCTTTGAGAATTCATACACTGTATTTTGATCATATTCAACCTCTCCCTTTGTACTCTCAGTTCTACTCCTACTTCCTTACTCTTTTGTCTAACTTTTGAAAAAAACTTTGAGAATTTCATACATGCATATAAGGTATTTTGATCAAACCCATGCCCACTCCTTTGCCTCCAACACCTCCCATATCTCCCACCACTTTTTTCTGACAACTTTGTTTTTTCTTTCTTCTTTCTTTCTTTCTTTCTTTTGGGACTTTTTGCTACCGTAGCCTGCCTTCCTTCCTTCTTTCCTTCCTTCCTTCCTTCCTTCCTTCCTTCCTTCCTTCCTTCCTTCCTTCCTCCCTTCCTTCCTTCCTCTCTCTCTTTCTTATGGGGATTTTTGCTACTCTAACGTTGCCCCATAAAACAGGTAACCCAAAAATCTTTTAGGGATTAGATAAGACCTCCCAAATACTTTTGATATTTTTGGCCCTTGAAACAGTATTTTGCTAAGCGGCCCAAGGACATTTTGACTTGTAGCCAAGAAACTACTTTTCTTTGGTGTCTTTTTTTCCCTGACTGCCTAGCCAAGTTCTACCTCCTAATCTTATCACACCATCCTCTTTAGCAGTTACTCAAATTGCCAAAAGGGAATCAGAATACAGAGCACTCTGGCTTCTTCCATGCTAAACAGAGACACAGGGTGAGGCAACTGGGCTGCCCCTTTAGTGGGTCTATCTAAAAGACTCCCCAATTGCAAAACTCTTATCTGTAGGGAGAAAAGAAAGTCTTTGGTGAATAGAGGATGTGAAGGAGAAGTAAAGGCAAAAGTAGTTAACAAGTTCTAGACAGGGAACCAGAAAAAAAAAAAAAAAAACAGGACAAATTTCAAATGTTCCTATTAAAGTCCATTGGGATTACTTGACAAAGGCTTCCAAAAGCATCCCTCTATTAGGTTCCTCCTCATTTTTCTTCTGCCTTCCAAGGCTGGACTCTAGAGTGATGGATTGAGGATTTGTTTTCAGGCACTTTGATAGATATTGGAGTGGTTGGAATCAGTGTCAGTTCCCTCTCAAAGTCTTCCAGATAGGGGGAGAAAACAAATTTATCCATCATTTTAGAACAATAGTGGGTTGTCTCCCTTAGCTACAGGTGGGCAACTATAATATTGCAGACCATGACTTGAAGTCTTACATCTGAGCAGCAATTTCTGCTTAGAAACAAAATCATCAATGAGAAATAAATGTCTAATGTACATGTCCTCATAATTTGTTAAAGTCCATCGAGTCTAATTTGTGTTCCCCCAATACTATTGCATGTGAGTCCATGATCTGGAGCATGGTAAAGCTACCTGCCATTGCACATCTAGAAAAATGACTTCCCTTTCCCAGAAGTTGTCAATTGACAATAGCTCCTCAGCTAGGGATGGGACTTCATGCTCACCTTTTCTTTCCAAGCTAAAGTTTTGTCTGACTGATGGTGCTGTACAGGTCTTGTGCATGCTGTCACAATTGCTATGGATTCTGTGTGAACTGTCCTGCTGTGTCCATTGTCATCATCCATGGACTACTCTGGCCTTTATGATTTTTCAGCTCTCTTTTCCTTGATGCTTCCTGAACTTTTGGGGAAGGAAGTGATATAGACATATTTAGGGCAGAGCACTTATTCTTTGCACATTAACTAGCTGTGGGTCTTTGTGTTAATTGTAATCTACTAAAAACACATATTTTTGATGAGGGGTGCATTAATCTATGGGTATAATGATAAGTCATTAGGAGCCAGTTTATTACTATGTCCATTGTATCTTACTCTTATAAAACTTTTTGCCACCTTTAAATGAATTAAGTGTGAATTAGTCAACTCTGGTAAGTACTAATATATTTGTGGTGGACAAAAGGCCATATTTGAATGTTCATTTCAAGGTCATTTCAAGGGAACTGCCTATGGAAACATATGCAAAATATTTTTGCTTAAATTCAAGCACTCTGAAGTCTTAATTTAAAAAGAATTAAAATAATTTCATTATGTACAAATAAAAATTTTAGTTAAATTAATAATAGCCATATTTGTTGTCTATTTTTGTTTCATTTCTGTCCAATGCATTGACTTCATTTTCAGTAAAATTGATGTCATGTTTTAGAGCACAGATTAGAATTTGGTAGCTATTTTTAAATGTATTATCATTTTTTACCACATACTTTTTTCCCTGTAACTTTATAATTAACTATTTTTCCTGAAATTATCAGAAAGAAAAGGTGCTCTGCCTAAAAATGTAACTTCTATGGTTTTGAAATGAATTTTTGTTTTATGACAGTTTTTATGTAATGTGACTACATCTAATGAAGTACTCATAAAATTGCAGGTTTGCAAAGGACCTTGAGAATGTAATTAGTCTCTCATTCCCTGAATACTTTAAGACACTTTATGATTTCACTCCATTCTGAGAATCTAGGAAAGGCAATTGCATAATTCCTTTCAGTGCATTGCCTTTCAGGTGTTTTAGTAAAAGCCGTATGGCAATTCTCTTTCTTTAGCCTCTGCTGCTTCAAAGTATATTTTCTCTTTAAAAGAAATTTAAGAATATTATTCGTATTTACTTATGTGACATTTTCTCCTTGTCCCTCATATTTTTTAATCTCTTACTTACCTTATCTGTGATGAAATATAAATCCTAAAGGCATTCACACATCCTGAATATTTTTCTTCTTTTTCTCTGATACTTGAGATGTTGTGTTTTAAATAATTTTTCTGTCACTTAATAATTCTATGATTTTTAGTGTTTGGTGCGTGTGTGTGTGTGTGTGTGTGTGTGTGTGTGTGTGTGTGTATGCACGCACAGGCAGACTTGTATATGGGTATGGAGGCATGTGGTCACATTGGAGTGTTTTCTTTGTTCTCTCTCCACCATATTTATTGAAATAGGAACTTTGAATGAACCTGGGACTCATGGATTTGGCTAGACTATCTGGCCAGTGTGCTCCAGTGATCTGTCTCCATTCCTCCAATGCTAAAATTGAAAGTACAGAGTGTCTCTCTCTCTCTCTCTCTCTCTCTCTCTCTCTCTCTCTCTCTCATCTGTGCCTCTCCTCGATAACATTTCTTCTTCCCATTTCCCTTCCCTAAGGAAAAAA
This sequence comes from Nannospalax galili, assembly GCF_000622305.1. Classification (NCBI taxonomy): domain Eukaryota; kingdom Metazoa; phylum Chordata; class Mammalia; order Rodentia; family Spalacidae; genus Nannospalax; species Nannospalax galili. Next base: position 1,707,090 of record NW_008335971.1, on the reverse strand, counting down.
AAAAAGATTTATATTTGTAAAAGTGGATTTAATATTTAATCACATCTGAAAATAACTTGAACTATAGTTTTGGGATTTAACCAGCTAAAGCATGCTATTTAAAAAATTTAATGATAAAATAAGGTTGCTGGTTTCATTTTAATCAATAAAAAACAGGTTGAAGGGCTGGAGAGCTGCCTCAGTGGTTAAAAGCACTGACTGCTTTTGCAGAGGACCCAGGACCTACATGGAGGCCAACAACCATTCCTAACTTCAGTTCCAGGGGATTTGTTACTCACTTGTGATCCCTGTTAGCCTTGTATGACTTGAGTGTCTTATACACATGCAGGCAATACACTTATACAAAAAAATAAAAATAATAACTGAAATATTTTAAAAAATAGAAAATTTTTCTGCAAAACTGAATTATTGTATTAAAACATTTTGTTAAAAATTTCTCTGTGCAAAATGACCCATTTAGTATCTGAAAAGACAGAGGATCTAGTCATTGTATCAGAAACAGAAAATTTAAAGAAAATAGAAATAGGACAGAAAGAATGAAGCAAAGAGAAATAACCAGGTCCAAGTATATTCACCTTGGTGTGTTTTATCTCTGGCCCACAATAGATACTTGGATAATATATGAGAGTGAATTGTTCTTAAATTAAGTGACTCCATTTCTAAATTATATATATTTGTAACAGGAATACCAACTTGTGCTGTCTGTTACTACAGTGCTAATAGGCATACAGAAGAATTACATCATTTAAAAAATATTTTTTATTTTATTTTGTGTGTGTGTGTGTGTGTGTGTTTGTAAATCTTTGTGCGTGTGCCATAGAGGCCATAAGTGCATGTCAGATCCCCTAAAGTTATTGTTCAAGGCATTTGGGAGCTGCTCAAAGTGGGTGCTGAGAACTGATCCACAGTCCTCTGGAAAAGCAGCAAGTGCTCTTAACGGCTGAGCCATCTCTCCAACCCTGAAGAATTACATATTAGTGATATGCTTTTATTTTAAAGTCTATTTCATCAATTTTATTAGAGTCATCCCAGTCTTCTTTTGGTTCCTATTTGAATGACATTTTATTTGTTCTTTTTTAAAATTTATATTTTATGTTTTTTAAGTGAGCTTTTAAAATTTCATACATTTCCCACTCAAATCCAGACACTTCCCTCAAACATGCCTCTCCCTACCGCCCCCATGGGACCCTCTTTATTCAGAGGCTGCCATCTGACAAGGTGATTACTATCCTAGAGATAAGTCTTGCATCTCCTTTTCAGCCACCAGATTACATATGGATGGGAACAAAGGCTGTCAGTAATCCTAAAGTTTAGTCAACCCTGTCCAGTCAGGTGGTCAGCCTTGTAACTTAGATTCATGGTGTGAGTACTTCTCTGTTTATCAACTCCTATATGTTTCTCTTAGAAGTTACTCCCTCTGTGCTACTAGGTGTGCATATTCCCAGAACATTTGCCTTTGTATTCTTCCTGTAATTTCACCTGTCTTAAGATGAACTAATAATTACTAGTGTGTCTGTGTAGAGCTGTTTATAATCGGTCCATGTAGACCCTTTTCTACACTACAAAACATAAATATTCCTTTTAATATAATATATGAAAAATATTCCTAAACATTCTTCCTGTTTCCTGTGCTTCTCCTTTATCAATAATAACTCATATATCCATAAACTCTGTGGCATATGAAAGATGGCATCATGCCACCGTGTATTTAGTCAATTGTTAACATGGCTTCTCACCAGCAAGGGAGTTTTCTGGCATAAAGATGCACACATTGGAAAACATCATATGTAAAAGTGGTTTAGCTGAGGTTCAATTATTTTTTTGTCTTTTTGAGATAGGGTCTCCCTGTAGCCCCAGCTGGCCTTGAACTCACAGAGATCAGTCTGCCTCTGCCTCCCTAGTGCTGGGATTAAAGGCGTGTGCCACCACCACTGGCTGAGGTTCAATTTTTATAAAAGAAAACTAAAGATTCTTTGCTTTGGCCTGTCTTTCTCTCTGTCTCTCTGTCTCTCTGTCTTTCTCTCACTCTCTCGTTTTCCATCAGAGACAATTTTATGAACTGTCTTAACCTTTTATTAGAGCTAAACAACTTTTAATACATCTTGTGAAAACAAGACAATTTTTGGCAGATGAGAGATTTGTAATATCCCCTCTCCTGCCAACATGGTTAAAATTTGACATTTAAGAATACGAAATATATCACACTAAGAAAATGGAACTAAAAGAAGTTCTTATTTAGGAGAAAATCCACTCTATTTTAAATTTATGCAACACAAGTGTAATCAATTTGCAGAGTATAAAGTTTACAATTTCTGGTATTACTGTTCCCTTTTTATCTTTCTGAAATGAACTTGTAAATCATATTACCACCCACAAATTTAACATTCGATTCCTACTACCTCATCTACTTTGACTGTACAAAAGAAAGTAATACCAAAAATATTAGCTACTTATTTTCTTCCTTTACTAAAATTCCAGAGCATATTATATACTTATAAATGCTAACAATTTTCCATTTTAAGCTGTAATTATACTACCATCATTAGAAAAATAGGTAGTTCATGATTTTAAACTATTATTCATATTTAGAATGGTAGATTTATTTATTTATTCAGTCATTCATTATTTTATTGATTCAGGTTTTTTTGTACAAGTTTTGATGTAATTCAAATTGGCTTCAAACCCCCTATTTTGTTGAGGATCAACCTTGAACTTTGATCTTGACCCTCCTGCCTCTTTTCCTGAATGTTGAGATTACAGTTATGTGCCACCATGCCTCATTTTATATGGTGCAGAGACAGTCCTCAAGGGATCATTCTGGTGGGAAACACTCTTACAGTTGAGCCAATTTCACACACCTTTAAACGGAATTTTTAAAGAATTATTTACAAAGTATAAACAAGCACACTACTTTGTTATTACAACAGTTTTAATAGATAGATGAAATAAAATTTGTCCTTTAATTCATACTTGATAGATGTTAATACTTCTCTAAAAACTTTCTCTCTGCCACATATAGCAATAATTATGCCCTCTCAGAGGAATGATTACTAAACTTGATTAAAAATCATTTTTTAAATAACCTCTATACCAATATCCATAAAATTTTAACAATATGCATCCCCACCAACAGTGTACAACGGTTGTCTTTTCTCTGGACTTCACCAGCCCTTCTATCCCTTGTAATTTTTTTAAAAAAATTTATTTATTATTTTTATGTGTATGAGCATATTGCCTGCATGTATGTGAGTGGACAAGTATTGTGCAATGTTGAGGAGGTCAGAAGAAGGCATCAGATTCCCCTGGAACTGGAGTTAAGGACAGTTCATAGCTGCCATGTGGGTGCTGGGAATTGAACCCGGGTCCTCTGCAAGAGCAGTCAGTGCTCTTAATTGCTGAGCCATCTCTCCAGGCCTATCCCTTGTAATTTTGATAATGGCCACTCTAGCAGGCCTCAAACTGGAGCTTTGACTTGTATTTCCCTGATGACTACTGATGTTTAGCACTTTTTCATATAGCTGTTATTTTGTACATCTTATTGAAAACAGTATCTATTCATGCCTTTTGTCTAATTTCAAGTTGTGTATGGTCTATCTGTCCATATACCCATCTACAGACAAAGATGAAATTAATCCTTTATCAAATGTAAGGCTTTGGCATATTTTTCCATTTCTTTTATTCTTTTTCCATAAGAAACATTTCAGTCTGATTTAGATTTGATTTAGATTCACTTGTTTTTGTTTTGCTGCTTGTGCTTTTGATGTCATGCCAAATCCAATGCCAGAGAGATTTCTATATTTCTGCTGTATTTCTTCTGGGTGTTTGAGGATTTCAGCTCTTTGTGTGTGTGGGGGGTGTGTGATTCAAATTAACTTTGTACATATAAGACAAGGATCCAGTTTCAGTATTTTATATGCAAGTATTCCAGTTTCCTAAGTCATTTAAAGAACACTATTCCAAACATCAAAGAAAGTGTTGGGAGTTTTTAAGAGAAGCATGATAAGGAAATAGGTGAACTTCAAATCCTTTTAATTTTTTAAACTTTTCTTTGCTTAGTTATTAATATTTGATGTCTGTGAATATTTTAGATGCATGAATATAAGTACACCCATGTGTGAAATGCCTGCAGAGGCCAGGAGAAGCCATCAGAGCCCATCAAAGTGGAGTTAGGAACAATTTTTAGCTGCCATGAGGGACTAGAAAGTGAAACTGGGTCCTCTGCAAGAGCACCCTGTGCTCTTAAATTCTGAACAATCACTCGAGCACCTGATCGACTTTTCTTATCAATAGAAGCAAATTTGTCTACCCAAACTAGAATATTCTGTCTCACCAAGTCTGTGTTTACAAATATGTCCAAAGGAGCATTTAGAAAGAAAAATATTGCAAGAAGCGAAACAGAAAAACAAATTAGAAAACTGTACAAATATTCATGTTTGTTATGTAAGCTCATGTATTCTTCTTACTGTTTGTTCACTGTTATTTTCCTAGGTATTTAGAATATCTCTTAGAAAATTTCTTATCTGAATATTTACAGATGATAGAATGTTAAAATAGGCAACTGGGTATACAACTTAGAAACCAAAAGAAGATGTGAAATTCAAACCGAAATGTGTGACATGGAAAATGAAGGCATCTGAGTTATAAACAAATATCCAGCAAGGTTTATCTGAGGTCTACACACTTAGCTAAAAAGGAAGAAAAAAAAAGAGAGAGAAAAGTCAATCACATGAAACAAAGGGGTAGAGCAGTTTGTACCTGCTTAGCTCCTGTGTGGAATTAAACACGTGGAGTAAGGAAGTCATTCGCACCTAAGATCTAGTTGTGAATCAGTTCAAGGTGGCCTTTTCTTAGAACCAGTTCTTAGCCTGTTTTTGTTTGACCTGGGCCAAGGGAAATTATCCAGTCTAGTCTATGTGTCTCAGTGCAAGTTTTCTTCCTACTTGATCTATGAGTATAGCATGGATTATCTGCATGTCGGTGAAATGAATTGGGGTAAAGTGTACCACCAGGTCAACAAACTGCTAGAAGAAAAAGTCTTCCATTGAAAAGTAGAACTAAATGATTAAAAAAAAAAGTGACCAATAAGTTACACTAAAATCAATTACTTCTATTTTTTGGAATTTTTTAAATTAAATTTTTGTGTATTTCATACTAAGCATCTTCATCACCTTTACAGTCTTCCTCATTGGTACCTTCCCATACCCTCCCACTGAACTTCATGCACTTTGTCATTTGTGTTAAGGCCTGTGGAGTCAAGTTCGTGTTCTCTTATATTGAACCACTCACCCAAGGCTCATGGACCATTGTGGAAGAGGGGGCAGAAAGACTGTAAAAGCTAAGGAAGGAGGTACATGACCATAAGGAAATAAGGTCTGACAGGCTCTTGGGACCTTACTCATATGAACCTCTATTTTTTAAAATTCTAGTTGGTAAAATAAATTTAGTTACTATAACATAAACCTCAAATGTCTCAGTAATTTTACTTGGAGATGTCTACTGGAACATTTAATAGTATTCAAAGAGGTTTATTTCCACATGTTATCCTTCATAATATGCAGATTTCCTATAGGACAATGAACTTGTCTGGATATTTCCTTAATATTTCCTATCATGTATTTTAATTTTTGAACAATGTAAGACTTATAAAAAATATTCCAGTTTGAAAAGTCAACAAGTATAAATACAAGATCTATATGTACAGATTAAATAAATAGCCCATGAATGCCTGACTTAATTTATTACTTTGAGAAAAATTTTTTAAATGTATCAATTTTAGAAGGTGAAGGCTGAAAAATTGAACTTGCAAGGATAAAACTTCAATTTTCATGAGAGTTAATGATTTCCTCTAATAATATGCTGAAATTTCAGACTCAAGCTGTTCTAAATACAGATGTATTGTTTATTTTCTGTCATTTTAACCTTTTTTATTCTCAAATTGATCTCAAAAAAATTTATTACAGAAAAATATTAGTGAACAATGTGGCTTTTGTACTCAGCACTAAATTCAGAATCCCCACACCCACTAACACCAGCTACATTCTTTGCTGCATTTGAATGTGACACTGCACCTACCATTCTGGTGTAAGTGCTGCTCTTGCTATAGGGCCTCCAGTGATAATGACTGAATTGAAACCAACAATTCAGAGAAGACAGTAGAAAAATATAAGGAATTCCTGAGGGCACTATGAACTACTATTCACTCAGAAATTTTACCTATTAAAAATAAAATTAACACTCTCTCCGACTGGCAGGCCTCTCTCTCTGAGGTAAGCTGAACGGGCCCACCATGCCTTGACTCCCCCAGTCTCACTCACCCTCCTGTCTACCCCACTGGTCTCTCCTCCTAGCCTGGGGCCTGTCCAATTCATTGTCTTGGTGCAGCAGAGACCTGCAGAACCACCACTGCTTCCTGATCCTTTGCATCCAGAGCAATTCAGTTCCTTCTGGGGTGCCCAGGAGCACTGCTACAGGGCCTGGCCCTGCCTTACCTCCCTCTGCTCCCCTGGCCTGCAGGAACCACAGGCCTGTCTCCAACCAGCAGGCCTCCCTCTACAGGGTAGGTTGGTCCGGCCCTCCACCTTGACTCCCCCAGCCTTGTTCACCCTCCCATCTCCCACCCTGGTCTCTCCTCCTAGCCTAGGTCCTCTCCTATTCCTTGTCTTGGCACCCAGACACCTGGGGAAATACCATTGTTGCCTGATCCTTTGCATCCAGACCAAATCAGTTCCTTCTTGAGTTCCCAGGGGTGCTCTGGGCTTGGTCATGCCCTCACCTGCCTCTGCGCCCCTGGGTCTGCACAACACACCAGCCTCTTTCCTGGACAGCAGGGGAAACCTTTCTTGGTCCTTTGCATCCAGTCCAACCCAGCTCCTCAGTGCAGTCCCCAGGGACCCTCGGGGCTAACCTCCATCTTCCTTTGCATCTCTGGGTGGCATAACCTCCAGCTGCCTTAGACCAGCATCTTTCCTGGACCAGCTCCAGGGTGATCAAACCCCCAAATTCCTGAGGCCAAAATCTATCCTGGAGGGATCCATATCTTAGGAGGAAGCCTGAGAGCATCTGATCCTCATCTGATTTGGGCCTCTGTGGGAACTCCTGAAGACAAAAGCAATCTAGCAACTCCAATATAAAGTCAAAAGACAAAAATGGAAACTTAGAGGATGCCCCAAAAGTAAACCACAAAGACACATAAAGTTCACAAAAAGAAGAAGACCTAAACTTGAAGGCTTGAGTCTCACACAAGAAATAGAAACTTGAAAGAAATTCACATGTCAAAATCACAGAGAAAAAATAACAGAAAAAAAAAATAACATATCCTCACAAAACACCAATTGTCCAATAGAGGAGTACAATGAGAACCATGTAAAGATAAGGCAGGACATGGAACTCAAAAGAAAATTATAAACATGATAAAAGAATACAGTGAATTTAAAGAACACACAAAGAAAACAAAGAACTGAAGGAAGATAGGGATAAACTTCTCAATGAATTCAGAAAAGAATTAGAAATATTGAAGAATACTCAGGCTGAAGTCAAGAAGGAAGTGAAACACTCAGTAACCCAACTAGAAACTACAGGAGAAAGCCTCACCAATAGAATGAATGAAATGGAAAACAAAGTATCAAGACTGGAAGATAAAGTGGACGAACTAGAACACTCAAGCAAAGATTATGAAATATTTAAGAAATCACAAGAATGGAATAGTCAGGAATTGTGTGACACCATAAAAAGACCAACCAAATGTTCGAATCACATGCATACAGGAAGAAGAATCCCAAGATAATGGCATGGACCAGATCTTCATCAGACTTGTGGAAGAAATATGCCAAAATTAAAGAAAACATGCCCATACAAATACAGAAAGCATATAGAACACCAAACAGACAGGACCAGAAAAGAAACTCTCCATGGCACAACATGGTAAAAACACTAAATGTACAAAACAAAGAGACAATACTGAAAGCTGCAAAAGAGAAACAAGTCACTTATAAAGGAAAAGCCATTAGGATTACAGCTGACTTTTCATTGCAAACTATGAAAGCCAGGAGAGCCTGGACCAACGTATTCCAATTTTAAATGACCACAGATGACAACCCAGACTACTACAGCAAGCCAAAATGTCTATTATACTCGAAGGGGAAAGAAAAATATTCCATGATATAAATAGGCTGAAGGAATTCATATCCACAAAACCAGCCCTTTGGAGAGTTCTGGAAGCAATACAGAAAGCTGAAGAAAGGAACGACTATACCTAAGGGGTTGTGGAAAGAAATTCAATGAAGGTATAATGGTGGAAAAGTACAGCTACATCATGAAATGTAAACAGCAATAAAAATGACAGGATTCAATATTCATCTTTCATTAATAACTTTAAATATTAACAGAATGAACTCCCCAGTCAAAAGCACAAACTAGGTGAATGAGTTAAGAAACAAAACCCATTTTTTTGCTGTTTGCAAGAAACCCATCTCACTTTCAAGTACAGACACTATCTTAAAGTGAAAGGATGTAAAAATATTCCAAGAAAAATTGTATTAAGAAAAAAGCAGGTGTAGCAATTTTGATATCTGACAAAATAGACTTTAGACTAAAACTAATCAGAAGAGATAGAGGGTCACTACATTCTGATCGAAGGAACAATAAATCAAGAAGATATTACAATCATGAACATATATTTATCAAACTCTGGTGCACCCAATGTCATAAAAACAATACTACAGGACTTTAAGACCCAGATTAATACAAACTCATTAAGAGTAGGGGACTTCAATACCCCACTGTCTCCATTAGATAGTTCAACAGGACAGAAAGGTAACAGAGAGACATCTGAATTAAAAAATATTATATATCAAATGGACTTAACAGACATCTACTGAGTATTCCACCCAAGCAGCAAAGGACATACTTTCTACTGAGCACCCCACGGACCCTTCTCCAAAATCGACCATATACTGGGGCACAAAACAAACCTATACAAATACAAAAAGAATGAAATAATTCCATGCATTCTATCAGACCACAATGCAACAAAGCTTACAATGAACACCGGTAGAAGCCCTAATCACCACATAAACACATGGAGATTAAACAACACACTCCTGAATGTGTCCTGATGAATGGGTCAAAAGATAAATTAAGAAAGGAATAAAAGTATTCCTGGAACTAAATGAAAAGGACAAAACAACACAACAAAACCTCTTGGACATGCTGAAAGTGGTCCTTAGAAGGAAGTTTATAGATCTAAGTCCCTACATAAAAATATCGGAAAGAACACAAATAAATGACTTAACTTTGTAATTCAACAAACTTAAAAAGCAACAGCAAATGAAACCCAAACCCAGCACACAAGAAGGAATAACAAATCAGGGCAGAAATTAACAAAGTTGAAACAAAGAAAACAATACAAAGAATCATCAAATTCAAGAGCTGATTCTTTGAAGATAGACAAGATTGACAGACCACTAGACCAGTTAACCACAAGAAAGAAAGAGCACCTCCAAATCAACAAAATCAGAGATGAAAGGGGAAACATCACAACAGACACCAGAAAGATACAGAACATAATAAGGGAACACTTTAAAACCTATATGCTACTAAATTTGAAAACCTAAAAGAAATGGATGCATATCTAAAGGCATGGGAACCACCAAAACTAAACCAAGAAGAGATTAACAGCTTAAACAGACCCATAACACAAAAAGAAATTGAAGCAATAATACAAAACCTCCTGACTAAAAAAAGCCCAGGAACAAATGGATTTACAGGAGAATCGTATCAGGCATTTAAAAAAAGATCTACAGCAAATACTACTTAATTTATTCACAAAGACAGAAATGGAGGGAGAACTTCCAAATTCCTTCTACGAAGCCAGCATCACTCTAATACCAAAGCCAGGAAAAGATACAACCAAAAAAGAAAACTATAGTCCCCATAACCTTAATGAACATTTATGCAAAAATTCTCAAAAAGATACTTACAAGCTGCGTACAGACACACATCAGTAAGATCATCCACAATGATCAAGTTGGCTTTATCCCAGAGATGCAGGCATGGTTCAATATATGTAAGTCAGTAACATCATAAATCATATAAATGGGCTCAAAGACAAGAACCACATAGTCATCTCAATAGATGTAGAGAAGGCCTTTGACGAAATTCAACATGCATTTATGGTCATAGTCCTAGAGAGAAATGGACCAGAAGGAACATACCTCAACATAATTAAAGCCATATATAACAAACCCACAGCCAACATCATTCTAAATGGAGAAAAACTGGAAGCATTCTCATTGAAATCAGGAACCAGACAAGGCTGTCCACTATCTACACTTTAACATAGTGGTTGAAACTCTTGCAAGAGCAATGAGACAAGAGCAGGAAAGTAAAGGAGTAATAATTGGAAAAGAAGAGATCAAATTACCCCTTTTTGCAGATGATATGATATATATAAGAGATGCCAAAAAATCCACCAGTAAACTCCTAGAAATTATGAACAAGTTCAGTAAAGTGGTAGGTTACAAAATTAACCTACAAAAGTCTGTAGCCTTTCTATATACCAATGACACTCAATCAGAGAAAGAGCACATGGAAACACTCACCTTTAGAATAGCTGCAAAAAAAATAAAATATCTCAAAATAAACCTGACTGAAGACATTAAAGAGCTCTACAATGAAAATTTTAAATCTTTAAAGAAAGAGATTGAGGAAGACATCAGAAGACAGAAGGACCTCCCATGCTCATTGATTGGAAGAATTAATATTGTGAAAATGACCATCCAGTAAAAGTCATTTATAGATTCAATGAAATGCCATTTAAAATCCCTATGACATTTTTCACAGAATTGGAAAAAAACATCCTAAGATTCATATGGAAGCACAAAAGACCTCGGTTAGTCAAAACAACCCTGAGCACTAAGACCAATGTTGGGGGGTATACCAGATTTCTGGCTGTATGACAGAGCTATAGTCATAAAAACAACATGGTACTTGCACAAAACTAGACCCATAGGTCAGTGGGATAAAACTGAAGAACCAAATATGAGTAAATACAATTTCAGCCACCAGGTATTTGACAAAGTGGCCAAGAACATTCACTACAGGAAAGACAGCATGTTCAGCAAATGGTGCTGGAAAAACTGGGTCTCCACCTGTAGAAGAATGAAACTAAATCCCTGTCTTTCACCCTGCAAAAAAATCAATTCCAAATGGATAAAATACCTCAATATAAAGTCTGACACTCTGAAATTGTTAGAAGAAAACATTGGGAAAAACCTACAAGATATAGGTATAGGAAATGATTTTCTAACCTGGACATCAATTGCTTAGGAAACAAGGGCAAGAATTAACAAATTGGACCTCCCTAAACTAAAAAAAACTTCTGTACATCAAAGGAGGCAACCAGGGATGCGAACAGAAAACCCACAGAATGGGACAAAATCGTGACCAGTGACACATTCGACAGAAGTTTAATATCCAAAATATATAACAAATTCAAAAAACAGAATCAAGACAAGAAGTAACCCATTTAAAAGATGGGAGAAGGAGCTGAACAGAGAGTTCACAAAAGAAGAAGTAAAGGTGGCTATGAAACATCTTAAATGATGTTCAATGTTATTAATAATTAGGGAAATGCAAATTAAAACCACTTTAAGATTTCATCTTACCCCAGTCAGATTGGCTGAGATCAAGAGAACAAATGATACCAAATCTTGGAGAGGATGTGGGGAAAGGGGAACACTCATCCACTGCTGGTGGGGCTGCAAACTTGTTCAACCCCTATGGAAAACAATGTGAAGAACCTTAAAAAACTCCAAATGAACCTACCATTTGACTCAGTGATACCACTCCTTGGCATATACCCAAAGAACTCATCCTATTGCAGAGACACTTGTACATCCATGTTTGTTTCTATTCTTTTCACAATAGCTAAGAGATAGAAGCAACCTAAGTGTCCCTCAGTTGACAAGTGGATAATGAATATATGGTTCATGTATATGATGGAGTTTTACTCAGCAGTAAAGAATGATGAAATCATGCAATTTGCAGGTAAATGGATGGAACTAGAAACTGTTATACTAAGTAAAGTAACAAAAGTTCAGAAAAAAAATTGACATATTTTTTTCCCTCATATGTGGATTTTAGAACCAAACCCTGATAAGTGAGTATGTATCCAGACATAAATACAGGAAGCAGGACAATGGAAAGGAACCAGGGAAGTAAAGGAAAAGAAAGAACCTGAAAGGGAAGACCAATAGGAAACAGGCATTAATAAGGGAGATAGACACAAAAATTGGGATAGTTTAATGCAGGGGGAAGGGAAGAATTTACAAGGAACCTAGGGGATAAGGGGAAAAAAGGAGCTCAAGAGACGTAGGAGTGTAGGAGAGGAGAATTATTAAGGGACGAAGGGGGGAAATGGGGGCACCTTAAGTGGGATAACCATGATGGAGGGGTGAGACAATGCGAGAGATAAATAATGCCTAGCTAGTTTTGAAAACAACAGGGAACCATATTACTCCAACAACCTACTGACACATTATACATAGCAGATCAAGAAATATATGTCTAGGTAAGGTTTATCTGAGAACAATTAATCTTTGCAATTTATGTACATTACACACAGTAATTAAAACTACCAAACTGGTGGAACTAACCTTCTTGGATGTTTAACAGACATACTTTGAGATCTATACTTATTTGGTCAAAGGGACCTAAAGAACCGTTTTTGCTACTTGCCCTCCTATGTCGACTAGTTCCAGGGGACTATGAGCGTCTCTCAAAATGTCCTGTAATTATGATAGGTCACCTGTCCTCTTGATCAAGGAAGCCAAGGAGACCCCACCAGACGGACTTGAACCAATGTCCAGTCTACAAAGAGGAGGGTCAACACAGAGGAATCACTTCCTCCATGCTTCCAAGCAAAGCCAACCATGGTCAAGCAGGACCTTTGACTTATCTTCATATAGGCAGAACTGGTAAAAGAAAGGAGCCAGGGGCTCCACCTAAGCCCATGAGCCCCAAAGGAGCAGATCCTTAAATGAGGCAGGGAGGCTATGGGAGGGTGCCATCCAGGAAGTGGGTGTATAGTTGAATAAGATAGTTTGGATGTGCTGTGTGATACACACACACACACACACACACACACACACAAAATATCAACAAATTTAAAAATAAATTGGCTTATCTGGACCAGCTGTATGGCCTTAAACACCCAAAAGGAAAGTATAACCAAAGATTAAAGGGGTTAATATAATTTCTTAAGAGTCTATATGCATAGCTAAAGGCTACCTAACAAGCAACAATGCCAAATAGGAGATACTTTCTTTTGAGTTGTTGCTTAGGGTGGCCAAAGGGACTCCCAGATAGTAACCCAGCATAGAAATGGGAAAATGAACATCAGACCCCAATCTCATCTAAAGGAGTATTGACAACTGATTGTTCCTAGAGGAGGAACAGCTGACCCTCCTAAAACAAAGACCTCTAGATAGGCTGACTAGATTCACCAGAAGGGCTAGTAGTGGGGAATGGCTCGGGGTGTCAACAACAAAGCAGACAGTAGCAGGGATATCAGAGTATAAGGGCTCTAGTCGGGGCAGGGAGGCTATGGGAGGGTGCCATCCAGGAAGTGGGTGTATAGTTGAATAAGATAGTTTGGATGTTATGTGTGATACACACACACACACACACACGCACACAAAATATCAACAAATTTTAAAAATGTATTATATTTGAGGAGGAAGCATAGAAATTTACGTCATGCTAATTAGTAGAGGTAATAAACATTACCACTGAACTCTACCCGATGACTTTATAGACATACATACGTTGGTGCCAAGGGTCCAAGTGCAAACGTTTATGACTAGTAATAATCAGACATACAGATTAGAGATGCAAGTGCTTACATCTCAGTGTTAGCAGCAAAAAAATGAGTGTTTCTGCAAAAAACAATATATTCTAAAAATGAAATAGAGATCTTTTTTAAAGGTTAAAAACTCATTCAATTTTCTATCTTACAATGTTTATACTGAGTTCAATATTGTATAACTGTGTTAACTCAACTGTGAACCTAGAAACTTGCAGCCACTTGTGAAAGAGATGTACTCTTGCTCTGGAGTGTGTTACTGAATATGTTAAATCTGTAGTGAAATGGTTCTTCTAATCATGTAGTTATTAAAATTTTTTTAAAAAATGATAAAAAATAAAGTAAAATTGACCTAGCATTGAACATTAAATAAAAATAATAATATTGAAGGAAAAAATGAGCTGTCGAATAATTCCCTGAAAGAATATTTGTTTAGTAAAATTTTTAGCAGCTCATAAACACATGCATAATCATGTGGCTATAATAGCTGATAGAATAAAAATAATACATGATTCATACTAAGCCTTTATGAGGCATGAAAGCTTTGTATATTTAGGAATGTTTTCCATTATTGTTATGTGGCCAAATGAATATTAAATTAACCTTGCCTTGTAAGTCAGTTATTTCATGTACTATTCATTTTTTAAATTCTCCCATGGAATTTTTAGTTCCTATTTTAAATAACATTGGTTCCAGCTCTTGTTTATTACCTTGGTCCTGAGCAGAGTTTTTCTTCCCGCATTGTTTTAAAAATATCCTCAATGGGTCAGTCTTATGCACTGCTGCTGGGAAAAGCACATGTCCTGGTTTTGCAGGGCCCTAGGAGACTACCTTGGGACTTTTCTCTTTATGCAATATAAAGACAGAGTCATGAATGGAAAATCTCAGTCTTTTCTGTTTTGATTATTGATGTTAGAAATTTTGATGGTGACTTGTGTGGTCTGTGGTAGCCATCCAAGTATTCTGTAGGAACCAAAATAATCAGACTAGTGATGACTTAGGATGTGAACAGAGTATAGCTGAAGAAGTAATGAAAAAATGTCATTCACAATTTCATTACAAAAGATAGGTGGTCTGTTCCTAAGGACTGGTGTAATCTTTATAGCATCTAAATTATCTTATCACTCTCATATTTTTATAGCATTATTTAAAATTTTATCCTATATCTATAGTAATTTAAACACCAAGTCTTTTCATGAAGTAATAGTTATGGATTATGACATTATTGAACATTTTCTTTTATTCCGACTAATTTTTCATGCCCTCAGCATTTTATTTATCTCTGTAGGTATAATAGTAATATTTTCCTTAAATTATATTCCTCTGGTTCCTATTTTATAACTTAGTATTTCATAACATGTTTTGGAGTGTGTAATTACTTATCTTTTTTCTTTTCGTATAATTCTTACCCAACAGGAATCTACTTGTTCCTTTAATAGTTTGTAGGTTTCTCTTGCAAAACTGTTTTATCAATATTTTAGTGATATAACCAGAAGCTTTTATAAACCTTAATTGGTTGTCATTAGTAATTTAAAGTCTGTTTGATTTTATGGGTTTTGCATCCTCATTTGAGGCAATTTTACCAATAAATTTAGAAAAAAAATTTCATCTAATATTTTGATTTACTGAGAAAAGTTTGTCACAATGTTTCCTTATTTTTTAAGGGCTGGCATTATACCTCAATGTTAGAGTACTTTATTATTCTTTTATAAAGAAACTATCATTCACACAGCTTATACCAGGAAATTTGCTATTTGTTTTGTTTTGCTTTGTATTTTTTTTATTTGTTTTGCTTTTGACTTTTGAGACAGGGTCTACTTGTAGCCACAACTAGCCTTGAACTGCTTATGTACCCAGAGTGGTCTCGATCTTACAGAGATCTGCCTGCCTCTGCCTTTGCAGTATTGGGATTAATGGTATCTACCACCATGCTCGACACTCAGTATTAAAGGGAAAAATAAAATGACCAATATATTTTAAGTATTTTTAATTTCTTCCTTCATTTAATCTCCTGTTTGATTTTTACTTGGCAGATTATTTTAAAGTAAATCTTGAGCATCATGTACTTGAAATTATTGAGGTATATAATGAGTCAATAATGTCAATATTTTGATCTCCCTTAAAACTACCATGTCATTAACAACCCACTTTAAATCTAAAGTGTTCTCATGGTCCGAATAATTGATTTATCTTGCTTCATCGAAGTCAGCATGAAAAGTTCTCACATTGTATCTTTATATTTATTATTCTTAGAAATGCAGTAATAATTTTCAAATTGTATATCATAAAAGTCAAAAGGAAAAATTAAATCACTTTCTATACATATAAAGCAATTTGATTATTGTGTTTCTTGTTAAATTGTATGACTTACAGGTTGGATTTACAGAGAGTTCAATTTTTTCCCATCCCAGCAGCTATGTGCATGGATCTCTAGCACCATACCCACAGTGATAGTCCATTCACTACTTAATTCCAGTTACAAAAATTTCACCTCTAAAGCAGTCAAATTTTCGGTCTTTAGAACATTTGTTCTCATACTGCAAGGAAATATTTCCACATAAGCTGTGCTTTTAGCATCATCTTACTTTAGAATATATGCTGATCTTATATAAAATGTTGTATGAACTATAGTAAGAGATTTTGTTTTTACAACATTTTAGGTTATAGAAAATACAGTAAAACATACAGATAATTTTCATATATCACTTTACTGTCCTAAGTATTGGTCCAAAATATTTGTTGAGTTTGAAGAACAAATGTTGGAGCATTGCTGTAAAAGGTCAGAGTTTAACTTACGTCTGTTCACTCCATTTTATATTCTGATTTTGACAGTTTCATAATGACATATACCCAGCAACACATAATTACATTGCTGCTTTAAAATACACTTGTTTTGGATTGGAGAGATGGCCCTACTCCTCCAGAGTATGCGAGTTTGGGTCCCAGTATCCATTTTCAATGACTCACAGCTGCCTGTAACTCTGGCTTTAAAGGATGTGAGACATTCTTCTATCCCCCATTGGAGCCTGCACATATGTAGAATACACACACACACACACACACACACACAGAAACACACATGTATTTTTAAAATGGTTTCACAGGGTTTCACCTGCATGTATTTACACTGCACAGATGTAGAATACACACACACACACACACACACACACACACACAAACACACATGTATTTTTAAAATGGTTTCACAGGGTTTCACCTGCATGTATTTACATATTTTCTTTTCTCCACCTGATGCTTTTATCAGACATAACCTGTTTTTCCTTTGTCTGTCTAGTTTTGTCTTGTCTAAAATATCTTACTCTTCCATTTTGTCATATAGCTTATTTATGTTAAGGTTAACTTCTTTTGGTTAGATCAATAATAATTTTATGTCCTTTTGTGAATTAATACTTCATTTCCCTTTATTCTGGAATATCCTATTATATGTGTGTACTACAGTTCAGTTATCCAGTAACATAATGAAAAACATTTTTATTACTTCCAAGTTTTAATAATCATGAACAAAGTAGTTATAAGCATTTGTGTTCATGTTTTGGCAGGGTTATAGTTTTTCCATCTAATTGAGTAAACGGTATTGGATTGTTAGATAAGTTTGCCATATAAAGTAGGTGAATTTCTTTATGTTTCCACCAGCAATGAATGTTTCTTCAACTTTACATCCTTATCAATGTTTTACATTGTTTCAGTTTTTGCAGTGTTTCAGATTTTGGCATTCCAATACCTGAGTAATGCTGCTCCATTATTATTTTATTTTGGGTATCTTTGATAGTATATGATAAGGAATGTATTCTCTAATTTTCCATCTATAATTTTTTTTGATAGTGTAACTTTTTTCTATTTTGTATTTAAGTTAACATTTTGTTGTTGAGTTTTGAGAGATTTTTGAGTATTTTATAGACTAGAAGACCATCTAGTGCATATTTTCTGAAGTTTTTTCTACTATAATGCTTGAGGCTGTGTCCTCTCAAAAATGTCTTTAAAAACACTTGTTTTCTTATAATTTATGAATGACAAGTTTGTGGTCAAAACAAAATCATTATACTGAACTACTGACATCTAGTTTATCTCCAGTGCTGGCTTAGATAGTGCTATAGTTTTTCATTTTGCACTTAGTTCTGTGAACCAATTTTATTATTTTAATGTAAAGCATAAGGTTTGTGATTAAATTTATACATTATCTTGTGTAAGTGTACTTGTTCTTACTGAAATTCTAATTTTTCTACCACACATGAAGTGTAAAATCAGTTTCTATGTATGGCTGTATTTTCTTACATTTACTATGGCAAGTTTTCAACCCTTGAAATAAGTTTACTATAAGACTCCAAGTACAGGGGCTGGAAAGATGGCTCAGTGGCTAAGAGCACTGACTCCTCTTTAAGAGGACCTGAGTTCAATTCCCAGCACCCACATGACAGCTAATACCATTCTCTCTAATTTCAGGGGGTCTTATGCCTTCTTCTGTCCTCCTTGGGATTTGGGTATTTCATGACATGGGTACACTTATGTACATTCAGGCAACACACTTGTACACATTGTTTTAGTAAGTTTTCAATTGCTGTGATAGTAACACTAATCAAAACCAATTTGGAGAGGAGAGAGTTTATTTGATTTACAGCACAGTCTATCATCAAGGGAAGCCAAGGCAGGAACTCAGGGCAGGAACTTGGAGCATAGACCATGGAGGAATGCTGCTTACTGGTTTGTTCTTCTGGCCTTTGCTCAGCCTGCTTTCTTATACAATTCCGAACTACCTGCCCAAGAGTGGTAGCACCAACAGTGAACTGGGTCCTCCCACATTACTCAACAATCAATAAAATGCCTTGCAGGCAGGTCAAATCAATGGTGAATATTCTTCAACTGAGGTTCCCTCTTACCAGCACAATTGACTCCTGGTCAACGTGACACATGAAAATACTGCTATTAAACCACAAACTTTCCATTTCTTTTCCCCAAGTTGTAATGTTAATATCAATATTACAATGTAAAATAATACAATTTTCAAAGTCCCACAGTCCTTAACAATTTGAAATACTTTAAATGTCTGTCTCTTTTAAAAGTATTTTAACTGCAGTCTCCTGCAAAATCCAAATCAAGTTAGGTACTATCTTTTTTCAAAAGGGAAGAACTGGTCATATTTAAGAAAAACCAAAGCCCAGTAAATTAACTCAAGGCAGGATATCTGGGATTCACTCGTCTAAGATCCAAAGGGCTTGGGCAGCTCCACTTCTCTGACTCTACCATGCACAGCACACACAGCTTGTCTTATAGGCTGAGGTCGGCTCCACGCCACACCTGCCACTGCCACTGCCCTTGATTGTAATCCCATAGTTCTGCCATTTCCAATATGCTGGGCTCTCTACTGAAACTGAGGCTGCACCTTCACCAATGGGTTCTTCCTGCCTCTCAGGGTGCAAAGCCTCAGATTCTTTCCAAGTCCCCTTAGATACTGGCATTCTTAACTACAACTGAGGCTGCTCTTTTACCAATGGCCTCACAGGGTGCCAAGCCTTAACTGCTCTCTGTGACCCTTCATGCCTTCAAATCAGTACTGGTGTAGGAGTCTCTTAAACACTACCAAGTTCTGCTTCCAGTTTAAAATGGAACCTCAGGCCTGCTCTGGACCACAACTTCTATGTGCTGACCCTGCAGAAATACTTTGCGGAAGATATCTCCTCCATGTTGGCCTTTTGCTGCTCATATTTGATTTTTCATGCCCTCTCGACTAACACAGATTTTCCCTGTAAAGCACAAAAGGTTTCACACCCAAAAAATTTTAATTCATAACATGTCACACAAACAATCCTGATAGATTCTTTGTTTCCCTTAAAGAAGTAACAAGCCAGACCTCCACCATGCACATTCGCCTTCAGCATAACTGTTCCAAGCTACAGCAATAGCTCACTAAGCTCTGGGCATTCAGTGGATTTTCCAACCCAAGGTTTCAGGTACTTCCATAATCTTCCCAGACACAAAGGGTGAGGTCCATCACAGCAATATCACACTTTCAGGGAAAAATTTTTGTCTTAGCTTTCAATTGATGTGATTAAAAAAATAATCCAAACTACTGATCAAAACAAATTTGGGGAAAAAAGACTTTATTTGGCTTATAGCACAGTTCATCATCAAGGGAAGCCAAGGTAGAAGAAACTCAGTGCAGGGACCTGGAGCACAGAATGTGGAGGAATGAAGCTTGCTAGCCTGCTCCTCTGGTCTGTGATCAGCCTGTTTTCTTGCACAATACAGGAGCACCCACTCAGGTTCCTTCCCATGATGAGATGGGCCCTCCCACATCACTCAGCAATCAAGAAAATTTCCCATAGATATGGCCACAGGCCAATCTAATGGAGTAAATTCTTCAATTGAAGTTACCTCTAGTCAGGAGTGTCAAGTTGACCAAGGTTATACATACACACACACACACACACACACACACACACACACACATATATATATATATATATGTATATATAGTATGTATGTATATATATTGTTATGTATATATACATCAAAATAAAGAAAAGGAAGTATATGAACATAAGGTAGATAAAATATTCCTGTGATTGAGGGAAGACCACTGATGAATTCATAACAGATAGTTCATATACTGAAACATTTAGGGAGATTGGGAATTTAATTTAGCAGGAACACAGGACACAGAATATTATGTATTTCAACTGTTCACCATATGCCACTATATTTCCCGTGAATTTCAAGATTAACTTTAACGTGAAAGATGTAATGAATAGATGATAATGGTGAGCAAAACCATAGTCAGCATTGTAAGCATTTTACCACTTGCAAAGGTGTTGCCTTTGTAACAATGAAAATATACCATACTAGGAGAGTATACTAACTTTTTTGTTTGCTTTTTCAGACACGGTTTTACTGTGCCATAGTTGGCTTGGAACTTGTTATATAGACCAGGCTGGCCTTGATCACACAGAAATCTACCTGCCCCTGCCTCCTGAGTGCCCCAGTGCTGCGATTAAAGGCATACAACCGCAACACCCAGCTGAATATTCCGATTTTTAAAAACTATCTCTGCTACATTCATTAAATACTGTGCAAAAGCAAATATATCCATGCTTCTCTAGCAGTAATAATATCTTAAAATCCGTTGGGTCCACTTTTTGTATTCAGTAATTTTAGGATCATTTCCTTTTATGTGACGCTAGTATACAGTTTGGCAAATCTCAAACCTGACCTTCAGTAGTTGAGGAATTTTCTAAATTCCTACTTTTAATATTTTATTTATTACTTTTATTTTCAAGTATGAGTGTATTGCCTGCATTATGTAAGTACACTCATAGTTGGCACTGGTGGCAACTGTCAGAAGAGGGTGTTGGATACCATGGAACTGGATTACAGATGGTTATTAGCCAACATGTGGGTGCTGAGAATCAAACCTGGGTCCTGTGCAAGTGCAGCCAATTCTCTTAATCACTGATTCACCTCTCTAGTCCCTATTTTTAAATATTTTTAAAAATAGTTTTTTGATGGGAACTGGAGAGAAGGCTCAACAGTTAGGAGCTGGCTGCTCTTCCTGAGGACCTGGGTTCGGTTCAAAGCACTCACATGGTGGCTAACAACCATACATAACTACGTTTCCAGGGAATCCCACATCCTCTTCTGACCTCCACAGGCATTGCATGACATGGGTGCACTTATATACATGAAAGCAATACATTCATACATATAAAATAAAAAAATAATAAATACAAATATATATACACACACACACACACACACACACACACACACATTTTTGGTCTTTTTGAGACAGGGTCTCCCTGTAGCCCCAGCTGGCCTGGAACTAACTACGTAGACCAGGCTGGCTGCGAACTCACAAAAATCTGCCTGCCTCTGCCTCCCAAGTGCTGGGATTACAGGTGTGTACCACAACATCTGGCCAAAAAATATTTTTATATATGTATGTGTCTGTGTTTGTGTACATAAATATATGCACATGCATGCATGTAGTACTCATGGAGGCCAGAAGAGGAAATGCATCCCATGGGAATGGAGTTACAAGTGGTTGTGAGCCATCTCACATGGTTGTCAGAAATTGAACTCAGGTCCTCTGTAAGAGATGCAAGTACTGTTAACTGCTGAGCCATCTATGTAGCCCTAAAATTTCTATTTATTAAATAAAATAAAAGCTTATAAAATTTAAAATATTCTATTATTTCATGTTTTCTATAGCTTTAACTATATGTTCATTCACAGCCTTCAGCAATATAAATAAAAATTATCTTTCACATCATATGGCATTTTTCATATATCTTCTTATATAAATAATGTAACACGGTTGTGTGACAAAGACTTGTAAAAAAATGAAAACAGAATTTTAAACTTTCTCCTGGTGACAGATAACATCGAATATTTAGAATAAAACACCAACATCATAACATGTACCCTAAAGTTACAGTACATGGTTGCTGCATGCTGTGAAGCAGAAATACTAAGAAACAAAGTGATGAAAGCTTGAATCTTTGGTTTAGCTGAGAAATGCTCTTTGCACTTTATCACTTTCACTGTTCTAATCTTAGAAAATTATAAAACCTTGTACATTTACGAGGCATTTGGGGGTCAAGTAATAGCAATAAGAAAAAAAGATACTACCAAAATCCTTAAAAATATAGATTTTAAATTTTTGCAAAATTCACAACTGTAAACATAGACAAATACACATGACTAGTGAGGTCATAGATCCTAGAGAAAAACCTACTTTTGTCAAACCCTAGACTAAAATACTCTATTTTCTTTTCTCTCTTAATCCATAAGAATTGATCATTAAAATATAGAAAAATAACATCTATTATTGTATTTTCACAAGAAAATTGCATGATAAAATAATTCAAGTTATTTAACTTTTTCTCCCAGACTAAAGGGATATTCACGGATGACTTTGTTAATCACAACAAAATTAAAAGTTCAGAGAAATGTGAGAGTGAAATATAGTCTTTAGTATAGCAATGGTTACTACTGAATATCCTTTCACAGAAATCTTTTCAACGAATATTTTAGTAATTGTTCTTCACAATATAACATAAATATTTACAATTTAATCATTTTCACTGTCATTTGCAAGTTCAATATCAATTATTCATAATTTTATTCATCTTTAGGTGTTTATGTTCTATGTATACATATATAGAATTTATATACATGCACATACATATATACATGAGTGTAGGCATATCTGTTATATAATATGTGTAATTACAATAATGTAATTATTCAAAGTTTAAAGTGGGACTTATACATTAAGATATGTAGAGTCATTGTAAGATACGATTACAGATTCTCACTTAGATAACCAAAATAACTTCCATGAGCATTCCAAGTAAGCAATTATATTGCAAATATTGATGTAAAAAATCATACTATAAAATAGGAGCATTAAACAATAATATTGTGATATTTTGTAATGAAGACTTAAATTATATTCTGAACTTACCAGTATACATCATATTATGGTAACTGCATAATTATTCACATATGTTCTTGTGATTCTATCTATGATATTGTCTCTATTATGAGTTAACATTCCAAAAGAAGAGATAAGTGATAATGTGATAATCCTACAAATATTAGTATATATCAAGAAAATATATTTTAATATTCTACAGAATTTACCAGAAACATGAATACATTTCAAATGTTAAATTTTATTTGATCACATTCACTTTTCTAACATAAAAATTTAATATTAATGGTATGCTAAGTTTAAACTTTGAACTGTGTTAGAGGATATACAAACTGAACATGTAGCAATACTAAATCAGACATAAACATCAATCTTCAGAAAGGGGAAAATATCCCAGATGAATAAGATTTAATATAGGCTAAGTTGATTAGTTTAATTAATTCATTTTAATAACTTAAATCCGGATGAATGCTGCTGAGGCTGTAGATGTGTTAGTCATGTGACCAGAGAGTAGGCGTTGGGAAAATATTCATATAAGTAATATTTAATATATATTACTTTATTAGTCAATCTATTCTTGATATTATTGGTCTCTATTAAATTATGGTTGATGTTTCTATACAAATAAAAGGTAATTCATTTATTTTTTCCAACACTACAGACTAGTTCACTAAAACATAAAACTCTCTGAGGAAAGAAAAGCAGTTATACTAAAAAATGGCTGTGCTCTAATTTTGAACATTGATTCATCATTTATGCTCTTATTTTCCCATCACTTTAGCTTTTCTTTTAGGAACATGCCCTCTTAGCATATAAACATGATCAGGTCTGTTCATAAGATACTCAGCCTGGTCCCTCTTGATCAATGTATACTTAACTACTCTGCATCCTATGAATATTCAAGTCATTTTAACACCAGGCTATGCACACTATAATTATCACCATATCAGTGGTAGTGAAGCAAATTTGTTTGGAAACACTGCTGACAATAACTAGCAAAATTGAACCTGTCTCATCACCTAAAGGCTTCTTTCCATTGCTGTACAGAAGTATAAGTTCATGTAACACCACTTCTACTTGTCCAAAGCATAAGGTTGTTACTGTGCTTTTGGAATTACTTTCAGAAACTCCTTGCCTATCCCAATCTATTGAAGTGTTTTAACTGTTTTCCTTCAGTACTTTAAAAGTTTCAGGTTTTACAATATTGTTTAAATTACCAAGAAGAAAACCGATTAAAAAATCAATGCATGGGAACTAGAGAGATTGATTAGTGGTTAAGAGTCGGGTTGCTCTTGCAGAAGACCCAGTTTCCATTCCCAACACCCACATGGCGGCTAACCATCTGTAATTCCAGAGAAATCTGACACTATCTTCTGACATCTGTGAGCATTGCATGATATGGCTGCATATGACATACATGCAGGCAATACACTCATACAAATAACATAAAAATAATAAATATTTTTTAAAAATCAATGTATGGTTTTGCTCCTAATGATTTTCAAGTGATTGAGGTCAAAGTGAATCTACCCAGTATCAATTGTTTCTTTGGGACACATTTATCATCAATCATCACTGCCAAAATTTGGATTCATAATGTCCTCCAAAAGCTCATGTCTTAACAGCAAGTTCACATGTTGGTGGTGCTATTACATGTCAGTGAACTTTTTAGAAGGTGTGACCTTCTAAAAGGAAGGTGAAACTTTTAGAGGTGTGACCTTCTAGAAGGAAGTCAAAGACACTGGTGGTGTGTCGTTGAAGGGAACATTAGAACTTGGTACCATCAGGTCTCTTTCTTTCCTTCTATCATGAGGTGAATAGGCCCTGACCATGTGCTTCTGCTATGAGGTACTATGCCGCCATGGGGCCAACAGAAGGACCAAGGAACTATTTACTGAAACTATAAGTAGACATAAACCTTTCCTCATTTTAAGTTGACTTATTTCTGATATTTTTCCATAGAAAGAAAATAAAAACAAACTCATGCAGTGACTTTTGTAAACGCTATTTAAATAAAACTTTCAATGATATGATGGTTATGCCTTTAGCTTCCGTTGTTGCAAATGGTAATCAATTGATTCTATCCTCACCTGCAGAGTTGACTGATGCCTGGACCAAGCCAACCAACCATCCTGTTCTCCAAACTGTAATTTAACTGTTTCAGGTAAAATATGCTTGTTATATGAGAATGGATAAGTAGGCTTTCAGTATTTGTTTATAGAAAACTAGCTACTGTTACTTTTAAAGCACTATATAATGGTGAGTTTGTGCCATTTGTGACTACAGTACTAACTGAAGGATTTCTAACTAGGACCTAAGGCAAGAGAAAGCCAGTAGACCTCAATGAAAGTACAGTGAAAATCTCCATAAGGCACCAATAAAACTGTGCATATCCTCTGAATTTTTCAGATAATCATCCATGATCTCTCCTTTTCTTATGAGTGATTCCAGATAACATAAGTGAATTATTAAAGCTCAATCCTTGACCATTATAAAGCTTGTTAAAAATGCCTTTATTAGTAATTTGAGAATTTCATATATTATATTAAGATCATATTCACTCCCACTCCCATAATTCCTCCCAGGTCCACAACCACTCCCTACCTCCTTTAATGTAGTATTTTATTTTCCCCCAAATCCATGAAGTCCAATTTTTGCTGCCCATATAGAATTTTAAAAACATTTTATTAAATTTTGCAATTTTTATACAATACAATTTGATGGCATTTTGATCTCTTCACCTATCTTCACCTCCCTTTGCTACCTCTGCTCAAATTAATGTATTATAATATATATATATATGTATATATAAATATATAGTGTGTGTTTGTGTATATATGTGTGGGTATGCATATATCCATATATATCTGTTATACATATATGATCTATAGAGTCTAATATATGTCCCTAAATATCCTTCAAAGAGTTTCAAAGGAGTTACCTTCATCTTATAATGGGGGACATTGACCTTATTAGATACCATAGGCTAACAGAATTAAACCCAGTGGTAGGAATGGACTCCTTTACTTGAAGATGTTGATTAGGGATTCCATACACCCTCAAACTCTACTGATCATTACCCTTGATCTTGCTTACCCACCAGAATTTCATGGTAAGAGCCCATTGCTGAAGACACTATGTATATGAATTGTAGAACAAATAAGGAAAAATCAAGTTGATGCTGATATCAGAGCCTCAGGTCTGCCATCTAACTTTCATAGTACTGGAAGGTGTTATGCATGCTATTGGAAGAAAACAACAATCATCAGCTTTACTTAGCTGTGAATCCTGAGAACTACAATAACTGGTTTGGAAAGATATGACCATCTTTGTAATAGTGGTATGAATATTATGGGAGTAACCAACCATTTTCTAATTTTTTTTAAGTTCCACTTCATATTACATAGCCCATACCAAACATTGATATCAGGCCAGGAGTGGCAGGGTAGACAGGTCACAGAGAATAGGGAAGATCCTAATACTAGTTTTATATTAAATAGTTACAGATTGAACTGACTCCTAACAACTTACTGCTATACCCATGAATTTAATGCATTTCTCAACTCTTGAAAGAGAAACTTCTTTATACAGCAGTTGATGATTAACAAGGAATCCCATAACTGACAAATGTGCAGAGAAGAGTCTGCAGAGTGCTTTTTCCTGAATAAGACACCTATATCAAACATTTCCCTCCCAAGGATCATGGTTCTTTTTGTAAGGGGGATAGAAAGGTTATAAGTGTCAGAGGTGGTGGCTGACCACCAGGAAGCAGAGTTTTCTAGACAGCTGTCAAGTTACTCACAGGAAATCACAGCAATGGTCACAGCATGCACAAGTCTCATGCAAGTGCATCAGAAAAGTAATCCCAGCATAGATGTGGGGAAGTAGGTAAGAAACCCCAACCTTACCTAAGGAACCAATGACTGATGGGAGGAGAGTCAGTCTCTTTCAAGGATGTGACTATTAGAAGGTTAACCAGGCTCCAGTGAATGGACCATATACCCTTGGCTGTGTGGCCATCTACTGCAACATGTCACAAGCTTTTAACTGCTGGTTAGAGAGCAAAAGCTTTCTAGTTTGTTCTATGAGCGTTGACATATTTATGAACCCTGGAATTTTAAGTGATCATACTAAAATAAAAATGAGAGTTAATATTAAAAATAAAGGACAACTACAAGATGCAGAGCTCAGCAAATCAGTGAAACATGCCAGAGTTCTCATATATAGCTGAAGCTTGTCAATCTATGGTATCATTCACTATGTCTGACAAATTCTCTTCATTAACTCAGTGACTTTCACTAGCTTTAAAACAATAACGCTCTCATCTTACAAGAGCCTCTGTCTGTATCAGTGTTAGAATTCATATTTTTAATGAGAAATCTCAGCCTTTAGTTGTACATGAATTTTTTAATGTCTTAGAATTAGTAACTAATAAATGTTACATGTAGAATTTGAAGCAAGTGTTCTTATTTCAGTTTAATTAAATACCCCCAAATTTTGAGGGGCAAGTTTATGAAAAACACAAGTACTTTCAACCTGAAACTATAATGTGTCATCCATTTTTGAACTCTGAACCCTCTTTTACTAATTAATTTGTATTTACTTTTCCAAATTTAGACAATACTGTTACTTCATAAAATGCATTAATGTATAGATTGAGTAATTACCTTTACAAAACTTCTAAAATATTTTTCTTAAAATTTTGTTTTGTCCGGCACAATCATCAGACCCAATAAAATACATATCTAGTAAATATTGTACTTTAATACTTGAATTTTAAACATGAATATGGTAAACGTTGCTATTGAGATGTGCTACTTGAGATGCAGTATGGATTGAGAGTTAAACTTTGCCACAAAGCGACATTGCTACAGAGGAGATAGTGTGAGTTGGTGCTGAGATCCATGGCCATGGCCCAAACACACTGTTATTGCTTTAGTGCTAGAGGGATATTGACAAGAACAAGGACATGGACAAAGACAGAAGACCTTGTACTTGCTGTATCAATAAATCTCTTTGATTACTATTTTTCTGTCACTTGTTAAATTTTCTTTTAACTCAAAACTCAGTAATCTATATCTTACTTGTCCTTCATTCTTCTTTCCTAGTTTACGTTTTTTTTCTACATCACTCAAAAATTAAACCCAGCGTCTAGTAAATGGTAAGTGACTAGTAGGCAAGTGAACTACCCCTGCTATGCTTGCAGAAGTTATTTGTGAAAGCCAGGACTGGGCTTTCCCAAGCTATATTTTCTCTTTTGTACTAGCACCTTTGTAAGGTTGTGCTGATAGGGAACAACAGAAAAAACACTGGAGAGCCAGAGGACGGGCATGATGCATTCTTTACTGTCTGTCTGGTTTCCTGCAGAATTCGGGGCAGGAGAAGGTAGTCTTTATTCTTTGCTCATTTTAGCATTTTTACATTGTCTTACTACATCCTTCAGTACATCTGGAAAGCTCTTCCTGGCTTAGAAGTATCAGCTCCAGCCCCACAAAATACTTTAAACCACTGAGGTTCAGCACAATCCTGGATAAATGTGAACATAATTTATGAAAAGGAGTGTAGTGATTTTTGTATGTTACATCATGTCTTATTCATATATTCCATAAAAAGTACAGATTAGATATATGTATTTATAATATATATGTCTATTTACATATGTATACATATATAAGTCCTTTTTGACTGCTTTAACAAAATATTTTAAAAATATGTTATTTATTTTATTTTTTTGTGTATGAGTGTATTGCTTGTATGTGTGTAAGTGCATCCATATCGTGCAATGTCCATGGAGATCAGAGAGAGTATTGGGTTCCCCTGGAACTGGAGTTACAGACAGTTGTCAGCCACCATGTTAACATGGGAATTGAACCCTAGTCCTCTGCAAGAGCAGCCAGTACTCTTAACCACTAAGCCAACTCTCCAGTCCCTAACAAAATATCATACACTGAGAAGCTATAGAGATAGGGACTATTGGGGGTATAGATGTGTTCTGAATTAATTATATAAATGTATGAAAGTATCAAAGGCTAAATTTAATATCAAACAGAGTAAAACACTGAAATTTATTTGAAACTCTATTTCTTATAGTGCTAGAGGCTTTGAGGTTTAAGACCAAGTTCACCTCAGATTCACAATTTCTGAGCTATGGTTTCCTTCACTGACATAAACTTATCTTCATCTCACATGACAATAGCAGAAGAAACAAATTAGATTCCTTGGGAATTTTTATAAGGTACAGTGTCTTTCAGGAGAGCTCAACTCTCAGTACCTAATGTCCTGATAAGTCATTGTCTTCAAATACCAACAGCTTGCAAATTAAAATTTCAACACATAAGTTTTAGGGAGGCACATTCAGAATATATGTATAGGCACATATATATGTGCATATGCAATTGCAACATTTATGTATTTTTAAATATCTAGTAATAATTATTTGACTATGATATATAGTGTGTATACTCACTATTATATTCTAAAAATATGAATCAGAGATTTTTTCATTTTAATTTCAAAATGAACTATATTGAATATTTCAAAGCCAGGAACTTTGATCTGTACCTATACTGGAGACTACTGTAATATAAGACAGTGAAATGACCCTAGTTAGAATATAAAAATCAAAGAAAAATCATTTT
>NW_008335971.1:1662439-1676843 GCF_000622305.1 Nannospalax galili | reverse complement strand
TCCACAGTAATGTAATGTTATTAAATAATCCAATCCATTCACAAAATGGCGCTCTACATCTGCTCCAGTGTCTTCTGCCATATCACTGCATATTTATGCATGACTGAGATAAGAGTTTCCTTAAAATTGTTATTTCAATAACCTGAAGCTGTTCTGTTACCTCTGGGCTCTCATCCTCTCCTATTTATACAGTGAAGCCCATGGTAAGTAGGAAGAAGCTCAGTATCGGCTCCTCCCACCATAACTCCCACTTCCTCCACTGCCTCCAGGACCATAGTTCCCTCCACCATATGGTCCCCCCATGTTCCTGCTACCACCAAAGTTTCCACTCTTCATTGGACCATAGTTAGAAGGTTGTTGGTTATAATTTCCAAAATCATTGTAATTTCCACTTCCATAATTTCCTCCTCCATAGTTTTCATAACCACCTCCGTAGCCCCCACCCTGGTTGCCATATCCAGGTCCTCCACCACCATATCCTCCTCTTCCTCCTCCACAACCAGGGCTACCTCCAAAATTGCCACCTCCAGGTCCTCCATCATACCCATTATAGCCATCTCCAAATCCACGTCCACTTCCATAGCCATCAGAACCTCCCCTAAAGTTGCTTCCTGGTCCTGGTCCAAAATTTCCACCACCACCACGAGAATCTCCAAAACCAAAGTGCCCTCCTCTTCCACTCCTAGAACTTTGGACTTCCTGCATTTCTTGTCTAGACAAGACCTTTCTTCTGCATTATGACGATTGATGGTGTGGTATTTTTGCAATACAATTTTATCCACAGGATCATGGTCATCAAAAGTAACAAAGCCAAAGCCTCTTTTCTTTCCAGACTGCCTATCAGTAATAATTTCAATGGTATCAATTTTTCCATATTCTTCAAAGTAATCTCTAAGGTGATGTTCTTCAGTATCTTCTTTAATTCCACCAACAAACAGCTTCTTCACAGTCACATGGGCTCCGGGCTTTCCAGACTCCTCTCTTGCTACAGCACGTTTTGGCTCAACTACTCTCCCATCAATTGAATGAGGCCTTGCAGCCATGGCAGCATCCACCTCTGCCATTGATGAGAAAGTTACAAAACCAAAATCCTCTTGATCTTTTGCTTGAAGGATCTCTCATAACCACACAGTCTGTGAGCTTTCCCCATTGCTCGTAGTAGTTTCTCAAACTTTCCTCTGTGGTTTCAAAGCTCAAGCCACCAATAAAGAGTTTACGGAACTGTTCCTTTTCTCTCTCCATCGGGGACTCAATCACTTCAGCCTGATTTCCCGCAGCCGAGCGAGAAGAGAAAGACCTCCGCCGATGCACACGAACCGGACTGGTCCTGGCGCTGTGGCGAGAACTGCCTCCGTTCGAGAAACCGCAGCAGAGAGCACCTGCACACAGGACCCGGTGCCGCTGCAACTCATTTTTAAAATTTTAATAATTAAATGATTAGAAGAAGCATTTCACTACAGCTTTAACATATTTAGTAACACACTCCAGAGCAAGAGTACATCTCTTTCACAAGAGGCGTCAAGTTTCTAGGTTCACAGTTGAATTAATACAGTTATACAATATTGAAGTCAGTATAAGTCCTGTAAGACATAAAATTGAATGTTTTTAACCTTTAAAAAAGATCTCCATTTCATTTTAGAATATATTTTTCCTTGCAGAAAGATGCATTGTTATTGCTACTAACGATGAGATGTTGGTGCATGCATCTATAATCTGTATGTATCTGATTATTGCTAGTCATAATCTGTTGCACTTGGATCCTTGGTGCCCGTGTATGTCTATAAAGTCATCGGGTAGATTTCAAAGGTAATGTTTATCACCTCTACCAATTATCATGACATAAATTTCCATGCATCCTCCTCAAATATAATGTTTTTTTAAAATTTGTTGATTTTTTTTGTGAGTGTGTATATCACACACAGAACATCCCAAACCATCTTATCAAACTATACACCCACTTCCCAGATGGCACCCTCCCATAGCCTCCCTCACCTGACTAGAGCCATTATACTCTGATATCCCTGTTACTGTCTGCTGTGTTCTTGGCACCTCACCCATTCCCCACTACTTGCACTTCTGGTGAATCTAGTCAGCCTGTCTAGAGGTCTTTGTTTTAGGAGGGTCCGCTGTTACTCATCTGGCAGTAATCAGTTGCCTATATTCCTTTGGATAAGATTGGGGTCTGCTGTTCATTTTCCCAGTTCTATGCTGGATTACTAGGTGGGAGTCCCTTTGGCCAAACTGGCCAACAACTCAAAAGAAGATATCTCTTATCTGGCATTGTTCCTTGTTATGTAGCCTTTAGCTATGCATATAGACTCGTAAGAAATATTGGCCCCGTCAATCTTTGGTTATACATTCCTTTTGGGTGTTTAAGGCCATAAAGTTTGCCCAGATAAACCACTTTATTTTTACTCTTAAGGTCTTTTGAACATCTGTTCCTCAGGGGTCACATGGGTTTGGGAGGAGCCCCTGGCTCTTTTCTTTTACCATATCTGCCTACGTAAAGATAAGTCAAAGGTTCTGCTCAACCATGCTTGGATTCGCTTAGAAGCATGGAGGAAATGATTACTCTGTATTGACCCTCCTCTTTGTACACTGGACACTGGTTCAAGTCATTCTGATGGGGTCTCCTTGGCCTCCTTGATCAAGAGGACAAGTGACCCACCAAAATTACAGGACATTTTGAGAGATGCTCATAGTCCCCTGGAACTAGTTGACTTGGAGGGGAAGGAAGAATAACTTTCCTTGATGTCCCTCTGACCAAATTATTATAGGCCTCAAAGTATGTCTGTTAAACATCCAAGAAGGTTAGTTCCACCAGCCTGGTACTTTTAATTACTGTGTGTCATTTAGATAAATCTTGGGCAAAGACAAATTTTTCTCAGATAAACCTTACCTAGACATATATTTATTGATCTGCTATGTATAATTTGTCAATAGGCTGTAGGAGTAATATGGTTCCCTCTGGTTTTCAAAACTAGCTAGGCATTATTTATCTCTTGCATTGTCTCATCCCTCCATCATGTTTTTTCCCATTTAAGGTGCCCCCATTTAACCCCTTTCTCCCTTAATACCCTTCTACGGTCTTACCTCTCTTGAGTTGCTTCTTTCCCTTTATGCCCTAGGTTCCTTGTATACCCTTCCCCCTCTCCTCCCTTAAACTAACTCAAATTTTATCCATATCTCCCTTATTAAGGCTTGTTTCCTACTGTGCTTCTCTTTCAGGTTCTTTCTTTTCCTTTACCTCCCTGTTTCCATTATCTTGGTTCCTGTAGTTATGTCTGGATACATACTCACTTCTTGGTATTTGGTTCTAGGATCCACATATGAGGGAGAACATATGTTGATTTTTTTTCCTGAGTCCGTGTTACTTCACTTAGTATAATAGTTTCTAGTTCTATACATTTACTTATAAATTTCATGATTTCCTCTTTCTTTATGGCTGAATAAAACTCCATCATAAATCAACCACATTTTCGTTATCCACTCATCAATTGAGGGACACTTAGGTTGCTTCCATCTCTTAGCTATTGTGAAAAGAGCAGCAACAAACATGGATGTACAAGTGTCTCTGCAATAGGATGAGTTCTTTGGGCATATGCCAAGGAGTGGTATAACTGGGTCAAATGGTAGGTTCATTTGTAGTTTTTTAAGAGTTCTCCAAACTGCTTTCCGTAGGAGTTGAACCAGTTTGCAGCCCCACCAGCAGTGGATGAGTGTTCCCCTTTCCCCATATCCTCTCCAACATTTGGTATCATTTGTTCTCTTGATCTTAACCATTCTGACTGGGTAAGATGGACTCTTAAAGTGGTTTTAATTTGCATTTCCCTAATTATTAGTGATGTTGAACATGTTTTAAGATGTTTCATAGCCATCTTTACTTCTTCTTTTGGGAACTCTGTTCAGCTCCTTAGCCCATCTTTTAATTGGGTTACTTCTTGTCTTGATTTTCTGTTTTTTGAGTTCGTTATATATTCTGGATATTAAAGCTCTGTCGAATGTGTCACTGGTGAAGATTTTCTCCCATTCTGTGGATATTCTGTTTGCTTACCTGGGTGCCTGCTTTGACATACAGAAGGTTTTTAGTTTAATGAAGTTCCATTTGTTAATTCTTGCCCTTGTCTCCTGAGCAATTGATGTCCGGTTTAGAAAATCCTTTCTTATACTTATATTTTCTAGGTTTTTGCCAATGATTTCTTCTAAAAGTTTCAGAGTTTCAGGCTTTACATTGAGGTCTTTGAGCCATTTGGAATTGACTTTTGTGCAGGGTGAAAGATAGGGCTTTAGTTTCATTCTTCTACAAGTGGAGATACAGTTTTTCCAGCACCATTTGCTGAACATACTGTCTATCCTCCAGTGAATATTCTTGGCCCTTTTGTCAAATATCACGTGGCTGAAATTGCATTTAATCATATTTTGTTCTTCAATTTTATTCCATTGATCTATCGGTCCAGTTTTGTGCCAGTGCCACATTGTTTTTACTACTATAGCTTTGTAACACAGCTTAAAATCTGGTATAGAACCCCCCCCACACAATTTCTCTTAGGGCTCAGGATTTTTTTGGCTATCTGAGGTCTTTTGTGCTTCCATAAGAATCTTAGGATGTTTTTTCCCTATTCTGTGAAAAATTGTATGGGGATTTTGATTGACATTGCATTGAAACTATAAATGACTTTTGGTAGGATATCTATTTCATAATATTAGTTCTTCCAATCCATGAACATGGTAGGTCCTTCCATCTTCTGATGTTTTCCTCAATTTTTTTTCTTTAAAGATTTAAAATTTTCAATGTAGAGATCTTTAATGTCTTTGGACAGGTTTATTCTGAGATATTTTATTATTTTTTTGCAGCTATTGTGAAGTGGAGTGTTTCTAAATGCTCATTTTCTGATTGTTTGTTATTGGTATATAGAAATGCTACAGACTTTTGTGGGTTTATTTTGTAACCTGCCACTTGCTGAGCTTGTTCAAAATTTCTAGTTTTCTGGTGGAATTTTTGGTGTCTCTTAGATATAATATCACATCATCTGCAAAAAGGGATAATCTGATCTCTTCTTTTCCAATTATTACTCTTTTAATTTCATGTTCTTGTTTTATTGCTCTTGCAAGAGTTTCAAGCACTATGTTAAAGAGAAGTGGAGATAGTGGAAAACTTTTTCTGGTTCCTGATTTCAATGGTAATGCTTCCAGTTTTTCTCCATTTAGAATGATGTTAGTTGTGGGTTTGTTATATATGGCTTTAATTATGTCGAGGTATGTTCCTTATGGTCCAATTCTCTCTAGGACTTTGAACATATATGCATGTAGAATTTTGTTAAAGGCCTTCTCTGCATCTATTGAGATGACCATGTGGTTCTTGTCTTTGAGCCCATTCATATGATTTATGGTGTTTATTGTGTTACATATATTGAACCATCCCTGCATCTCTGGGATAAAGCCAACTTGATCATGGTGGATGGTCATTTTGATGTGTGTTTGTATGCATTTTGCAAGTATCTTGTTGAAAATTTTTACATCTATGTTCATTAAGGATATTGTTCTATAGTTTTCTTTTTTGGCTGTATCTTTATCAGGCTTTGTTATTAGAGTGATGCTGGCTTCATAGAAGGAATTTGGAAGTTCTTCCTCCATTTCTATCTTTTTGAATAAATTAAGTAGTATTGGATATAAATCTTTTTTAAATGTCTGATATAATTCTGCTGTAAATCCATCTGGTCCTGGCCTTTTATTAGTCAGGAGTTTTTGTATTACTGTTTCAAATTCTTTTTTTGTTATTGGTCTGTTTAAGCTGTTAATATCTTCTTGGTTTAATTTTGGTGGTTTCCATGTCTTTAGCTATCCATCCATTTCTTTTAGGTTTTCAAATTTAGTAGCATATAGGTTTTTAAAGTATTCCCTTATAATGTTTTGTATCTTTCTAGTGTCTATTGTGATGCTTCCATTTTCTTCTCTGATTTGGTGATTTGGAGGTGCTCTTTCTTCCTTTTGGTTGATTGGGATAGCTGTCTTTCACTCTTGTTTATCTTTTCGAAGAACCAGTTGTTGGAATTGTTGATTCTTTGTATTGTTTTCTTTGATTCAATTTCGTTGATTTCTGCCCTGATTTTTCTTATTTCTTCTTGTCTGCTGGGTTTGGGTTCCATTTGCTTTGCTTTTCAAGTGTCTTGAGTTGCAATGTTAAGTCATTTATTTATGTTCTTTCTGATTTTTTGATGTAGGCACTTAGAGCTATAAACTTCCCTCTAAGGACCACTCTCTGCATGTCTCAGATGTTTTCTTTTGTCATATTGTCCTTTTCATTTAGTTCCAGGGATACTTTTATTTTTTCTTAATTTCTCTTTTGAGCCATTCATCATTCAGTAGTGTATTGTTTAATCTCCATGTGTTCATGGCTTCTTCTGGTGTTGATTGTAAGCTTTATGGCATTGTGGTCTGATAGAATACATGGGATTATTTCAATCTTTTTGTATTTGTTGAAGTTTGTTTTGTGCCTCAGTATATGGTCGATTTTGGAGAAGGTTCCATGGGCTGCTTAGTATAATGTATGTCCTTTTTTGCTTAGGTGGAAATTCGGTAGATGTCTGTTAAGTCCATTTGATATATGGTATTGTTTAATTCAGATGTCTCTCTGTTAACTCTCTGCCCTGTTGACCTATCTAATGGAGACAGTGGGCTATTAAAGTCCTCTACTATTAATGATTTGGGATTAATCTGGGCCTTAAAGTCCTGTAGTATTTTTTTATGAAGTTGGGAGCACCAGAGTTTGTTGAATAAATGTTCATGATTGTTATACCTTCCTGATTTACTGTTCCTTTGATCAGAATGAAGTGGCCCTCTTTATCACTTCTGATTAGTTTTAGTTAAAAGTTTATCTTGTCAGATATTAGAATTGCCATGCCTAGCTTCTTCTTAGTATCATTTTTTTTGTATTTTTTCACATCCTTTCACTTTAAGATAGTGTCTGTCCTTGAAAGTACGATGAGTATCTTGCAGACAACAAAAAGATGGATTTTGTTTCTTAATCCATTCACCTAGTCTTTGTCTTTTCACTGCAGAGTTCTGTCTGTTAATGTTTAAAGTTATTAATGAAAGACGAATATTGAATCCTTTCATTTTTATTTCTGTTTCCATTTGTGATATAACTGTACTTTTCCACAGTTATACCTTCATTGAATTTCTTCCCACAATCCCTTTGGTATAGTTACCCCTTTCTTCAGCTCGTTGTGTTCCTTCCAGAACTCTCTGAAGAGCTGGGTTTGTGGAAATGAATTCCTTCAGCCTATTCATATCATGGAAGACTTTTCTTTCCCCTTCAAGTATAATAGACATTTTGGCTGGATATAGTAGTCTGGGTTGACATCTGTGGTCATTTAAACTTGGAATACGTTGGTTCAGGCTCTCCTGGCTTTCATAGTTTGCACTGAAAAATCAGCTGTAATCATAATGGGTTTTCTTCTCTAAGTGCCTTGTTTCTTTTTTGCAGCTTTCAGTATTTTCTCTTTGTTTTAAACGTTTAGTGTTTATAGTATGATATACTGTGGAGAGTTTCTTTTTTGGTCTGTCTATTTGGTGTTCTATATGCGTCTTGTATTTGTATGGGCATGTCTTTAATTTTGGGAAAGTTTTTTCCATGATTTTGTTGAAGATCTGGTCCATGCCTTTATCTTAGGATTCTTCTTCCTGTATGACTATGAATCGTAAGTTTGGTCTTTTTATGATGTCACACAATTTCTGCATATTCCATTCTTGTGATTTCTTAAATTTTTCATAATGTTTGCTTGAGTGGTCTGGTTCATCCATTTTATCTTCCAGTCTTGATACTCTGTTTTCTATTTCATTCATCCTATTGGTAAGGCTTTCTCCTGTTGTTTCTAATTGGCTTACTGAATGTTTCACTTCCTTCTTCATTTCAGTCTATTTTTCAATGTTTCTAACTCTTTTCTGAATTTATTCAGAAGTTTTCCCCTATCTTCTTTCAGTTCTTTGATTTCTTGGTTTGTGTGTTCTTTAAGTTAACTGAATTCTTTTATCAATGTTTATAATTGTTCTTTTAGTTCCATGTCCTGCCTTATCTCTTCAGAGTTCTCATTTTACTCCTCTAGAGGACTATTGGTCTTTGGTGGGGATATGTTAGTTTGGTTTTTCCTGTTATTATTTTTTCTTTCTGTTTTTATGTGAATTTCTTTTGTAGTTTCTGGTTCTTGTGTGAGACTCAAGCCTTCAAGTTTAGGTCTGCTTCTTTTTGTGAACTTTATGTGTCTTTGTGTTTTACTTTTTAGGCATGAAAAGCTGGTTCCTCTAAGCTTCCAGTTCTCTCCTTTGATTTTATATTGGAGTGGCCAGATTGCTTTTGTCTTTCGGAGTTCCCACAGAGGCCCATGTCAGATGAGGATCAGATGCTCTTAGGCTTTCTCCTAAGGTCTGGATCCTTCCAGGAACGATTTTGGCCTCTGGAATTTGGGGGTTGGACTGGCCTCGGAAGGGCCCAGGAACATACTGGTCTAGGGTAGATGGTGGCTGTACCACCCAGAGTTGCAAAGGGAGATGTGGGCAGGAAGCAGCCCCAAGGACTACTGGGGACTGCACTGAGGAGCTGGGATGCAAAGGATCAGGAAGAGAAAAGGTCAGCCTTGGCATCTAGGAAAGAGGCTGGTGGGTCTTGCAGGCCCAGGGAAGCAGAGGGAGGTTAAGGCAGGACAAGGCCCAGACTGTTCCTGGGGACTTGAGAAGGAACTGAGTTGGTCTGGATGCAAAGGTTTAGGAAGCAGTCGTTGTTTCCCTGGTGCCTGGGGAACCAAGAAATGGAATGGGACAGAACCCAGGCTAGGAGAAGAGACCTGCCAGGGAGATGGGAGGTTGAATGAGGTTGGGGGAGTCAACATGCAGAGGGTGCCATCGAGTTACCCTGGAAAGAGAGGCCTGCGGGTTGAGAGAAGAAAGAGTGTTTTTAAAGATGATCTAGAGTATGATGATGTGACCAATGTAAAATTAAACATCCAAATGACACACCAAACTTCCATTCTTATAATATTATATAATAGCCAGTGCCACACAGCATGATACTATGTATCTTTTACTAAGATCATGCAAGATTTGCACAGCTATTCAATTATAATGAAAATTTATGCAATGATATAAAATATTCAGTCTCATTTTTCAAATACAAATTAATACAATAAGCACAAATCAAGTCTTTGAGGGGGGTTCATGGCTTTAGGAATATAATTTATAAATATTGGTATAGATTAATTAAATCAATAATGAAGGTCAGACTGAAAACAACTGCCTCCTAAAATCAAGACTGTATAGTAAAAATACATAGAAAACAGTTTACTTCTTCATCTCACACAATTTGATAATGTGAAAGAAATTGGTTTAACTGAAGGTCCTATGTTAATATATGAAAGAGAAAATGAGCAAATGATTTAAAAGGTGAAACAGTAGTTCAATGTAAAATGAAATTTTACTTGAAGACAAAGGCATAAATCAGCCAGAAGACTAAAATGTCAATGATTTCTCCCAGTATTGTAGGAACTACATTCACAAAGAGATAAATCATTGGTCAGGTGATGTGGGGGAGACTCAGTGGTTTTAGTTTCTCTGGTTATCTTCCAAAACACATGAATTTGGCAAAGATAAATATGGAGTCATTCACACAGGCACTGATCACACTTTAGAGTTTATTGAACATAATAATTCATCAACACAGTACTGTCAACAATTACACTGAAGGAGATAAAGGCTCTTGTGTTCAGACCATCAAGAGATGACAAGAGTGGAAATATATATTTTAAAGAAGAGACAGAAGTTCTTATTTAAAAAAAGAAAGAACCTACAGTTGTAAGCCTTCAAGTAGAACTAGGCAGCAATTCCTTGATTAATGGGGTGTGTAATGAAAGAGATGCTTGAATGAGACCTTTTCCAAAGTATTCAATCTATATAACATGAATAGTAGTCATTTAGATGCCCATTGGAAGTACATTCAGGGCAAAATATCTACAGAAGAAAAAGTAGCCTTTTTAAGATATCTAAATTGTTATTTCTGAATTTTATGGGAGCATAGGCAATTCATTGTAAACAATCTTAAACTAGGTCTAAAATGTGCTTGTATTTCGACTTTGGAAAACAACATAAAACATATGAATAAAGCATCATTTATGAACAAAATAACAAAGATGTACAGGATGAATCTTTTCATTGTAGGTTTCTTAGTTTTCCTCTTGATAAGAAACACAATTATACCTTAACTTTCTTAAGAAGTAGAAAGTGTCTGGGCAGATAAATAGTAGAAAGTAGGAGTACGTAAATGTTCTGAGAACAGATTTGGGCAATAAAACTTTTGTTCTACAAAACAGTAGTAAGTGTACTTTTATGTACAGAGATATATTTTTTAAATCTTTGTGTGTTCATGTGTCCATTTGATACAGTGCATATACAGAGATCAGAGGACAACCCTAGGTGTGAGGCTTCTCCTTTTACCTTGTTTAAGAGAAGGTCTTTTGTTCACTGTTGCATATGCCAGACAGTTGGTCCGTGAGGCTTTTTGAGAGTCTGCTGTCTTTTGCCTCTTAATCTTTTCATAACAGCTTGGATTACAGAAGAAATATCTGGCTTTTCATGGCTTCTGATATCTGCACTCAGATCCTCATTCTTGAATAATTAGCATTTTGCCCACTGAATCACCTAGATATTTTTTATCTTCATTACTAATGACCTTATGCTGTTTCAGTACCATGTTTTTCCCACTGCTACATAACACTATCACTAGGTACAAGAAGGAAGCCTTAGAAGTGTGCTAAGAAATATATCATTAGGATTTTTCATTCAAAAATTTGTTTCCCAATGGCTTTTATACGAGAAAAAAGTCAAGTTTTTATAGCACTTTGATTAAATATTGACTATATTGTAGCCAACTAAAATTATTTTCTGTCTTTTATTTTAAGTTCTGAGGGTTGAACTCAGGGCTTTAAATACATTAAGGGAGAATTCTATCTTTAGTCCAATAAATACAGTTTTTAAGATGATTGGAAGAATCACATCTTTGGAACTATACAATGAATCAAAAGACCAACAGAGGGGCTAGAAAGCTGGCTTTACAGCTAAGAGCTCGTATTGCTCATCCAGATGACCAAAATTGACTTTTCAGTACCAATATGAGGCGACTCAAAATGTGTATAACTCTAGTTCTAAGGTATTCAATGCTTCTGACCTCTACAGATACATGTACACATAAGCCACACACACACACACACAAACATACATATAAAAAAGTCATGGAGGTTACTTTCTGAAAGTATGGGTTGAGTTGTACTTCTCAAAAATTGAAGTAAAAAGTAAGGTACCCCACAAAGTGATTTTATTTGAAAACAGAAGCAATATGGGCATAATTAGTTAAGTGTATGTGAGGCCATCAAGGTGAGACTTCATTCAATGGGACTTATGTCTATATAAAAATAATCCACAGAGAGAATGACATATGAACCACAAAGGCAAGTATAATGGGAATGGGTCTACCAGCCAATACATCCCAAAGATAGCAGCAAAGTAACAGAATCTAGGAAAGTTACAGGATCTCTTCGCAGTCTTTAGGTGGAGTTAATCAACCCTTTGATCTCAGACATCTATCCTGCAGAAGTAAGAGAAAATGAGTCGATGTTTAAGAAATTAATTTCATGAACTTTTACTGCAACAGACATAGGAAACTAACATAGACATGTCATTGTGGAGATCACCTACCATGGTTAGGAACAGCAGCAGTGTTTCCTTCTAAGTCACAGCATGACATATATCTGTCACTCACAATGATATGTGGGATAGGTAAGTGATCTGGGCGTAGTCAGACTAAATGGATTACTGATTCCTTACCTGTTAGACGTCATTAAGAGTATAAGTAACTGGATATAAAAAAGCAAATGAAGACCACAAATAATCAATCAACTAAAGCTTAATGATTAGCTTATTTTGAAAGGAAGTGATGATAAATAAATAAGACATAGTTAACTAATATTTGGAACCTAAATTTAACTATGCTTCTTTGATTTTTTTTAAATTATTTATTCAATAACCACATACTTAGAAGAAGCTTGTCACTACATCAGCATTGACATATTCAATAACAATTTTCTGAGCTAGGATGCATCTCTTACAAAATTGGCTATACATTTTCAGGTTTACAGTTGAATTATTACAGTTACACAATATTGTACTCAGTATAAACCCTATAATACATAAAGTGAGGGTTTAACCTTTAAAAAGATCTCTATTTCATTATTAAAATACACAGTTTCATACACAAAAATTCATTTGTAATGCAATTGACATTAAGATGTTTGCACATGCCTTCCTAATCTCTATATATCTGATTATTACTAGTCACAGTTCATTACTTTCTGAGGTACTTGGCATCTGAGCATGGATATAAAGTCATCAGGTAGATTTCATTGATAATCTTTTTCACATCTACTAGTTATTAAGGAAAAAATTTTTATGCTTTGAAGAATTATTTTTTATCATTTAAAAAAATTTTAATAACTACATGATTAGAAGAAACATTTCACTACAGCTTTAACATATTCAGTAACACACTCCAGAGCAAGAGTACATCTCTTTCACAAGTGGGTGTAAGTTTCCAGGGTTACAGTTGAATTCATATACATATATATTATTGAACTCAGTATAAGCCCTGTAAGAGATAAAATTCGATGAGTTTTTAACCTTTAAAAAAGATCTCCATTTCATTTTAGAATATATTGTTCCTTGCAGAAAGATTCATTGTTTTTGCTACCAACACTGAGATGTTGGCGGTTGCATCTCCAATCTGTATGTATCTGATTATTACCAGTCATAATTGGTTACACTTGGTTCCTTGGCACCTGTGTATGTCTACAAAGTCACTGGGCAGATTTCAACGGTATTGTCCACAACCTCTACCAATCAGCATGATGCAAACCTCCATGCCTCCTCTGCAAACATAATACATGCTTTAAAAATTTGTTGATATTTGTGTGTGTGTGTGTGTGTGTGTGTGTGTGTGTATCACACAGAACATCCCAAACTATCTCATTCAACTATACACCCACTTCCTAGATAGCACCCTCACATAGCTTCCCTTCCCCCACTAGAGCCCTTGTACTCTGATGTCCCTGTTACTACCTGCTGTGTTGTTGACACACCTGGCCATTCCCCAGTACTTTCTGGGAAATCTGGTCAGCCTATCTAGAGGTCTTTGTTTTAGGAGGGTCAGGTGTTCCTCATCTAGTGGTAATCAGTTATCAATATTCCTTTGGATAAGATTGGGGTCTGCTTTTCATTTTCCTAGTTCTATGCTGGGTTACTATCTGGGAGTCCCTTTGTCTACCCTGGCCAACAACTCAGAAGAAGGTATCTCTTATCTGGCATTGTTGCTTGTTAAGTAGCCTTTAGCTATGCATATAGACTCTTAAGAAATGATATTGGCCCCTTTAATCTTTGGCTATACTTTCCTTTTGGGTGTTTAAGGCCATATGGTTGGCATAGATAAAACAATTTATTTTTACTGTTAAGGTCTTTTGAAAAT
Organism: Nannospalax galili; assembly: GCF_000622305.1. Taxonomy (NCBI): domain Eukaryota; kingdom Metazoa; phylum Chordata; class Mammalia; order Rodentia; family Spalacidae; genus Nannospalax; species Nannospalax galili. The sequence goes on along the minus strand of NW_008335971.1, from coordinate 1,663,285 downwards.
CTGTTCCTCAGTGGTCACATGGGTTTGGGAGGAGCCCCTGACTCCTTTCTTTTACCAGTTATGCCTGTGTGAAGATGTCAAAAGTCTTGCTCAACCATGGTTGGCTTCACTTGGAAGCATGGAGGAAATGATTCCTCTGTGTTGACCCTCCTCTTTGTAGACTGGACATTTGTTCAAGTCCATCTGCTGGTGTCTCCTTGGCCTCCTTGATCAAGAGGACAGATGACCCACCAACATTACAGGACATTTTGAGAAGTGCTCATAGTCCCCTGGAAAAAGTGGACCTAGGAGGGCAAGGAGCAAAATATGTCCTTTATGTCCCTCTGACCAAACTATTATAGGACTCAAATATGTCTGTTAAACATCCAAGAAGGTTATTTCCACCAGTCTGGTACTTTTAAATACTGTGTGTCATGTAGATAAAACTTGGGCAAAGACCAGTTTTTCTCAGATAAACCTTACCTAGACATATATTTCTTGATTTGCTATGTATAATTTTTCAGGAAGTTGTAGGAGTAATACGGTTCTGTCTGGTTTTCAAAACAAGCTAGGCATTGTTTATCTCTTGCATTGTCTCACCCCTCCATCATGGTTTCCCCACTTAAGTTGCCCCCATTTCCCCCCTTTCTCCCTTACTAATACCCTTTTTCTATGGTCCTACCTCTCTTGAGCTCCTTCTTTCCCATTATCACCTATGTTCCTTGTAAACCCTTCCCTCTCTCCCTTAAGCTAACCCAATTTTTATTCATATCTCCCTTATTAAGGTGTGTTTCCTACTGTTCTTCTCTTTCAGGTTCTTTCTTTTCCTTTACCTCCCTGTTTCTTTCCATTATCCTGTTTCTTGTA
>NW_008335971.1:1661974-1662411 GCF_000622305.1 Nannospalax galili | reverse complement strand
AATTTGGTGCTAGAATCCACATATGAGGGAGAACATACATCATTTGTTTTTCTGAGTCTGTGTTACTTCACTTAGTATAACATTTTCTAGTTCCATCCATTTACCTGGAAATTTCATGATTCCATCTTTCTTCACTGCTGAGTAAAACTCCATCATAAAAATGAACCACGTTTTCATTATCCACTCATCAATTGAGGGACACTTATGTTGCTTCCATTTCTTAGCTACTGTGAAAAGAGCAGCAACAAACATGGATGTACAAGTATCTCTGCAATAGGATAAGTTCTTTGGGTGTATGTCTGCCAAGGAGTGGTATAACTGGGTCAAATAGTAAGTTCATTTGTAGTTTTTTTAAGACTTCTCCACACTGCTTTCAATAGAGGTTGCATGAGTTTACAATCCCACCAGCAGTGAATGAGCATTCCTCTTTCTCCACA
>NW_008335971.1:1659986-1661845 GCF_000622305.1 Nannospalax galili | reverse complement strand
TTTTACTTCTTCTTTTGAGAACTCTATGTTCAGCTCCTTAGCCCATCTTTTAATTGGATTGCTTCTTGTCTTGGTTCTCTGTTTTTTGAGTTCATTATATATTCTGGTTATTAAACCTCTCTTGGATGTGTCTGTGGTGAAGATTTTTCTCCCATACTGTGGGTTTTCTGTTTGCTTCCTTGGTTTCCTCCTTTGATGTAGAGAAGCATTTTAGGTTAACTAGGTCCCATTTGTCAATTCTTGCCCTTGTTTTCTAAGCAATTGATGCCCGGTATAGAAAAATCCTTTTCCACACCTATATCTTATAGGTTTTTCCCAATGTTTTCTTCTAATAGTTTAGGAGTTTCAGGATTTGCATTGAGGTCTTTGATCCATTTGGAATTGACTTTAGTGCTGGGTGAAAGATAGGGGTTTAGTTTCATCCTTCAACAAGTGGAGATCCAGTTTTGCCAGCAATATTTGCTGAACACGCTGTCTTTTTTTCCAGTGGATATTCCTGGCCCCTTTGTCATACATCAGGGGGCTGAAATTTCATTTAATCATATTTAGGTCTTCAATTTTGTTCCATTGATATATGGGTCTATTTTTGTGCCAGTACCATGTTGTTTTTAATGACTATAGCTCTGTAATACAGCTTAAAAACTGGTATAGTAACCCCCTGGCATTCTTCTTAGTGCTCAGGGTTGTTTTGGCTTTCCAAGGTCTTTTGTGCTTCCATATGAATCTTTGCATAGTTTTTTCCAATTCTGTGAAAAATGTGTTGGGGATTTTGATTGGCATTGCTTTGATTCTATAAATGACTTTTGGTAGAACCATCATTTTCACAATATTAATTCTTAGAATCCATGAGCATGGGAGGTCCTTCCTACTTCTGATGTCTTCCTCAATTTCTTTCTTTAAAGATTTAAAATTTTCATTGTAGAGGTCTTTAATGTCTTTGGTCAGGTTTACTCTGAGACTTTTTTTATTTTTTTTGCAGCTATAGTGAATGGGAGTGTTTCCATGTGCTCTTTCTCTGATTATTTGTTATTGGTACATAGAAAGGCTCCAGATATTTGTAGTTAATTTTGTAACCTGCCACTTTATTGAACATGTTAATTCTGGTGGAATTTTTGGCATCTCTTATATATAATATCATATCATCTGCAAAAAGGGATTTGATCTTTTCAAATTATTACTCCTGTGATTTCCTTCTCTTGTCTGATTGCTCTTCCAAGAGTTTCAAGTCCTATGTTAAAGAGAAGTGAGACAGTGGATAGCCTTGTCTGGTTCCTGATTTCAATGGGAATGCTTCCAGTTTTTCTCCATTTAGAATGATGTTGGCTGTGGGTTTGTTATGTATGGCTTTAATTATGCTTCCTCCGGCCCAATTCCCTCTAGGATTTGGAACATAAATGCATGTTGAATTTTGTCAAAGGCCTTCTGTGCATCTGTCTATAGAGATGACCATGTGGTTCTTGTCTTTGATCCCATTTATAAGATTTATGATGTTTGTTGATTTACATATATTGAACCATCCCTGCATCTCTGGGATAAAGCCGACCTGATCATGGTGGATGATCTTTTTGATATGTGTCTGTATGCGGTTTGGAAGTATCTTGTTGAGAATTTTTGCATTGATGTTCATTAAGGATATGGGTTTATAATTGTCTTTCTTGGTTGTATATTTACCTTGCTTTGGTATTACAGTAATGCTGGCTCCATAGAGGAATTTGGAAGTTCTCCCTCCAATTCTATTTTTTTTTTTTTTTTTGGATAAATTAAGTAATATTGGATGAGGATCTTCTTTAAATGTTTCATAGAATTCTGCTCTAAATCTATCTGGTCCTGGCCTGTTTTTAGTCAGGAGGTTTTATAAA
>NW_008335971.1:1635414-1659511 GCF_000622305.1 Nannospalax galili | reverse complement strand
CCTTTTCATTTAATTCTAGGAATACTTTTATTTCTTTCTTAATTTCTCTTTTGATCCATTCATCATTCAGTAGTGTGTTGTTTAATCTCTATGTGATCATGTGGTGATTAGGGCTTCTTCAGGTCTTGATTGTAAGCTTTATTGCATTGTGGTCTGATAAAATGAATGGAATTAGTTCAATTTTTTGTATTTGTTGAGGTTTGTTTTTTTTTTTTTTTTTTTGTGCCCCAGTATATGGTCAATTTCGGAGAAGGTCCCATTGGGTGCTGAGTAGAAAGTATGTCCTTTGGTGCTTGTTTGGAATACTAGGTAGATGTCTGTTAAGTCCATTTGATACATGGTATTGTTTAATTCAGATGTCTCTCTGTTAACTCTCTGCCCTGTTGACCTATCTAATGGAGACAGTGGGGTATTGATGTCCTGTACTATTAATGTGTTGAGATTAATCTGGGTCTTAATGTCTTGAAGTATTCTTTTTATGAACCTGGGTGCAACGGAGTTTGGTGAATATATGTTCATGATTGTAATATCTTCTTTATTCTTTCTTCCTTTGATCAGCGAGAAGTGCCCTCTTTGTCTCTTCTGATTAGTTTTAATTTAAAGTCTATTTTGTCAGATATTAGAATTGCTTCACCTGCTTTTTTTCTTAGTGCCATTTGCTTGGTATATTCTTTTCCATTCTTTTACTTTGAGAGAGTGTCCGTCCATGAGAGTGAGATGAGTTTCTTGCAGACAACAAAAAGATGGGTTTTGTTTCTTAATCCATTCACATAGCCTGTGTCTTTTGACTTGGGAGTTCAGTCCATTAATGTTTAAAGTTATTAATGGGCGATGGATATTGAATCCTGTCATTTTTGTTTCTATTTACATTCTTGATATAGCTGTAATTTTCCAAAGTTATACCTTCATTGGATTTCTTTCCACAACCCCTTGGGTATAGTCATTCCTTTCTTCAGCTCTTTTTATTGCTTCCAGAAATTTCTGAAAGGCTGTTTTTTTTGGCCATGAATTCCTTTAGCCTATTTATGTGATGGAAGATTTTTCTTTCCCAATCGATTATAAAAGATTTTTTGGCTGGGAATAGTAATCTGGGTTGGCATCTGTGATTGTTTAAAACTGGGAATACTTTGGTCCAGGCTCTTCTGGCTTACATAGTTTGCACTGAAAAATCTGCTGTAATCCTAATGAGTTTTCCTTTATATGTGACTTGTTTTTTCTATTTTGCAGCTTTCAGTATTGTCTCTTTTTTTGTACATTTATTGTTTTTACTATGATGAGCAGTGGAGAGTTTCTTTTCTGTTCCTGTCTGTTTGGTGTTCTATATACTTCTTGTATTTTTATGGGCTTGTCTTTGTTTAATTTGGGATAATTTTCTTCCGTGATTCTGTTGAAGATCTGGTCCATGTCATTATCTTGGCAGTCTTCTCCTTCCTGTATGCCTATGATTTGTAAGTTTGGTCTTTTTATGGTGTCACACAATTCCCCTGCATAGTTCATTCTTGTGATTTCTTAAATTTTTCATAATCTTTGCTTGAGTGGTCTAGTTTGTCCTCTTTATCTTCCAGTCTTGATATTCTGTTTTCCATTTCATTCATTCTATTTGTGAGGTTTTCTCCTGTGGTTTCCAATTGGCTTACTGAATGTTTCACTCCCTTCTTCATTTCAGCCTCAGTATTCGCCAATATTTCTAACTCTTTCCTGAATTCATTCAGATATTTATCCCTATCTTCCTTACATTCTTTGATTTCTTTGTGTGTTCTTCAAATTCACTGAGTCTTTTATCATGTTTATAATTGTTCTTTTGAGTCCCATGTTCTGCATTATCTCTAGGGGGTTTTCATTGTGCTCCTCTAGAGGACTGTTGGTATTTGGTTGGGATATGTTATTTTGGTTTTTCATGTTGTTATTTTTTCTCTGTGATTTTGACATTTGGATTTCTTTTGTAGTTTCTGATTCTTGTGTGAGACTCAAGCTTTCAATTTTAGGTCTGCTTTTTTTTTAGTGAACTTTATATGTCTTTGTAGTTTATTTTTGGGCAAGAAAATCTGGTTTGTCTAAGCTTTTGATTCTCTCTTGTTGTTATATTTCAGTGGCCAGATTGATTTTGTCTTCAGGAGTTTCCACAGAGGCCCAAGTAAATGAGGATCAGTTGCTCTCTGGCTTTCTCCTAAGGTCTGGATCCCTCCAGGAAAATTTTGGCCTCAGGAATTATGGGGTTGGGCTGGTCTGGGAGCTGGGCCCAGGAAAGATGCTCGTCTAGGGCAGCTGGTGGCCATGACTCCCAGAGATGCAAAGGCAGATGGGGATGGGAAGTGGCCCCAAGGGCTCCTGCGTACCGCACTGAGGAGCTGGGTTGGTCCTGGAGAGAGGCCTGCGGGTCCTGCAGGCCCAGGGAAGCAGAAGGAGGAGAGGGTGGGGCCAGGCCCAGAAGCAGTGCTCTTGGGGACCAGAGAAGTCCCTGACTTGGTCCTGGAGAGAGTCCACTTCTTTGATTTTATCATTTAGTGTCCATTTCTGGGACAAAACACTCTGACCACTACCAACTTGGGGAGGAAAGAGCTTATTTAGCTTACATATCCTGGGTCACAGTTCATCCAGTAGCCCAAGATAGGAACTCACGGCAGGAGCCTGGAGGCAGGAGCTGGAGCATAGGCCATGGAGGAATGCTCCTTACTGGCTTGCTCCCCTGGTCCCTGCTCAGTCTGCTTTCTTATTCAAAACAGGCCCACCTGCCCAAGGGAGGCACCATCCACAGTGGGCTGTGCCCTCCCACATCACACAACAATCAAGAAGATGCCTCACATACATGGCCACAGACACACTAAAGCTATCCATCACATTATGTATGTCAATAGAATTAACAGAAACTTTTAGCATTATAAATCCAGTCAACTGTCTCACCTAGAACATCATGATAAATATCTTTTTAAAAATTATTTATTTAATAACCACATGATTAGAAGAAGCATTTCATTAAAGCATTAACATATTCAAAAACAGTTTCCAGAGCAAAGATGCATCTCTTTCAAAATTGGCTGTAAATTTTTAGGTTAGGAGTTGAATTAATACAGTTATACAATATTGAACTCACTATAAACTCTATAAGACATAAAAGTGAATGAAGTTTTAATCTTTAAAAAATATCTCCATTTCAGTTAAAAATATACTATTTCATACAGAAAAACTAATTTTTAATGCTAACACTTAGATATTTGCCCATGTATCGCTAATCTCTATGTATCTGATATTCCTAGTCACAGTCAGTTACTTTGTGAGATCCACCTGAGCATGGATACGATCAGGTAGATATCAGTGGCAATGTGTTTCACCTCTATTAATTAACATGGAGCAAATTTTTATGTTTTTTCCCCAAATATAACTCATTTTTTATTTGTTAATTTTTTGTGTGTTTTTCATACAGAAAATCACAGTCTTTTTCATCTCTTTTCCTACATCCCAAATGGCAATCTCCCATAGGCACCCCCACTCACACTGAACCTCATATACTCTATAATCCCTATTACTGTCCACTGTGTTGTCAGGACCCCCAGTGATTCTCCACTGCTTGTCCATCTGCTGAATCTAGTAAGCCTATCTAGACATCCTTGTTTTAGGAAGATCAGCTCTTCCTCATATAGCAGCAATCAGTTGCCAGTATTCCATTAGATAAGATTGGGGTCTGCTGTTCATTTTCCATGTTCTATGCTGGGTTACCATCTGGGAGTCTCTTCGGCCACCCTAGCCAACAATCTAAAGGAAGGTATCTTCTGTCTCATATTGTTTCTTATGTAGCTGTCAGCTATACACATGAACTCTTAAAGAATTGTATTAATCACTTCAGTCTTTGGGTATACTTTCCTTTTAGGTGTTTAAGACCATACAGTTGGCCCACATAAACCAATTTATTTTTATTCTTAAGGTCATTTGAGGATGTGTTCCACAGGGGTCACATGGGCTTGGGAGGAGTCCCTGGCTTCTTTCTTTCACCAGTTCCATCTATGTGAAGATAAGTCAAAGGTCCTATTCGACTGTGGTTGACTTCACTTGGAAGCATGGAGTAAATGTTTCCTCTGTGCTGACCCACCCCGTTTTAGACAGGACACTGGTTCAATTACATTTGGTGGGGTCTACATGGCCTCCTTGATCAAGAAGACAGGCCATACACCACAGTTACAGGACATTTTGAGAGATGCCCATAGTCCCCTGGATCTCAGTCGACCTAGGAAGGCAAGGATCAAGAACTGTCCTTTATTTCCCTCTGACCTTTTGGTCATGCCTCAAAGTATGACTGTTAGACTTCCAAGAATGTTAGTTCCACTGGTCTAGTACTTTTAATTATCATGCACCATGTAGATAAAGCTTGGGAAAAGACCAAATGTTCTCAGATAAACCTTGCCTGGACGTGTATTATATTCCTTGAGCTAGTTGTATGTATAATTTGTCAGTAGGTTGTTCTATTAATATGGTTCCCTCTGTGTTTTGAAAACTAGCTAAGCATTATTTATCTTTCACATTGTCTCACTCTTCCACTGTGGTTCCCCCATTTAAGAGCCCCCATTTTCCCATTTCTTCCTTCATAATAGCCTTATCCTATCATCCCACCTCTCTTGAGCTCTTTCTTGGCCTTTATCACCAATTTCCTTGTATAAGGCACCCTCCCCCCTCCCCTTAAAATAACCCCATTTTTATCCATATCTTCTTTATTAATACCTGTTTCGTACTGTTCTTCTCTTTCATATTCTTTCTTTTCCTTTACTTCCCTGGTTCCTTTAATTATCCTGGTTACTGTAGTTATGTCTGGATACATAATGACATATAAGAATTTGGTGCCGGGATCCACTTATGGGTGAGAACGTATTTTTTTTTTTTTCTGAGTCTATGTTACTTCACTTAATATAACAGTTTCTAGTTCCATCCATTTTCCTGCAAACTTCATGATTTCATCTTTGTTTACTGCTGAGTAAAACACCATCATATAAGTGAACTACATTTTCATTATCCACTTGTCAGTTGAAGGAAACTTATGTTGCTTCCATATATTAGCTATTGTTAAAAGAGCATCAACAAACATGGACACACAAGTGTCTCTGAGATAGGATGAGTTCACTGGGTATATGCCAAGAACTTGTACAACTAGGTCAAATGGTATGTTCATTTGTAGTTTTTTATGAGTTCTCCACAGTGCTTTCTATAGGAGTTGAAAAAATTTGCAATCCCACCAGCAATGGATGAGCGTTCTCCTTTCCCACATCCTCTGCAACATTTGGTATCATTTGTTCTCTTGATCTTAATCAGTCGACTGGGGTAAGATGTAATCTAAAAGTGGTTTTAATTTGCATTTTCTGAGTTACTAATGGTGTTGAACACCTTTTAAGATGCTTCTTAGTCATCTACATTTTTTCTTTTGAGACCTCTCAATTTCAGCTCCTTAGCCCATCTTTTAATTGGGTACTTCCTTTCTTGATTCTTTGTTTTTTGAGTTTGTTATATATTCTGGACTTCAAACCTATGTAAGATGTGCTGCTGGTGGAGATATTGTCCCATTCTGAGGGGTTTCTCTTCATTTCCTTGGTTGCTTCTTTTGATGTACAGAAGCATTTTAGTTTAATGAGGTCCCATTTGTTGATTCTTGACCTTGTTTCCTGAGCAATTGATGTCCAGGTTAAAAAATCCTTTCCTGCACCTAAATCTTGAAGGTTATTGCCAATGTTTTCTTCTAACAGTTTCAGAGTTTCAGGCTTCACACTGAGGTCCTTGATCCATTTGGAGTTGACTTTTGTGCAAAGTGAAAGATAGGGGCTTAGTTTCATTCTTCTACAGGTGGAAATCCAGTTTTGCCAGCAACATTTGCTGAACATGCTGTCTTTCCTCTAGTGAATGTTCTTGGCCCCTTTGTCAAATACTAAGTGGCTGAAATTGAATGTACTCATATTTGCGTCTTCAATTTTGTTCCACTGATCTACGGGTCATTTCTGAGCTAATATCATGCTGTTTTTGTAACTACAGCGCCACAGTACAGTTGAAAATCTGGTATGGTAATCCCCTAGCATTGTTCTTTGTTCTCAGGGTTGCTTTTTTCCTTCCATATGGATTTTAGGATTTTTTTTTTCCAACTCTGTTAAGAATGTCATGGGGATTTTAATTGGCATTGCGTTTGTCTCCCAGGTGACTAGTTCTTCCAAGGGGCAGGGCCTGCCAAAGAGGATGGACTATTGATGGGCTGCTGGGAGCTATCTTGGGATGGAAGCCATGGGCCATGAATGATAACGCACAGTGACTGGCTTGGGGAACATACAGTAGCCGGGGCTACTCAAGGACCAAGTGACCTGGCACTTGTGGACCTGGGGTGAGACTGCTGGCCCCTCAGGCCTGGCAAAAGCTAGCAGTGACTATGGGCATGGCACTGTAGCAGTCTGATATGGCAGGCTCTGAGCTGCACCACGAGGAGTTGAGCAACATGGAGCTAGGCACGGGGTGCTTGTTTCTTTGTAATTCACTCTCCTCTTCCCCCCACCCCAAATAATAAATACACATAAAGATATGATATATGATTTGCTTGATAACACAAGAGACTCTGAGAGAACTCTGGCAACAAAATTGGCATAGTCCAGCCTGTATAAATGAACCACAGCCTTGGGGATGGGAGGCAGAGAAAGCATTGCTGTTCCAGCTGCCTCTGTGGTGGGTCAGCTGGGCTCCTATTCCCAAATCCAGAAGCAGCTGCCAAGAACCCAGGAGGAAAGGCAGTCAAACTCCATACACTTAATGAGGTTAGCAATAGCCACATGGGTTGTACAATTGACTATATAATCTGTATCTAAAAAGTGGCCAGCCATACAGAAGCATGGGCTACAGCTATGTTGTAAATGTGGGGAGATGTTGTGGGTGTGTGAAGATTTGTTAAAGTTTATTCAGAGGCTAGAAAAACTTTTACCCCCAAATGGAGAGCCCAGAGAGGGAGCATGGCCACTTTGCATAATAAAAGATATGCCCTGGGCAGGGGAAGCTGAAAAGGCTAAGGAAGTCCTGGCAGATCCAGCTGCAGAGCTTGACACTATACTTGTGTAAGGTCCAAGGACACAGAGGAAGAGAAGATAATAGTAAAAAGGAAAATGACCTAAAAATAAAAGTAGCTAAAGCTGCCCCTCAGATTCAACTGTTGATACAAAAGAAAAAAATAAAAAGCTAGCAGTGTTGTATCTAGGAAAAAATTCCATGGTAGAATTGTTAAAACTAGGAAAAAGAAGCAAGCAAGCAAACACAGAGCACCTAGACAGTGGTTTGTGAGAGTATGGGACATGGAAGCAAATGACATCAGTCTAAGTCCTTCAGAAGCTTCACAGCTGATTTATATAACCACCCATCCGTCCTTGCTATGTAAGCTGTTCAACCTAGGCCAATGCAGTGGGGAGCAGTCCTTAATGAGATTGCTGGTTGAAGGCATTAAAGATACATGGTCATCACCAAGGGAGATTAACATGGTTAGCAGAGGCTGGAGGACTGTAAAGGATGGGCAGGTGTTACTGAGAGAACTAGGTATGAGAAAAGCAATACACAGTGTCCAGTTCATTGGGCCAGATAAGAATGAGTTCACGGCCAATGCAGTGGGGAGCAGTCCTTAATGAGATTGCTGGTTGAAGGCATTAAAGATACATGGTCATCACCAAGGGAGATTAACATGGTTAGCAGAGGCTGGAGGACTGTAAAGGATGGGCAGGTGTTACTGAGAGAACTAGGTATGAGAAAAGCAATACACAGTGTCCAGTTCATTGGGCCAGATAAGAATGAGTTCACCAGTGTTAGGGTCCGTGACTCAGTGGGTCTCTTCAGGAGAACAAATGCAAGAGTATGGAGATGCAAAAATCAAACAGAGTTTTATTAAACCAGCTAGCTGCGGCCGACCATCCTTCCAGGACACGCAGGTCTGGTTAGAGCATCTGGTTAGGCAAACAAGGGCTGACTGACTTCAGCGAGAGGGACACTGAAGAAAGCATTCTTCAAGTCTAGGGTGGTATACCACACATGAGACGGTGGCAGGTGGCTAAGTAGGGTGTATGGATTGGGCACTGTGGGGTGAATGTCCTCTACCCTTTCATTTACCCTTCGCAAATCCTGCACCGGTCTGTAATCTCCACTGCCAGGCTTTCTCACAGGAAGCAGGGGTGTATTCCATGCTGATTGGCAGGGTTTAAGGATTTTTACTTCTAGCAGCCTATGGATGTGAGGCGCTATTCCCTTCCTAGCCTCTTCTGGCATTGGGTACTGCCAGACCCGAATGGGCAGGGCCGTGGCTTTGAGTTGGACCACAACTGGGGGCAGGAGCTTAGCGAGGCCGACTCCCCCAGTTTCGGCCCAGGCGGAAGGGAACTCCTGCAACCAGGAGCTCATGTCTCCCTGGCCCCCCTTTTCTAGAGCCGCCGGGAATAGGCGATATTCATCAGCCAGAGATAAAGACAACACATGTACTGGCTGCAGGGGCTGTCCTTCTGAGTCCATGACTTTTATCCCTTTAGGCTCAAAATGGATACGTGCCCCGATCTTGGTGAGTAAGTCTCTACCCAGTTTTCTTTTTTCCAACCCTTCTCTTATTTTGGCCACGTTGTCCTTTATTAGCCCTGAATGGTCCCTATAAAAACAGCATTCCTCTTTCTGGGGAACACATAGCCCTCCTTGCTGTAAGAACAAGAGGTCTAACCCTCTTCGGTTTTGTAAAGTTACTTCTGCTAATGATCCAATAGAGTCCTGGAGCTTAGATATGGACTCTTCTATTCTCTGGAGATCCAGGTCTAAGTTAGTGCATAAAGCGTTGTATTGATCTCGCCCCTTACTCCCCATTACTCCTTTTTCTTTTTTTCTTCTTCTTTGATTTATTTCTTTTTATGGGGATTTTGGCTACTTTAACAATCCCCATCTGAAGAGGTAACCCTAAAACCTTTTAAAGAGTAGCCTCACACTGTGTCCCTGTTCAGCATAGAAGAAGTAGAGTGGTCTGCATCCTTATTCCCTACTGGCAATTTGGGTAAACCCTTCAGAGGATGGTGTGATAAGAACAGGAGTTAGGCAGTTAGGGTAAAAAGATCACAAAGAAAAGAAGTCAGTTTATGGGCTAAAAGTCAAAATGTCCTTGGGCCTGTTAGCAACATACTCTGTTCCAAAGGCCAAGAATGACAAAAGTATTTTGGATATTTTACTTTTATTATAGCTATTGTGAAAGGGAATGTTTCCATGTATTCTTTCTCTCATGGCTTGTTATTGGTATATAGAAAGGCTACAGGCTGTTGTAGATTAATTTCATAAGGTGCCACTTTACTAAACATGTTAATAATTTCTAAGAGTTTTGTGGTGGAATTTTTGGCATCTCTTAGGTATAATATCATATCATCTGTAAAAAGGGATAATTTGATCTCTTCTTTTCCAATAATTATTCTTTTGATTTCCTTTTCTGGTCTTATTGCTCTTGCAAGAGTTTCAGGCACTATGATAAAGAGGAGTAAAGATAGTGGACAACCTTGTCTGTTTCCTGATATCAATGGGAATGCTTCCAGTTTTTCTCCATTTTGAATGATGTTGGCTGTGGGTTTGTTATATATGGCTTTAATTATGTTTCCTCCAGCCCTATTCCCTCTAGGACTTGGAACATAAATGCATGTTGAATTTTGTCAAAGGTCTTCTCTGCATCTATTGAAATGACCTTGTGGTTCTTGTCTTTGTGTCCATTTATATGATTTATGACATTTATTGACTTACATATATTGAACCATCTGTGGAATAAATCTGACTTGATCAATGTGGATGAACTTTTTGATGTGTGTCTATATGCAGTTTGCAATATTTTGTTGAGAATTTTTGTATTGATTATAGTTTTCGTTTTTGGTTGTACCTTTACCTGGCCTTGTATTAGAGTGATGCTGGCTTCATAGAAGGAATTTGGAAGCTCTCCCTCCATTTCTAATTTTTGAATAAATAAACTAAGTAGTAGTGGATGTAGATCTTCTTTAAATGTCTGATAGAATTCTGCTGTAAATCCATCTGGTCCTGGTTTTTTTTGTATTACTGTTTCAATTTCCTTATGTGTTATGGGTCTGTTTAAGCTGCCGATCTCTTCTTTGTTTAGTTTTGGTGGTTCCCATGCTTTTAGATACCTGTCCATTTCTTTAAGCTTTTCAAATTTAGTAGCATATACGTTTTTAAAAGTATTCCCTTATAATGTTCTGGTTCTTTTGGGTGTCTGTAGTTATGTTTCCCTTTTCATCTCTGATTTTGTTGACTTGAAGGTGCTCTTTCTTTCTTTTGGTTAACTGGGCTAGTGGTATATCAGTCATGTTTATCTTTTCAAAGAACCAGCTCTTGGATTCATTGATTCTTTGTATTGTTTTCTTTGTTTCTATTTCATTATTTACTGCTCTGATATTTATTATTTCTTCTTGTCTTCTGAGTTTGGGTTTTATTTGCTGTTGCTTTTCAAGTGGCTTAATTTTCAATGTTAAGTCCTTGATTTGTGTTCTTTCTGATCTTTTAATATAGGCACTTAGAGCCATAATCTTCCCTCTAAAGGCTGCTTTCAACATGTCCCAGAAGTTTTGTTGTGTTGTATTGTCTTTTTCATTTAGTTCCAGAAATACTTTTATTTCTTTCTTAAATTTTCCTTTGACCTAGTCATCATTCAGAAGTGTGTTGTTTAATCTGCTTGTGTTCATGTAGTTACTATGGTTTCTTCTGGTGTTGATTTTAACCCTTAATGTGTTGTGGTCTGATAGAAAGCATGGAATTATTTCAATCATTTTGTATTTGTTGAGGTTTATTTTATGCCCCAGTATATGGTCAATTTTGAAGAAAGTTCCATGGGGTACTGATTAGAAAGTATATTCTTTGGTACTTGGGTGAAATATTTTGTAGATATCTTTTATTCTAATTTGATGTATGTTATTGTTTAATTCAGATATCTTTCTGTTAATTCTCTGTCCTGTTGACCTGTCTAATGGAGACAATGGGGTATTGAAGTCCCCTACTATTAATGAATTGGGATTAATTTGGGTCTTAAAGTATGGTAGTACTATTTTCATGAAGTTGGCTGCACCAGAATTTGATGAATATATGTTCATGGTTGTAATGTCTTCTTGGTCAGTTGTTCCTTTGATTAGAATGAGGTGGCCCTCTTTATCTCTTCTGCTAAATTTTATGTTAAAGTCTGTTTTTTCAGATATTGCCATGCCTGCTTTATTCTTAGTACCATTTGCTTGGTATATTTTTTCCATCCTTTCTTCTTATGGTAGTGCCTGTCCTTGAAAATGAGATGAGTTTCTTGCACACAACAAAAGATGGGTTTTGTTTCCTTATTCATTCAACTAGTCTCTTTCTTTTGACTTGTGAGATCAGTACATTTATATTTAAATATATTGATGAAAGATGTGTATTGATTTCTGTCACATTTCATTTCTGTTCACATTCTTGGTATAGCTGTGCATTTCCATAGTTACACCTTCATTAATTTTCTTTTCACAATCCCTTGGGTATAGTCGTTCCTTTCTTCAGCTCTTTGTACTGCTTCAAGAACTCTCTGAAGTGCTGGTTTTGTGGATATGAATTCTTTCAGCCTATTTATGTCACTGAGGATTTTTCTTTACCCTTAGACTATAATATACATTTTGGCTAGGTAAAGTAATCTGGGTTGGCATCTGTGGTCATTTAAAACTGGGAATACCTTGGTCCAGGCTCTTCTGGCTTTCATAGTTTGCACTGAAATGTAGCTGTAATCCTGATGGATTTTCTTTCATATGTGACTTGTTGTTTTTCTTTTTCAGCTTTCAGTATTCTCTTTTTGTCCTGTACATTCAGTGTTTTCACTGTGATGTGCCATGGGGAGTTTCTTTGCTGGTCCTGCATATTTGGTGTTTTATATGCTTCTTGTATTTGTATAAGCACATCTTTAATTTTGGGAAATTTTCATCTACAATCCTGTTGAAGATCTGGTCCATACCATTATCCTGAGATTCTTCTCCTTCCTTCCTGTATGCCTAGGATCTGTAGCTTTGGTCTTTTTATGGTATCACCCAACTCCTGCATATTCCAGCCTTGTATTTTCTTAAATTTTTCATAATCTTTGGTTGAGTGGTCTAGTTCAACCACTTTATCTTCCAGTCTTGATATTCTATTTTCCATTTCATTCATCCTATTGGTGAGGCTTTCTCCTGTCAATTCTAATTGACTTACTGAGTGTTTCACTTCTTTCTTCATTTCTGCCTGAATATTATTCAGTTTTTCTAACTCTTTTCTGAATTCATTCAGAAGTGTATCCCTATCTTCGTTCAGATCGTTGAGTTCTTTGGTTTCTTTCTTCATGTGTCCTTTAAATTAATTGAATTATTTTATCATGTTTATAATTGTTCTTTTGAGTTCCATGTCCTTTGTTATCTCCAGTGGGTTCTCATTGTACTCCTCTAGAGGACTGATGGTACTCAGTGGGGATATATTATTTTGATTTTTTATGTTATTGTTTTTTTCTCTGTGACTTTGCCTTGTGAATTTCTTTGTAGATTCTGGTTCTTGTGTGAGACTCAAGCCCTCCTTTGTTGAGTTTAGGTCTGCTTCTTTTTGTAAACTTTATCTGTTTTTGTGGTTTACTTGTTGGGCATGAAAAGCCGGTTGGTCTAGGCTTTAGATTCTCTCTTTTGATTTGATATTGGAGTGCCCAAATTGCTTTCATTTTATTGTTCAGGAGTTCCCACAGAGGTCCAATTCAGATGAGGATCAGATGCTCTCAGATGCTCTTCTAGATCCCTCCAGGAAAGATGCTGGCCTCAAGAATTTGAGGACTGGACTGTCCTGGGAGTAGGGCCCAGGAAAGATGTTGTTTCCCAGAGATGCAAATGGAGGTGGGGAGTAGAAGAGGCCTGGGGGCTCCTTTGGACTTCAGGGAAGAATTGGATTGTTCTGGCTGCAAAGGATCAGGAAACAGTGGGGATTCTTGGCTAAGAGGTCAGTCCAAGGGTATAGGGTGTCAAGACAAGAGATGGGTCAGTGTCCCTGCCAGGGGGAGAGATGGGGTGGGGGAGCTGGGAAGGTAAATGAGGCTGGGGAGTTAAGGTATAGTAGGTGCAGCAGCCAAACTTATCCAGGGAAGCTGCTCTCTCCAGAAAGCTGTGGGGCTGGGCCACCCAGAGATTCACAGTAGATTTCTTAATAGATTTGATCATACTAACTTTCTATAAGTTCCAGGGTTCAATGTCCAGTCTCATGCTGGTGACAAGGGCCTTTACCCACTTGACCATCTAATAGATTTATTTAATTTGAATGAATATGAAGCATTTAGAAAGTACTATTTATTGATATAGTATATGACATTTTTAAAAATATGAGGCAAGGGGCTGGAGAGATGGCTCAGTGGATAAGAGCACTGACTGTTCTTGCAGAGGACCCAGGTTCGATTCCCAGCACCCACAGGGCAGTTACAAACCATCTTTAACTCCAGTTCTAGGGGAATACTCGAAGCCCTCTTCTATTCTCCGCTGCATTACATAACACGGTGCACTTGTAGGAGAGGAAGTGCCAAGCCTAAGCACAGGCTGCACTAGGGAGCACAGCTTCTGCTCTGAGCATGCAGCCCATGCTTCTGCAAAATAGCCAAACTACAATCTTCCTGGATGAGGGGATCTACCAGAAAGCGACACATGAACTTATGAGACAGTGGGGGCAGGGGGAGAGATATATAAGGCTTGCACTTCCTGGCAATAAATGAGTCTGCAGCACCTCACCTAGTGCCTGTTCTCACCCAACTCCCAGAGTCTGTGTGTTGATTCTGCTCCACTCACCGCCCCCCCTTGGCCAGAACCCTCATTCCCTGCAGTCCCTCCTGGGCTGGACCCAGGAGGAAACCTGCAACATGCGCTCACATACATGCAGACAATACACTCATATGCATAAAATAAAAATAATAAAATATTTTTTTTTAATGAGGCAAATGGCATACGCCTTTAGTCCCAGCACTTGGGCGGCAGAGGTAAGAGGAACTCTGTGAATTCAAGGCCACCTTGGTCCACATAGTGAGTTACAGGCCAGGTGGAGTTACAGAGAAATACTGTCTCTTAAAAACAAACAAACAAAAAAAAGATTAAAACATCTCTCAATATTGAGAAAACCTTATAATTTTGTAATACGTACTTCAAACAATGCACTGCCTAAAATAAAAGTAGTGATGAACCCTGTGCACTATGTGTGCATTCCATTTTTAGGAGTGGACGCCTTCTTTATAAGCTTTGGCATGGAAAGTGCTTCAGGGTACATAGGGATTTCAGGCCATGTGTTAATTAATGCTGATATTTTAGACCACAATAGTGAATGGGAACTATATATTCTATCATTTTCTCATCAGTATTAATATAGTACACAAATTTTTCTTGAGTCAGGCAGAAGAAAGTACATGTAATGAACTTTTAAGAAAAGCATAAACTTTATCAACATTTATTGATTTAATCCTTGTGAATCTGTAATTTTAAATTTGAAAAAAAACAAGTACTTTGAATTAAGGAAGTGTGGAGTTTAAAATGCAAACCTTTTCACATAGAAATTGCTTACTATAAACTACTAAAAATGAAGTTATGAACACTTGAGAAAATTTTCCAAGAAAAATGATTTGACTTAGTTCCTCTCTTTAGTCTCTTTCATGACTTATATTCTGATTATATTTACTGTTGCTCTTAAAATATTATTATGAAGCAACTTTAAGCTATGGAAATATGAGAAAGATAAACACAACTACATTAAAGAGTGTCTTTGAAATACTGAGACTTTTTATCATAGACTTTTTAAAAACAAGGCTGAGAATTGAACCCAAGAAATTAAGCATGCACAGGTCAAGTACTCTCCCATGGTGCCTTACCCTCTTCCATATTCTCAATGTAAAAAGGAGACTAGGGAATGAGACACTTGAGCCTCTTATTTTCTTGATAATTTTTAATGTTGACTATAGGGGTTAGAGTTTCTGCATAAATCCACTCTGCATCATCCAAGTTTTAGTGTCTTGAGTACTTTTCTTTAAGTCAGGGCAAAAATAAGCTCAAATTCTACTCCAAAATGCTCAGAAGTAAGACTGGATTATTTTCAGCGTCATTCCCACCTAGTCACATCTATATCCTTCTGTTTTGGAAGAGCAAATGAAATTACTTCTCCCTAGTGCAGTAGTGCATGCTTGTAATTTCAATGCTTGATAAATGAGGCAAGAGTTTCATGAATTGGAGGACAGCATGGGTCACATAGTAAAGCCATGTCTTTTTTTTTTTTTTTTTTTTTTTTTTTTTTGAGACAGGGTGTCCCTGAAGTCCCAGCTGGCCTGGGCTCAATTTCACAGAGATCTTCCTACCTCTGCCTCTCAGGTGCTGAGATTAATGGGGTGCACCACCATGCCTAGCTGAAACCATGTCTTAAATAGTTGGAATCATGTAGTTTATTATCTTCACCTTAATGTCTTTTGATAGTAATACAAATTCATATTTCCTTTACATGGGTCCATGATTTGATAGCAATGTATTTTAGCATTAGATAATATTTCATTAGCTGTTTATTATACCAGAGTTCAATAATCCACTAATTTATTGAAAAATATTATGGATGAAATTATGAAAAAAAATGCTGCTCTAACCATATATGTTCAGGATATTGGATGAGAATAGAGTTTTAACTCTTATGGGCAGATGCCAATGAGTGCAATTTCTGGGTGGTATAGTAACGCTATATTTAGTTTTATAAAAGCTCTGCCAAACTGTCTTCCAAGTGGTGGTGGCATTTGCTTCCCACCAGCAAATAATGAGTGTCTTGCCCCACAGTCTCACCACCATTTGGTGTTGACAGTGTATTGGAATTTAGCCATTCTAACAAATGCATGTTTTTACTCTAATGTGTTGATGATTTTAAACATGGAGCAGTATTTCCCATACTTATTTGAAATCTGTATATCTTCTGTGGTAAGGAATATTCTTTAATGAAGTACTGTAATTGTATTTACTTAGCCTAATCCCAAAAGTAATTTCTAAAATGTTATTGGGTTGTTTATAGAATTTCCAGGAGACACAAATGACCAGCTTTGCAGAACTGACAGTATTTTCTCTGTGTTACTATGGACACCAAAAATTGGAACACTGTATTCAGGGCTACTGTCACTATAACTCCTGGGTCTACACTTAAGTCCATGCAAGGAATGTATGGCAGGCAATACTGTGTATTTAACTTTTCCTCTATGGAACTGGATTTTTATTAGATGTCTTCAAACTAGATGCAAAGATTATCATAAATAACATTCATTCTACTTTGAGGATTAAGCACACATAGGAAGGGCATCTGCTCAAATATGGAAATGACATTCAAGGTAAATTTCCAGCATCAACAGCTGCATGCTTCCATTGAGCATAACTTTTGACTATGATTCTATGCTGCTTAGGACTTTTATTTGTGATGTGTTTTCTGTATGTGATCTGGCTTCTGGCTTCACTTTTGTGTATGCATCTTGTGTCTCAGTCACTTAGCCTCTGTTCATGGGGTCTTGTAAAAGCTCGTGAAGGGGTTATATTAGCTGAGTGTCCCTCCCAGTTTTGTGCAGTTTCCCAATGACAGTGACATTAAAGGAAAACTTAATACATACACACACACACACACACACACACACACACACACACACACACACTTCCTGAGAGTAATAGAAAAAAAAAATCATGCATTTTTTAATTTATAAAATTTCAGTGTTATTGCATCCAGGAAACAGCAGAACAAGAATGGACTGATAATAGTGAACAGAACTTACATATAATGATCATAGTTATTTGGTGAAACTTATAATCTACTGAATAGTTTTAAAAATATTTTATTTATTATGTTTATTTTATGTGTATGAGTGTATTACCTGCATGTATGCAAGTGCACCCATATCCTGCAATGTCCATGGAGGTCATAAGAGATTGGATTTTTCTGGAACTGGAGTTATGAATTCTTGCTAGCTTCCATGTTGGTGCTGGGAACTGAACCCAGTTCCTCTGCAAGAGCAGCAAGTGGTCTTAACCCCTGAGCCACCTCTTCAGCCATGTGAAGAGCTTTTTAATTAATCAACTTTTCAAAAAAAATATTTATTAATTTATTTTTATACTCACTTCCCAGAGAGCACCCTGCCATAGCCTCCCTCGCCCCACTAGGGCCCTTATATTCTGATATCCCTGCTACAGTCTGCTGTGTTGTCGGCACCCACAGCCATTCCCCACTACTTGCCCTTCTGGTGAATCTAGTCAGCCTATCTAGAGTTTTTTGTTTTAGGAGGGTCAGCTGTTCCTCATCTAGTGGTAATCGGTTGCCAATATTCCTTTGGATAAGATTGGGGTCTGCTGTTCATTTTCCCAGTTCTATGCTGGGTTACTATTTGGTAATCCCTTTGGCCACCCTGACCAACAACTCAAAAGAAGGTATTGCCTGTCTGGCATTGTTGCTTGTTATGTAGCCTTTAGCTATACATATGGCCTCTTATGAAATTATATTGGCCCCTTTAATCTTTGATTATACTTTCCTTTTGGGTGTTTAAGGCCATACAGTTGGCATAGATAAACCGATTTATTTTTACTGTTAAGGTTGCTTGAGGATCTGTTCCTTAGGGTCACATAGAACCAGGACAATAGAAAGGAAACAGGGAGGCAAAGGACTAGAAATAACCTGAAAGAGAAGAACAGTAGGAAATAGGCTTTAATAAGGGAGATATTGGATAAAAATTGGGTTAAAAATTAATCAACTTTTTATTGATTCCAGAATTTCATACTCTATAATTGATCATATTTAGGCCCCTTCACCCTCTCAATCCCTCCTCATCCCACTGATTTCATATACTCTGTTTATTTTCTGTCCTTTTCTTTTTTATTAAAAAATTTTGATTTATTTTTAAATTTTTGTTTTGTCAAATCTATGGATTCCATCCACAACTCCGATTTGCTTCTACATGTGAGTTTATGCCATGGAGTCTGGTCAACCTACCAGCAATAACACCAGTAAGATAAATGAACTCTCCCTCTCCCAGCATCTACCAAATGCCAATAGATCTTCAGTTAAGGCTGAGGCTTACTGGCCACCTCCTTCAGCCATGCTAGACCACTGTCTCACTTGGGTTTGTGCAAGTCTTATGAATTCTGTCACAAGTACTGTGGGTTCATATGTGCCACTATCCTGTGACTTCCATGTGATATATTTTCCTTGTATTCATTTACCACATCTGGCTCTTACAAGCTTTCCCAATCCTCTTCTACAATTTTATCTAAGCACTGAGAGGAGAAGGTACCATATAGATGTCCCATTTATGGATGAGTACTCCACATTCTCTTACTCTCTGCATGTGAACCACTTGTGGGTCTCTGTGTTAATCACAATCTGCTTCAAGAACTCTGCTGATAGTTGAGAGACGAACTAATCTATGGGTATAACAATAAGTCATGGTGAGTCAGTTTAATATTATGTGTATTTAGCAGAATAATAGTAGTAGTTTTTCTCCTATGGCCTGTGACTTTTGACCTGTCTAACTACTGCATTTTGACTCTGATAACTGTGTCACAGGCCTTAAATCCAGTTAGAAGGTGGTTGGTTACTATCCATAACACTCATGTTTCTATTTTAACATTGACCATATTTTGAAGGTGAGTTGTTGTTGTAGCTCACAGGGTTTAAAACTGGAAAATAGTTTATAATATTTTAGGAAATATGATTTCATTATCTGTATATCTTCTTTTGAATATGCAGTTCCATTATCACTGAATACTCATCAACATAAATAGTCCTGTCCTCAATTCAGTAGATCACTCATATGGAATCCTTTTTTGTGGTTTCGTTTACCTGTGAATATTCAGTTGCCTATATATTCCTGTCCAAGTATAATAAAAGATAATTTCAGAAATAAATGATTCATTGATTTTAACCTGCATGCCATTCTGAGTATCATAATGAAATCTTACTATAGTCTGTTGTATCCCACATGGATCATAAATTATTCCTTTGTCTAGTGTATCCAGGACGTTTGCACTATACTCCCATTAGTCACTTAATGGCTATCTTAGTTATCAGATCTACTGTTGTATTGTAGCAGTGAATTAAAGTCACTCCTGTTTCACTGATAATGGCCCCATGGAGTGATGCAAAGGAGGCACTGGGTCATAAAATAAGGGGACAGATGAACTTTGCTGTTGTTTCAATGTTGGAGAGATAAAGAAAAAAAACAAAATAAAACAGAATTTGTTATTAACCACCCTATGACTGATTTCATGCATTCACTAGGAGATTTGGAACTTATCTTCTTCAAATGAGTAAAGATCACTGCACATTCCAAATTCCCCAGTAGAACATTAACAAATAGATATATACTGGAAAGCTCCAATGTTATTATGTACATTATGTTGCTACCTTTCAATGGTTTACTAGCTGTTTCACCACAGAACAATAACTTAAATGGACACAACTACTATAATGTCTTAATTATTTCTAATGGTAGTATTGTGTTAAATATTTTAACAAAGCATTAGTCCATGTCATTCATAATCATTCATAGTAGGCAAATGTTTTAAATAGCAGTGGGAATGATTGATGCCTTTAGTACTTGATTTTAGCTACATAACCAGGAAAATACTTTCATTGATTTTTAAGAGGTCATCCGTTATGATCTATTGTTCGTGACTTTGGTTATACAAGAGAGCATTGATCTCAGAAATTGAAATTTAGTATTTTGGGATTGGAAGTGTACACAGTTTTTGAGAGTATGCACTGAAAAGCAATGGCATGGGGCATGAGAGATGGCTCAGAGGTTAAGAGCACTGACTGCTTTTGCTGAGGACCTGGGTTCGATTCCCAGCACCCACATGGCAGCTACAAACCATCCTTAACTCCAGTTCCAGGGGCATCCGAAGCCCTCTTCTGACCTCCGCGGCATTGCATGACACAGGTGCACTCACATACATTCAGGCAATACACGCATGCACATAAAATAAAAAAAAAATATTTAAGAAAAGAAAAGGTATATTTCAGAATCATTGCCCCTTGAGGAATGCTTGACTCTGTACAACAATGGATTTGTTATCCATTGTTCGTATCCATTATATGTGATCATGGAGTAAGGAAAGACTTTCATAACTCCTTTTGTTTTTCTGCTGATGTTTGGTATTAAAGTCATTTGGTGCATTTAGGAAATTCTTAGGAACTTCAGATAATCTTGTAACAGTATTCTAGGTACACTGTAGTAGGGAACTTCCTTCAAGAAAATATAGCAGATCATATGCTTTAATGATTTTGAATAGATGATTATTGATTAAAGAAATATCTTCCTTGCAGTGCTTAACAGGACCAAAAATTATTTAAATGTAAGGAATTGAGACTGGGAGCAGTAAATTATTATTTTAACATCAAAACAAATTTTGATAAAATTAACTGTTTCTTGCATGGAGCTCAAAATAGATTTGAATGAATAATTCCTAACACTCATGATCTCTTTTTATTTTTTGAGGTTCATTTTGATGGTAAAACAGGAATATTCAGTTGATCACTAGGAGTTAACAAGTGACTTTATGCATGTGTACTGCAAAATCATTTCATAAAATCATGACAAATATCTCTTCTCTTTGCAAGAATACTAATATGAGTGTAGAAGAAAAAGCACTTTTTATATTCAACGTGTTCCAATGGTCATAATACATGTATTAACAAATTTAGAAAATTGTTGTATAATTTCTGTGAATTCATTCCTCATGTGTGATATTTCTGTCATTTAGTGTTTTTAACTAGGACAAAATTTATGTAACTGAATTTTTCTAAGTAATTATATTTTTAATCATGTGACAAGTTTCCTCCTTTGGCAAACCTAGGTGCATAATCGTAATGGAATTAAAGACAGTCATTTCTAAGATGTATTATACTCAGAAAATATTTGACTAAAAATACAATTTTGCTTCTAAAGTGTTTTATGAAGGGAACTTATCTTCAAGTCATGAGGCAATCAGATGACTAAATCAATGCAATATTTCAACAGTAGCAAAGAAACTGAGCTCTTAAGAAAATAACCTGTCGTGCAATATCTCTACATGTTTCCAGGTATAGAGCTGAAGACTATATAAGAAGAAGCAGTACCAGACAGGTGAAACCTCCCTTTGCATATTTGGCCAGGGTAGTCCAAGAGACTCCCAGAATTATACAGCTGTTGTCACAGACCTTGATTACCTCTCAGAACTTTAAGATAAGACCCTATTGCTGAAGAGAGGACATACTTTGGATTCAGGGCTTGGAGCAACACAGTTGGAACTCACCTGGAAGCCACCTTCCTTGAAGGCTAGGTTTCATAATTTTGGAGAACACTATGTAAACTTCTAAGGAAAACCTCAATTAATGGTTCAATATGAGCTTTAATTTCTAATAACCACAATAATAACCAGCACAGCAAACTATGTTTGGGAAACAGTGGCACTTTTTTCTTGGTAGTAATGAACAACTACCGAATTGGACTTAAAGCCCAGTCAACGGGAAGAGTACTTGTGGTACTGTAAACAAATCCAAATACACAGAACTGGTGAGGTCATAGGTCTTAGAGAAAACCCAAGGGTATCACATCCCTAGACAAATGTGATTTCTTACTATGTACTAAATATTAATCCTTATATTTACAGACAAGTATGCCAATCACCACTCATCAAAGAACCTTCATTTACAACAGATGGAGACAATTATAGAGTTCCACAACTGTTCACAAACAGAGATTGTCTATGAAATGCCCAACCGTAAGTAGCACATCCACAATGGAACCTCTACACCTAAGACTCACAGAATATAGTGAAACAAGGGGTATAGAGAATGCTAATGTATCTCTCAACTGTCATCAATGAAACTCCCTCATGCAACAGAGGGCAATGAACATAATGAGCCACAAATGGCCAAAGCATAAAGAATAAGGGTCTGTAGACACTGCATCCTTGGACAAGACTACTATATTAAACTTCACCCATCCAAGTCTCAGGGACCATTACAAAAGAGGGGACAGAAAGAATGTAAGAGCCAGAGGAGGAGGTGCATGACTATGACTCTGTGGAAGGAGGGTCTTACAGGCTCCTGGGACCTGATGTGTATGCACTTACAGCAATGGTGACAACATGAACAAGACCCATGCAAACTCAAGCAGACAAGAACCCAGCACAGAACTGTGGAAATGGGTATCAGGTCCCTGTCTTAGCTGAAGAACTATCGGGCAGCTGATTACTGCTGGGTGAGGAAGAGCTGATCTTCTTTAAGGGAATGATAGGAGATAGGCTAACTAGACCCCAGTGATTGAATTTGCAGTGAGGCACATCTGGGGACACTAACTGAACTCAATAGGCCTTAACATAAATGACAGAATGTATGAAATATAGTGAGGGGGCTGTGGGAGGCTGCTGATAGGGATGGAGTTATAAAGATGATTAAGATGTTGTGTATAAAACATACAAAAATTCAATAAAAATATACACAACAAAATAACCTGTGTGCTGCACTGCCTTGTAACAATATGTATCATTGAGAAAATTGTTGAATGTGTTGAACTAGTAAAGTATCTTTTTCTTTTTAAAAATATTTTTATTTTACTGTTTTTTATTTTATGTGTATGAGCGTAATGCCTTACATGTAGGTTGGTGCACCAGTGTTGTGCAATGCCCGTGGAGGTCAGAAGAGGGCATCAGATCCCCTGGAACTGCAGTTACAGACAGTTGGTAGCCGTGATGTGGGTTCTTGGAATCAAACTTGGATCCTCTGCAGGAGCAGCCAGTGCTCTAAGCACTGAGTCATCTCTCCAGCTCCTCAATATGAAATCTTTTAAGAAGTCAAAATGAAAGTCTCCGTTGTTCCCATTCTGTGTAGAAGAGAATAGGCATGGATACTAGTTTTCAAAGTATATGCTATCCAGAGTACTAAAATCCCAAAAGTATCTGTTGTATTTTTCTTCATTCATTATGACACAATGGAAACATCACAATCACATTTGCTTAAACATTGTTTACTTTTAAATGCAAAAGATATGTGTATATCCTATTAATGCCCAATTAGTTCAATGTTGTCTGTGAAAGGGAGTTTAATTGCACCTATTCTACAACAGTGTTTCATTTAAATACATTGTATTCTATCAATCATATCACTAAAAACAGTCATGTTCAAATTTCAATTTTTCTTGAAGTCATTCATCAAAAAACACAAGGCATGTTTCACAGGAGGATAGAAGGTAAACTGTTTTAATAACCTGTCAGTTAGGTCAGACCAGCTGACCTGGTCTTCATTGAAACTAGTGGGACTTTCAGGAGCACTGGAAGCAGCCGTTGGCTGTCTAGTTTGTCAATGTATTTCTCTCTGTCACTGTGTCATTACACTTGTTTCAGAATTCTGCTTCATTTCTCAATTTCATATATCCTCATGTTTCTTTCCAGAACTGGGATAACAGAAGAGACGATGTGGGAAATGCCAGAACATTCTTGGTGTAAATACTCTTTTGAACATTGCCTGGTAAGCATGTTCAACAGGGTATTTACATGCCTTGAAGAGGCATGAGGTGTAATAAATCATGCCATCTCCCAATGACAGCTTCAAATGAACATGTTTATTGGGCCAGACAAGTACATCACTAAGAGTGTTATTTACCTCAGGTGCTGACAGTCGTGCCAGTTGTTGGATTTAAACTCTGACTCAGTGATTGCAGTTGAAAACTACATTGGTGTTTTAAAAAGCATCAGTTATAAACACCAATCTGAGTAAAGCATGAACTACAGAGCTTTAATATAAGAAATACCAAACGAGAGTTTAAAGTTATTACCTTGGCATGTTCACAAAGCATGAAGGCAGGGGTAAATGCAGTATGAACATGCTCCTGTTAAAGGGAATTTCTGCGGTCTCTTTTCTAAACATTTTAACACACAAATACGTAAACTATGTGAATGCTTCTAAAATCACCAAAAATACAATTTCCTTAATTTGTACTATTTTTAAATGTATTTCATTTTAAAACTATTTTATGAATATTTAAATTGGCTATCACAATAGGAATTTATAAATTACTGAAATATTCATGAGACTAGCACAGTACTGGTGA
>NW_008335971.1:1631746-1635277 GCF_000622305.1 Nannospalax galili | reverse complement strand
AATCAGTTTAAAATCATATTTAAAACTCAGTTTTTCATTACTCTTGAATCATATTTGGAATTACATTTGACCATATAACCTTGATTAGCTCAATTAATTTGACTTATGGCCCAGTACAGTAGTTTGAGGGTATAATATGGAACTCTTCATATTTTTACAATGAATATCATTTCTTAAAGGTTTCAATTGAAACATCATAGGGGCTATGCAGTTAATAGCATTTTTTTTTTGGTCTTTTTGAGGCAGGGTCCCCCTGTAGCCCCAGCTGTCCTGGAATTCACTATGCAGACCAGGCTGGCCTTGAACTCACAGAGATCCGTCTGCCTCTGCCTCCAGATTGCTGGGATTAAAGGCATGAGCCACTAAGCCCGGTGAGGAATATTTTTAGTATAGCAAAGTAGCTTTCACTCAAATGTATATATGTATTTCAAATTAGCCCTGATATTTGATGATATTTTCCACCAGAAGCTTGAAACAATAAAAATTATTATACTATTTTTGTGAAGAAGTGTGTTGGAATTTCAATGGGAATTGCATTGAATTTGTAGGTTGCTTTTGGTTGGATGGCCATTTTTACCTTATTAATACTGACGATCCATGAACAGGAGAGGTCTTTCTATCTTTTGGTGTCTTCTTCAATTTCTTTCTTCAATGTCTTAAAGTTATTATTACACAAGTTCTTCACTCCCTTGGTTAGATTTATGCTTTCGAGATTATTATGAATGGGATCATTTCCGTGATTTATTTCTCATTAAGTTTATTGTTGGTATATAGGAAGTCTACTGACTTTGAAAAAAATAACTGAAAATTTCAAATGGAACCATATAAAATCCAGGATAACCAAAACAATCTTGAAAAATAAAAGCGCATCTTAACCCATTATCATCCCTAATCTCAAATTATACTACAGAGTGATAGTATCAAAAAACAACATGGTACTGGCCTAAAAAGACACACTGATGAATGGAATAGAAATGATGACCCATATTTAAGTCTCCACATTTGTAGTCACCTGATATTTAACAAAGGGACCAAAAATGCACACTGAAGAAAAGACTCCATGTGCAACAAATGATGCTTATCAAACTAGATAGCTGTAAGTAGACGAATGAAAATAGATCCCTGTCTTTGATCATGCACAAAACTCAATTCCAAATGGATCACAGATCTTAACAAGAGACCTGATACCTAAATATGACAGAGGAGAAATTAAGGAATATTCTGGAACTTATAGGCCCATCAAAGAATTTTCTTAACAGGATAAGTAAGGACATTAAATCCAACAACTGACAAATGAGCCCCACGAAACTAAAATACTTCTGTAAAGAACAATATCATTCTAGTGAATAGGTTTCTTAATGAATTTGATAATAGTCTTTATTAGCTGTACCTTTGACATAAAGTTAGTATCTAGATTACACAAGAACTCAAATAACTAAACATAAAAAAATCCAGTTAAAAATAGGGGGCAAGGAATATAACGGTGTTCTTAAAAGATGAGTGCAAATGGATGAAAAATATTTTTTAAATGTTCAGCATCTTTAGTCATAAGGGAAATTCAAATTTAAATTACTTTAACATTTCAACCTACCATAGTCAGAGTGGTTAATATCCCCAAACAAGCAATGACAAATGCTGTTGAGTATGTGATGTGAACAAAGGGGAACTCTTATCCACTGCTGGTGGGAGTGAAAACTAGTGCAACCACTGTGGAAGTCAGTGTGGAAATTCCTCAAAAAGCTAGAAGTAAATCTACCACTAGATTCAGGTATAACAATCTTGCATATATACCCAATGGCAACAACTTAGCTTTCCTTCAAGTGATGAATGAATAATGAACATATGGCACATTTACACAATAGAATGTTATTCAGTTATTAAGAAAAATGAAATTATGAAATTCACAGGCAATCTTGGCTAAAAGTCAAAATATCCTTGGGCCTCTTAGCAACATACTCTGTTCCAAAGGCCAAAATGTCAAAAGTATTTGGGAGCTTTTATCTAATCCTAAAAGAGTTTAGGGTTACCTCTACAGAGGGGGGGAATGTTAGAGTAACAAAAAGACCCATAAAAAAAGAAAGAGTGCATGAAGCTGTCAAAAAAGTGATGAGGAGATATGGGAGGAGTTGGAGGAGTGGGAGTAGGCATGGATTTGATTGAAACACATTATATGCATGTATGAAATTCCCAATTAAATTTATCTTTAAATTATAAAAAACGGGAAAAATTTCACAGGGAAATGGAGGGAATGGCAAGCATCCTGACTGAAATAACCCAGGTGCAAGAAGACAAAAGTTACATATTCTTTCTCATGAGTGGATGCTAGCTTTAAATCCCTTGATATGTCTGTTTCAGTTTGAAAAAGCCGTAGAGGCATAGTGGTCAGGATACAGCCTTTAGGGGTTGTCTTCATGGTCAAGAAGGTAGAATGTCTTGATATAAGGGGGAAAGGGGACTAATGGAGGAGGAAGCGCTAAATGGAGAGAGGAATGGAGGACTAGGCAGACGATGGAACATGGAGAGGGATAACTACCACCAAAGGCCTTAAAAATGAGTCATAGGCATACTTGCCCCTGTAGAATCTTCTTAAAGTATGTACATGTACAATACAAAAGGTGATTAAATTGCATTGTCTTCCCTATGAGAGGGAGACATTGCCCAAAACAGATACCATAGGTTAGTAAGGAAAATGTCAGAAGTCAGGAAAGGAATCCCTCTTTTGAAACTATTGGCCCAGGTCCCCACAGGACCTCAAATAATGCTAGACATAGTCCATCCTCTTAGTTAGTCACCATAATTTCACAGCAAGTCCTTATTGCTGAAGATACTATACACATGAGTGGTAGAAAAAATAAGGAGAAATCAAACTGCTAAGGGCAAGCAGCTAGAATAGAAAAGTAATCATCAACCTTTCCCAGTTGTGAATTTTGTGAGCTACAACAACTGGCCTACCAAGATATGCCCACTGGTTCAACAGTGGCATAAATGTCAAGGGAGTAATCAACTGCTCTCTGATTGGATTTAAGGTTTGCTTCATAAGATGGCATCCATTCCTGACATGGATATCAAACCTAGAAACCATAGGCTAAACAGGTCTCAGGCCATAGTGGAGACTGTATTATTATTCTGCTCAATAAACATAGTATTAAACTGATCCCTAATGATAAATTGTTATAGAATTAATGTTCTACTCTCATCAAAGAAGCTTCCTTATGCAGCAGATGGTAATTAACACCCACAACTAGTCAATGTGCAGAGAACAAGAGGCTTCAGAGAGTTTATCCCTGAATAAGCCATCTATATCAAACTTCTTCCTCCAAGGGCTTAGAGACCATTGCAGAAGAAGGGATGGCCAAAGTATAAGAGCCAGAGGTGACAGATGACCATAAGTGAACTGTTTTTTGACAGTTGAGTAGTTACTCATATAAACTCAGATTTCTTTAAGGCTGTGAGTCTGCATATGTTAAACATATTCCAGTGGATGGACCTATATTGAAGATCATTTTGGGGACACAAATTTGACTCAATATG
>NW_008335971.1:1629004-1631661 GCF_000622305.1 Nannospalax galili | reverse complement strand
TAAATATATTCTATGAAATTAATAAAATATCAAATTTCAATGAAAAAAATAATGCAATAGTTTTGTTTTTAGAAAACATAATGGATTAGGTTACGAATTTAAACCTGACTTAAATTTTATTAAATATTTTTATATTCATCATAAACTTGGATTATCTGGAAATTTTAATAAATAGGCATGTATATTTCACATGGAAATTGCTTTTTCAATTTCTATTTTGATAAGAAATTATTCTAATTTTGTGTAATTAATAAACTATGCTTGAGAATTAGAAAGATGGCTCAGTGACTAAAAGTAGTTGCTGCTCTTGTAGAGGACCTTGGTTCAGTTCCTAAGGCCAACTCAAAACCATATGTAACTCCAGCTCCAGAGTCTCTTACATCCTCTTCTGGTCTTGTGGTACACACACATGCATGCACACAAACACTCATACACGTTAAAAAATCTTTTTGTAAAAAAGCTATATTTTAAAAAAAGACAACTCAAGCTACAATTCAGAAACCATGATAAATCTTATGCTCCACATCAGACTTGAACATCAAGCTGTAATACATTCTTTTCTCAGTAGTTGAAAATTTCATCCATTTTACAAGTTTATTATTCTTTTCTGTATTTAACACTGTGTCATTATCATGGTAGTTTAGATTCGTGATAAGGTGTTGACTATTGTTACTCAATAAGTAGTGCATTTGATCACTGAAATGATTTCAGAGAATAAGTGTCAAAGATTTTTATTAAAATAATTTCACTGGAATTTAGATTAATAGGAGAGCACTTTAGAAACTGTGGGATAGAGGAAATTTCTCACTTAACCATAGAATTATCCTATGCAGGTTTGAAAATTATCAGCTGGGAAATATTTAGGGGATGAGTTGTTCGGAAAGAGTAAACAGAGTCAAACTCTAAGGTTGAACTAAATTTTAGATTCTTAAATAAATAAAGTTTGAGAACCACATTGGCTTGAATAGTGGATGGAGGTGTGACGACAGAGGGCAAAGTTATCAAATTTGAATTGTCTCAGAATTTTTCCCCTTTTATATAGGCCATATTTATTAAAAAAACATGTAAAAAAGAAAAATGGAGAACATTTTGAAATGAATCTCCATCAGGGTACACAAAACCAAGAGTACCACATCCATACAAAATAGTGGAAGCTTACGTGACTATAGTGTGCACTTTGTCTTTTGGTTATACTTTAACACCACACCAAAAAACACCTGCCTTACAAAAAGTAGACATGATTTCTCCCAGTAGTGCAAACTAGACACTCTTAAGATTTAATGTTATCAAATTCTGTCTAGTAACCAGAAATATATGGTCCATAGTTGCTGCCTCCACACTGTGACCTCACATGGCAGAAATGCTAGACAATTCTGTGTAGTCTTTACATAGATGTACTAATTATATTCATGAGTGCTTTGCCGTCATGACTTTGTAACCTCTTCCCAAATGCCCCACCTCAAGATGCTGGTGATTTGATTTTAGCTTATGATGCTTGGTGAAGAAAGATAAGTACCCAGACCACGAAAGCTCCCTCACGTCTTCATTAGGAAGTATGTATCCTAAATTTTCCAACCGTGAAGCTGATTTTCTTCTTAATATAGGATACTATATTATTTTCTCAGGCTACCATATGTTAGGCAAAAAAAGCAGAACACCAGGTAGAAATGACTAGAATAAAAGTCATTAAGAAATGCTGGACCACTGTTCATGAGCTTTAGCCAAAAGGTCTAATCTACAGATTCTCTAGACTTTTAACTCAGGACACACTTGTTGTCTCACAGGAAACAAATGATCTTGATGCCGTGAAAGTACATCTCCCAGCAGTCATTCAGTATCCCGGACTTCTCACTTTTTGGATACACAATTCTTGTTGTCTCTAAGAGCCCAATGCTTACCTAACTCAAGCAATAATGGGACAAAGCAGGGAAGTATGGAGGTAGGTTTTGGAGGCATGAAACTAGGACTTGAAGTGGAATGCATTAACTCAGGGTACATTGTGAATCCAAACATATTTGACTAACGTTGAGAAAGTCTGCTGTGCTGCCTCTCTTTGTATAATGAAGAAGGGATAGGTTTGGTGTGAATATATTGTATTGTATCACAGTCTACTGTGCAGGTATTGTGTTTTGAAATTGAAATGCCTCCCATAGGCTCATGTGTTTGAACACATGGTGGCCAGCTGGTGATGCTGTTTGGGAAGGTTGTAGAACCTTCAGGAAATGGAGCCTCCCTGCAGGAAGTGGGTAACTGGTGACAAATTTAAGCTTTTATAGAACAGTCCCACTTCCTGCTTACCTACTTTTTCATGCTTACTGTTACTATGCGGTCATCTAGTCACCTGCTTCTGCTATACATTCCTAGCCTGTTTCTGTGTCTTCCTCCCCAGTGTGGACATACTGCTCTAGAACTTTAATTGAAATAAACCTATTCTCCCTTAAATTTCTTTTGTCAAGTTACTTTATCATAGAACTAGAAAAGTAACTAAGGAGTCAAATAACTGAATATGCCTTTGCAAAGAGGCCATAGGATTTGAAAATTTTCTCCTGGCTCTAGAAATACCACATTACCACTATTTTCAATATAATTTTGATCAAATAATTTCTACTAGGACATTGACTATAGTTTTACAGTTATTGAATCCTGTCCTGTGTCTA
>NW_008335971.1:1621152-1628908 GCF_000622305.1 Nannospalax galili | reverse complement strand
AAACTTAACTTCCTCACATCTACCAAGAAACTACTGAAATAAAATTGACTGTAACTACCTCCAATCCCATGTAGAAGTTACTTTCTGGACAAAAGTCCTCTTGGATTTCACTTACACTGAAGTTTTAATAAAATCTCACTGGCTTCTCATAGATAACCTTTTGCATTGTTTTTATTTGTTTTTGACTATAAATTCAGGGGGAGTTTGAGAGTACACATATTTTTCTATGATTTGAAAGGAGAAACGTGAGCAATATTTAACTTGTGTAATTTTGAAAAATGTAATTTCTTTATTCTCTGCTAATCAGTCTCAATTGCCTTTAAATATATCTATATATGTATATATAATTTTTACTTTATGCGTATGACTGTATTGCCTGCAGGTATGTGAGTGCACCTGTATTATGTAGTGCCACAGAGGTCAGAAGAAGCCATCAGATTCTCCTGGAACTGGTGTCAAGGATGGTTCATAGACACGATGTGGGTGCTAGGAATTGAACCTGGGTCCTCTGCAAGAGCAGTCAGTGGCCTTAACCACTGAGTCATCTCTCCAGCCTCTCAATTGCCTTTAATAAGCATATTTTTGTCTTAAATGTAACCATCAAGTTTGCATTTGTCTATTTATGTATTTATTTAGTCATTTATTTGTTTATCATTTGTTTTTTGAAAGAGCAACTCCCTGTAACTCCAGCTGGCCTGGAATTCACTATGTAGACCTCACTGGACTTGATCTCACAGAGATTACTGCCTCCTAAGTGCTGGAATTAAAGGTGTGCACCACCATACCTGACATATTTTTTTAAAAAACTTACCTCACTGTCTCTTATATTCATGGAAGCTAATTTCAGACTATTTATAGCATTAATTTGTGAGTTGGAGGAAACAGTCTGTCTGATGGTGGTCATGAAGCAAAGATTTCATGGTGTTCCTTTCTCAAGTCCTCTTTAGGATCACCTCATGAGGTTTGGTATCTGTACTAGCCCCCTTTTAGTGCTTCACTGCTTTAAACATATGTGCTTTTCATACCTCTCTCATTTAATACAGCAAACTGACCAATATTTCTTCAGCTCATATTTCCTATGTATTATTCCTTGAAAAGTACAGGATGAAAATCAGCATACTTTTTTCATTAAACACTTCCCTTTAAAGAAATGATGTAATGGAAGCTTTTTCTGTGCCCTAATGTTGAATAGAATTTCATATTTTAGAATCAAATATCCAAAGTATGTGAATAAGTATTTTAGCTGATAATTAAATCATAAAACATGTTTGAGCTGTGGTCCCCTCCAGTCAACCTGAAGCTGACACCCTCTCCTGTAAGCTAGAACTGTGGTTCCCTCATGAGAGCCAGAGTCCCTTCTGGTTCTGCAGCTATGGCACCCTCCAATGAACCTGGAACTGTGGTCCTCTCCTGTGAGTTGACATTATTGTCCTCTCTTTAAGCTAGAACTGTGGTATACTCCCACATATAAGAGCTGTGGTTGTGGTCCCCTACCATCCCAAACCCCCACACGTCCCCACTCTGGTCTGGGTAGAACTGATTCTCTGGAACAGACCTCCTACCTCCCCTGAGGGCCAACTGTCATCTTTGCATAGTGTTCATGGGCATCCAGACCTTGACATTAGACCTCTCTAATTACCAGGCACCACTAAGAGGATTAGTGTTATTTTTCTTCTCTTCTTCTGCACCTTCACTGATTGAACTTCTTGAGATTAAAATGATAACCTGAGACATTTAATAAAAAGTAATAAAATATACTGTAAAGGTAAACAGATAATTATCAATTATCTGTTTATTGTGCAATTATATCCTAGAATATAAATTCAAAATATTATTTACTGACAAAACAGCATTATCACACTCCAAAAATAATGTTAAATTTTTCACTGTTCCCATCATGTGAGTCGACCATCTATTCCCTTTACAAATTCTCCAACCTATACAGTCTTTCAGTGTAATTATGTTATGCCTACAAGAAATCCATGCTAATAGAATTTTTTAAAAAACAATGTTGTTACTTAGGTATCAAATTAATCATTATCAAATCAGAATCAGTAAAGAATATGGTATTTAATTTGTTTAGGTAGATTACTATAAATTATAAAGCTAGCTGTTTTTCCAGAAATTAAAAATAGATTTGGATAAACACATTGTAGTTCATGATTATTTAAAAGTGAAAATTCTGAGGATGAACACGTTACAAACTAAGAAGTTTTAACAAATAGACTGTTAAATTTACATCACTGGACATAATATGTGACATAAATAACTTAAAGGTGGGAAGGTTTAATTTTTCTTGAAGCTGCAAATGACACAACCTATGGTCACCTTGTTGCATTGATTATGGATCTATGATAAGGTAGAATATCATGACAGAGAGGATGAGCTAGATTAGTTGACAGGGTCATTTCCTGATGGGCTGTAGTCAGAGGGAGGAAGGAAGTTTAAAATGTTCCAAATTCTACCTTTAAGTGAATTCACCTAATGACTTTCTTCATTCAGTGAGGCTCTGTCTCCAAAAGTTTTCACTGCCTTGCAATAATGACATTTGTTGGAACTAAGTTGACAACATATGATCATATGGGGGACATTTATTATCCAAGCTATAAGAAACTTTTTATGTTTTCTCAAATATGGACTAAGCATGACAGTTCAGTTTTGAAAGTTAAATATTTTATGCAGAGAATGTGTATATTTGAATTTAAAATAATAACAAAATGATTAAATAAATGTATAGAACATGACTATTTTGAGATATTCAGAGAAATCTAAAATTCAATGCAATAAATAGGAAAAGTGTGACCAACTTACCAGTGGAGAGCTATCTTTTGGTTATTATATGATAAACCTACAATTTTCTTCAAGAAGGTCCAAGTTCAAGAAGCATAATTTCTGTAATTATAGCAAAAATTAAATGAAATTTCATTTTGTCTATTATTTCCTTTTAAAATGTTTTGAAGGTTGTTTATTTTTATCTGGTGAGCAACACCCATATCACTTTTATTTAGTAAAACATGCCATGTGTAGATTACAAGTACAGTGTTCTGAGTCTGGTAGAGGACCTTAATATTTCAAGAGGACCTCATGACATTCCAAAGCATTATTTCCCTTCAATATATTTCCACTGTAAATTTCACAAAGAATAAAACAGCAAAGCTCCAACAAAGTTACACGTAGTCAGGTTTAAAAACAGAGGCTGTGTTGGAAATAATAATTGATAATATATTTCAGGAATTTGTGATATTTAGACACTTTAAAAACATAAAAAATGGTTCAGATAGCATTCAACTTCATGTTCTGGTCACATGACATAATCTAGGGAAGTTTTCCTATTAGCTGTGTCAGTAATTCAATTGGAACTCTTAGAAAACAATGGCAAACTGACAAGTGAACTATTCATACTCCATTATTGCCTTGATCCATATTTTGGGGGGCTACAGGGAAACCCTGTCTCAAAAAGACCAAAAAAAGAAAAGAAATATGAAAAAGACCATGAAATATTGAAGGCATAATTCATATGTGCAATGTTCAGCTGTTAGTAAGAAAAATTTCCTGATGACTACTACAGTTGGCCAAGGGCGGGTCTAAATATGAGAAACAGATCAATTAGAAACAGCATGGGAAAAGATAAGAAATATTAGATCAGAAATCAGAAACAAATTTTCATCAAAGGAAAATATTAGTACTGCCATTGTGTTGTAAGAAAGTCCTGATAGATACACAGAGATTAGAGACGCATGTGCAAACATCTAAGCATTAGTAGCATTAAAAATAAGTCTTTCTGTAGGACACAGTATATTTTAAAATGAAATGGAGATATTTTTAAAGGTTAAAATTTCATTCAATTTTAGGACTTATAGGGTTTATATTGACTTCAATATTGTATAACTGTATTAATTCAACTGTGAACCTAAAAATTTACAGCTAATTTTGAAACAGATGCATCTTTGCTCTGGAAATTGTTGTTGAATATGTTAATTCTGTAATGAAATGCTTCTTCTAATGATGTGGTTATTAAATAAATAATTTTTTAAAAATTACAAAAGAAAGCCTGATTACATTGCTAAATTGTGTACTCATTTACTCTGTCCTTTGGTCTTTTACAATCCTATTATATGAAGCCATGTTTTGGTTACAAATTTAAGATAAACACTGAATTTGTTTTTGGAAACAAAAATGAAATATATGCTTATAGGTAAAGTTTTGGGG
Organism: Nannospalax galili; assembly: GCF_000622305.1. NCBI lineage: Eukaryota > Metazoa > Chordata > Mammalia > Rodentia > Spalacidae > Nannospalax > Nannospalax galili. Next base: position 1,624,699 of record NW_008335971.1, on the reverse strand, counting down.
CCCCAAAAAGAAAGACAAATTACATAATAACGTTATTTGATACAAACGCAACAGAACGTTCATTATTGCCCCATATTACACTGTTGCTAGGTTACAGAGCCTACTGTTAACTATCTTCTTTTGCTTCTTTACTAAAATAAAAACGAATCACTACACCATCTTATTTAGAATATATTTTTAAATAAGAATTACAAATCAAATCTTAATAAGTATACTACATAAAAGAAAGTGAAATAATTTTTAACTGGTATTTTATAAATCCATGAAAACTTTTTAATGTTTTACATTACTATTGAAAGGATAATTCAGTAAAGTAATATACCTATATAAATTCAATTATCAAAGATAAAATTGCAGAAATAAGATGATGCATTTATTGTGCATTTTCTTGTAAACATTTTATTTGTAATCTTGTTTATTTTGATGGATGGTGATTGAACCATTAGCATTGCATATGCCAGAAAAGCACTGAGCTGTATTCCTAGTCTTGTTTTACCTTCTATTTGGAGATGGTGTCTCACTGATTTGCAGAGGCAGGATTTGAACTAGATTTGTAGACAATGTAGGACTTGAACATGTGATACTCCTGTCAAAGTCTCCTGTCCAGGTTTATTAAATGTCTGTATCAACAGGTTGACAAGTGGCAAGTCTAGAAAAAAAGTATAATAATTTTTGTTCAAGTAGAAGGAAAGTTATTAGTCATAATATTCTGGGGTCTGTTAACACTATTGTTATTGCAGAAAACTTCAAAATCTCCACGTTTCACATTCTTAACAGCAAAATGCATAAATATAAAATGTCACAGACTTATTTTCTTCTCCAGTGGCTCCATCTCCAGGGTATGCAGCATCTTGTACACATAACAGTGATATGCTCTCCTTATCTTTATAATTGATTCCTTTCATCTCTTTAACTCTTCATTCAACACAAGAATATTAAGGGTAAGGTTATATTAAGTGCTTCATGGCAGCTATTATGCCAACTTCCCTGACCTTCAAATTACATATAACATTTATGTTTGGAAAAGCTATAACATTGCTCCATGGTGTGAACAGAAGTTTCATCTGGAATTGTCAATGTGATCAACAATGACATAAAAAGTTAGCTGAATTTACCTTTTTTATAACCCCAGGAGAAATGTTAAAAGTATAGAAGAGCTTTTAAGACAGTTGCTGGTGGAAAATTTGTACCACCATATAAATGATACAGCAAGTCAAAGAATGTATTCCATTGAAAAACTATATTAATTGCACAATATTTTATTGTAACTTAAGTACATTTTCTACTGAATAATAAATTGGAAGCAGAAGCAGCAGAAGGGGCTGGAAAACTCATCAGAATATGTCACATATAAAATGTAGCATGATTAATTTAACCATTTTCTATCAGTGGCATTTGTTCAGCTACAATATTTTTCAGGCACGATAGGCCTGGCAATATTCCAAGTTACAAGTAGATTGGTAAAATGGCCAATAATTAAGAAAAATCAAAACAATAAAGGAGTAATTTCTTTGTCACAAGGTCATTTGATTTTGGAAAATAACAGTCAAGGAAGAAATTGTTGAAATTTACAAACAATTTAACACAAGATTTCTATATAAAGATACAGCTCTTTTTGTAATAAATAGGAACTGGGAAGCAGCCGAATAATCCCTCAGCAGATTGATGAATAATGAAAATGTTGCACATTTAAACAATATAGTTCTATTCAGAGGTATAGAGAAATGAAATCATAAAATTTTCAGGTAAGTGGCAGGAAACTAGAAACTGTTGTATTGTTAGGTAACCTGGACACCAATAATTCCTGGGATCCGTGTTCTCTCTGATTTGTGGATCTTTGCTCCAAATCATTAGATATGAGTATATATCCTGATGTAGCCTCAAGAACCAGGGAATTAGAAATGAACCATGGGAGGAAATGGGAAGAAAGAGAAAAAAAGAGGGCTATTATGACACAGGCATTAATAAAGGGGAAATGAGATAAATGGGGAGTACTTTAAAATTGGAAAGGGAGGGAGGAACATACATGGGGAAAGAGAGGAAGGAGAGATAAATAATTCCTATGTGATGTGAAAAGGCAAAGGCAAATAGATTATTTCAAAAGCCTACTGAATACTACATGTATCTATGTGAGTGCATGTGTATAGCTGAGGGTTATATAACAAAAATCTCAGTGCCAGGCAAGGGAAACCACCCTTCAAGTTGTTGGTCTGAAGAATCCAGAAAACTCCCATAAAAATGTAGGCTACTGATGCAGCCTTTTATTGCCTTCCAGAACTTGAAGGTAAGACCCTCTTGTGAAGACAAGACATACTTCAGACGCAGGACTTGGAACAATTGAGCTGGAACTGACCTGGAAGCCACCTCCACAAAGAGTAGCTCACATAGTTCTAGAGGATATTATGCAAGTTGCTAAGTAACAAAAATCAATCAATGGTTCAGTCTAGCTATAAAGTCTAATAACCACAATCTGGCATGCCAAATAATCTCTATTGGTAGAGTAGGGGCAATTTTATCTTGGGAGTAATCAACTACTCTCTACTTGAACTTAAGGCCCACTCAGTAGGAGGGAATTCATTCATGGTACTGTGAACAGCCAAGTACATACGGCTGTGAGGTCATAGACCCTAGAGGAGATCCCACTATTGTCATTTTCCTCAAGCAATATGATTTCTTACTATATTCTAAATACATTTATTTTTTTACAAACAAATATATCTCTAGCACTCATCAAAAAGCTTCTTTTTGCAAAAGATTAATACTATTAATTACCATAGAAGTTCAAACTGCAGAGAATAAGTGAATGTGTGACATTCAGCCTAAGTGATACATCTACAATGCAACATCTACAAATAAGACTCAGAGAAAATCATGGAATATGGAATTGTGCATAAAGATTGTAAGAGACAGAGAGACAAGACACCTGCTAATAGTTAATTCATTCTACACATGACAGGGAAGCTATACCAATGAAATCTGCACAGTATAGTAGTCCAACAAGGTATGCATAATGATGAATGAATTTGACATGCTAAAGTGCATAGGGTGAATTTCACTGGGTCCCACCTCAAAATGAACTACAGGCAACCAATTGATGTTGAGACAGGGAGAATAAGGTATCCACAGGGACTAGTTCCATGACATGCAAACTCAACTTAGTAGCCTTAAACACAGGTATACAAAAGCACCACTACATGTATACACATACACACACATACACACACACACAAAGATACACACACACAGATACACACACAGAAATAAAATAAAATACTCATGTATGTGCATTCTATCAGACTACAACACAATAAAGCTTAAAATCGATACCAGAAGAAACCGTAGTAATTACATGAACATATGGAGATTAAACAACACACTCCTCAATGATGAATGGGTCAAAAGAGAAATTAATAAAGCAATAAAAGTATTTCAGGAACTAAATGAAAAGGACAATACAACACAACAAAACCTCTTGGACACATTGAAAGCAGTCCTTAGAGGGAAGTTTACAGCTCTAAGTGCCTACATTAAAAATCTGAAAGAACAA
>NW_008335971.1:1609802-1620982 GCF_000622305.1 Nannospalax galili | reverse complement strand
GATAAACAAAATTGACCGACCGCTAGCCCAATTAACCAAAAGAAAGAAAGAGCACCTCCAAATCAACAAAATCAGTGATGAAAGGGGAAACATCACAACAGACAACAAAAAGTTCCAGAACATTATAAGGGAATACTAGAAACCTATATGCTACTAAATTTTAAAACCTAAAAGAAAAGAAGTGGACAGGTATCTAGAAGCATGGGAACCACCAAAACTAAACCAAGAGATTAACAGCTTAAACAGACCCCCAACACATAAGGAAATTGAACGAGTAATACAAAACATCCCAAGGGGAAAAAAAAATCACAGGACCAGATGGATTGACAGCAGAATTTCAACAGACATTTAAAGAAGATCTACATCCTATACTACTTAATTTATTTAAAAGATAGAAATGGAGGGAGAACTTAAAAATTCCTTCTATGAAGCCAGCATCACTCTACTACCAAGCCAGGTAAAGATACAACAACAACAACAAAAAAAAACAAACTATAGACTTATATCCTTAATGAATGCAGATGTAAAAATTCTCAACAAAATACTTGCAAACCACACACAGATACACATCAAAATATCATCCACCTAGAAATGTACAGCCAATTTTGAAAGAGATGTACCCTAGCTCAGAAAAATGTTATTGAATAGGTTAATGCTGTTGTAATGAAATGCTTCTTTTAATTAAAATAAATAAAAAAAAATTGTCATAGGCAAAAAAAAAAATATCATCCACCATGATTAAGCCAGCTTTATTCCAGAGATGTAGGGATGGTTCAACATAAGTGTCAATAAATGTCATAAATCATAAAAATGGGCTCAAAGAAAGGAACCACATGGTCATCTCAATAGATGCAGAGAAGGCCTTTGGCAAAATTCAACATACATTTATGTTCAAAGTCCTAGAAGGAATTGGCCTGAGGGAACATAACTCAACATAATTATACCGATATACAACAAACCCACAACTAACATCATTCTAAATGGAGAAAACTCGAAACATAGAAATCAGGAACTAGACAAGACTGTCCACTACTATCTTTACTCCTCTACAAATAGTGCTTGAAACTCTTCCAGGAGCAATAAAACAAGAGAAGAAAATTAAAGGAGTAATTGTTGGAAAAGAAGAGATCAAATTATCTTTTTTGCAGATGGTATGATATTATATCTAAGACACACCAAAACTTGCACCAGAAAACTCCTAGAAATAATTAACATGTTCAGTAAAGTGACAGATTACAAAATTAATCTACAACAGTCTGTAGTCTTTCTATGCCAATACCTGGTTATACCAACAACAAGCAATCAGAGAAAGAGTACATGGAAACACTACCCTTCACAATAGCTGCAAAAAATAAAAATAAAATAAAATCTCAGAATAAACCTGACCAAAGATATTAAAGACCTCTAATTTCAAGTATTTAAAGAAAGGGATTGAGGAAGACATCAGAAGATGGAAGGACCTCCCATCTTCATGGATTGAAAGAATTAATGTTGTGAAAATGACCACCCTACCAAAAGTGATTTATAGATTCAATGCAATGCCAATCAAAATCCCCATGACATTTTTCAAAGAATTGGAAAAAAAAAAAAAAAACATCCTCAGAGTCATATCGAAGCACAGAAGACCTCAGATAGCCAAAGCTACCCTGAGCACTAGGAGCAATGCTGGGGGCATTACTATATGAGATTTTTAAAAAATTTTATTATTTTTATTTTATGTGTATGCGTGTATTGCTTGCATGTAGGTAAGTGCACCCATGTCATGCAATGCCCATGGGGGACAGAAGAGGCTGTTGAATCCCCTGGAATTGGAGTTACAGACAGTTGTTAGCTGCCATGTGGATGCTGGGTTTCAAATATGGGTCTTCTCCAAGAACAACGAGTGTTCTTACTGCTGAGCCATCTCCCCAGCCCATATACCAGATTTTAAACTGTATTACAGATGTATAATCATAAAAACAACATGGTACTGGTGGAAAATAGACCCGTAGATCAATGGAACAAAATTGAAGACACAAATATAAACACATGCAATTTCAGCCACTTGATATTTGACAAAGGGGCCAGGAACATTTACTGGAGGAAAGATAGTATGTTCAGCAAATGGTGTTAGCAAAACTGGATCTCCACCTGTAAAAGAATAAAACTAAACCCTTATTTTCATCTTTCACAAAACTCAAATCCTAATGGATCAAAGACATCAATGTGAAACCTGAAACTCTGAAACTGTTAAAGAAAACATGGGCAATAACCTGCAAAATATAGGTGTAGGAAAGATTTTTGAAACCAGACATCAATTACTCAGGAAACAAGGTCAAGAATCAACAATGGGACCTCAGTAAACTAAAAAGCTTCTGTACATCCAAAGAAGCTACAAGGAAGTGAAGAGAAAACCCACCAATGGGAAACAATCTTCACCAGCAAAAAATCTGACAGAGGTTTAACATCCAGAATATATAATGAACTCAAAAAACAAAGAACCAAGAAAGGAAGTATCCAACTTAAAAGGTGGTCTAAGGAACTGAACAGAGATTTCTCAAAAGAAGAAATGAAGATGGATAAGAAGCATCTCAAAAGGTGTTCAACATCACTAGTAATTAGGGAAATGCAAATTTAAACCACTTTAAGATTTCATCTTACCCCAGTCACTGGCTAAGGTCAAGAGAACAAATGATACCAATTGTTGTAGAGGATGTGGTGAAAGGGGAACACTCATCCACTGCTGGTGGACTGCAAACTTGTTCAATTCCTATGTTAAGCAGTGTGGAGAATTCTTAAAAAACTAAAAATGAACCTGTGATTTGACCTGGTTATACCACTCCTTGGCAAATACCCAAAGAATTCATTCTATTGTAGAGACATTCGTACATTCATGTTTGTTGCTGCTCTTTTCACAATAGCTAAAAGATGGAAGAAACCTAAGTTTCCCTCACCTGATGAGTGGATAATGAAAATGTGGTTTATTTATATGATGGAGTTTTACTCAGCAGTAAAGATGAAATGAAATTTGCAGGTAAATGGATGGAACTAGAAACTCTTATACTAAACACAGACCTCAGAAAATAAAAACGAAGTATGTTCTTCCTCATATGTGGATCCTAGCACCAAATCCTTCTAAGTGAGTATGTATCCAGACAAAATTCTAGGAACCAGGATAATGAAAGGAATCAGGGAGGAAAAGGAAAAAATCTGAAAGAGAAGTATATAGGAAACAGACTTTAATAAGGGAGATCTGGATAAAAATGGGGTTATTTTAAGGGAGGGGGAGGGAAGGTTATACAAAGAACCTAGGGAATAAAGGGAAAGAAGGAGCTCAAGAGAGGTGGGACCATACGAGAAGGGTATTATTAACGGAGAAATGGGAAAACGGGGGCAACTTAAATGGGGAAACCATGGTTGAAGTTTTAGACAATGTAAGAGATAAATACTGCCTAGCTAGTTAAAAAAAAAAGAAAAAAAAAACCAGAGGGAACCATATTAAACCAACAACCTACTGACAAGTTATATGTACAACCAGATCACGGAATCTAATATATGTCTAGGCAAGGTTTACCTGAGATTGTTTGGTCTTTGCCCAAGCTTTATCTACATGGTACATGGTAATTAAAAGTACCACACTGGTGGAGCTAATCTTCTTGGATGTTCAACAGCCATACAACCAGACCTCTACTAATGTGGTCAGAGTAACATAAAGGAAAGTATTTGCTTCTTGCCCTCCTAGGTTGACTAAGTTACAGGGGAATATGAGCATCTCTCAAAATGTCCTGTAACTGTAGTGAGTCACCTGGTCTCTATCAAGGAGGCCATGGAGACCCCATAAAATGGACTTGAAGCAGTGTCCAGTCTACAAAGTGGAGGGTCAACACAGAGGAAACATTTCCACCATGCTTCCAAGTGAAGCCAGCCATGGTCAAGTAGGACCTTTGATTATCTTCACATAGATGGAACTGGTAAAAGAAAGGATCCAGTGCCTCCTCTGAAGCCCATGTGAACCCTGTGGAATAGATCCTCAAACTGCCTTAAGAGTAAAAATAAGTTGGTTTATTTGGCCCAACTGCATGGTCTTAAACACCCACAAGGAAAGTATAACCACAGGTTAAAGGAGTCAATATTTTTTAAGAGTCCATGTGTATAGGTAACAGCTACATAAAAAGAAACAATGTCAGAAAGGAGATACCATCCTTTGAGTTGTTGGCCAGGGTGGCCTAAGAGACTCTCAGACAGTAATCCAGCAAAGAAGGGAAAAATGAACAGCAGACCCCAATCTTATCTAAAGGAATATTGATAACTGATTGCTGCTAGATAAGGAAGAGCTGATCTTCCTAAAACAAGAAACTCTAAATAGGCTGATTAGATTCAGAGGACAGACAAGGTCTGGGGATCAGCTGCAGTGCTGACAACACAGTGGACAGTAACAGGGATGAAAGAGTATATTGGCTGCATTGGGAGTGGGGGGAGGCTATTTGAGGGTGCCACTTAGTAATTGGGTGTATAGATGAATAATATTGTTTGTGATGTTCTGTGTGATACACTCAAAAAATTCAACAAATCAAAAAAATGAGTTATATTTGTGGAAGAAGCATAAAATTTTACTTCATGTTAATTAGTAGAGGTGATAAACATTACCATTGAAATCTACCTGATGACTTTATACCATACTCAGGTGCCAAGGACCTGAGTGTAACACACTGTGACTAGTAAGAATCATATACATAGAAATTAGAGATGTATGTGCAAACATCTAAATGTAAAATGAATCTTTCTGTAGGAAACAGTATATTTTAAAATGAAATGGAGATATTTTTTAAAGGTTAAAACTTCATTCAATTTTATGTCTTACAGGGTTTATACTAAGTTCAATGTTGTATAAGTTTATTAATTCAATAGTGAACCTAAAGATTTCCAGCAACTTCGAAAGAGATGTATCTTTGTTCTGGAAATTGTTATTGAATATGTTAGAGCTGTAATGAAATGCTTCTTCTAATCATGTGGTTATCATATAATTTAAAAAATACTCATGTATGAAATGCTCAAAAAAATTAAAAGGGAATGATTTTATGGTAATATTCAAAACAAAAAAGGATTTGCATTCATTACATTTTATTTTAAGAATGTAATGACATATTTTTTATCTGAAAATGACAGGAGAATTTTGAAATTAAATATTTATCAGAGAAGACTAAAAGAATTTTTATATGAAGTATACGATCAATAACAGTGACAGGGGGCCTCTACTCCAAAAATTAGGTGTGTGTGTAGATCACCATTTCTTTCACCAATATAACATTCTTATTCAATTAAGTTATAAAATAGTTCTTTCTGTGTCACAATTTGAAATACACATATATTGAAGTAGTTGCTTAATTCTCTGATTTAGCTTCACTTTAAGTGTGATTTTAGCTGATTTTCAAATAAATTTCAAACAAATACACTTTAATCACAATGCAACAGTCTATAAAACTTCAAATGGACAAACTTCCATTTATACCTCCTTTTTCAATCATGGACACTGCATGTTGCACTATCAACATACAAAACAAGAATTTCCTGCTGGTGCAATAGTGGAGTGTCTAGTTGGATAAAATGCCCACTTCTAGGGGTGGAACACATATCTGGTACTGTAGACCAAACCAACCCCCTGTGTCAGGGGAGAATATAGGCCTCAGTGGGAAGCCACTGAAATTGTTTTGATAGATGGATGTGACATACCTGCTAAAATATCATCTAAGCCACTGCTTAGATGTTCTTGCTTCTTGCTGTTTGTGTTTTTATAGTTGATGTAATCCCACTGAAATGGACCAACACCCCATGGAAAACTGAATGCAGAGACCTGAAAGTTAAGTGCCTTGTCAAAATAGGAGGAAGATCATCCCTACACTTACTACTCCTTCCAAGGCTCAGGGACTTTGGTGAAAGAGGTTGGCTAAAAGAACGTAAGAGGAAGGGGTGGAGTGTTAACTGGATGATTACTCAGACCACTATGCTGGCAAGCAATAGTCACACCTCCTTCCTACCGTCATCAAGGAGTCAAGGGAACAGTCATTTACCCCTCCCACCCAATAAGCCAACCTTAGTTGCACGTGGGCGAGGGGCTAAGAATATATAAGCTGAGAACTGGAGCCACCTCTCTCACCATTTTTTGTGGCTGTTGGAAAATCACAGGATCTATATTTGACTGCAGACTTTCCAGTGCAGCTGTAAATGGGGGGTGCTCGCTCCTTTGTAAATAAACCTCCACCCTATGCTTTGTTAAAAAAAAAAAGTTAGGTATTTGGAAAGATAGATGAGAGGGATCTGACTAAACCATAAGTGGATGGAATTACGCCGGTAGCTTTACACTAGGGAATTCCTGGGGATATTGACTTGACACAATGGGCCTTAATACCCATACAGAGTATGCGTTCCTGTCGGGGGCTGTGGGAGGTGCTGGTGGGGATGGGGCTATAAAGATGATTTACATTGTTCGAAATATGTATGAAATACAACAAAATTTAATAAAAACAAATTTAAAAAAAAACCTTGGCAATTGAATTATGAATAATCTACACTGTATTTAAACAAGTGTCTAAAATATTTCTGTTTCAATAAAAATTAATTTAAAATAAAAAGTATTTTATTGATATATTGGGGGTTTTATACCATGTATTTTGATCATAAACAGATTTCCTACTATATCTTGATTACCCACCTTATTAGCCCCTGTCTGATCTCACATTCTCTATGATTATTTATGATTTGTGGAGTATAGTTTGGACCCCTAAATATTCATCAGTGTGGATCCATCCCCTGGAGCCTAGTCAACTTACCCAGGATCACACCCAAAATAAAACTGACTCTTCCTCTCCCATCAGCTGGCCCTTGCAAATTGTTTCGCACTTAGGGCTGCGATTAATCTGTCCTGAGGTTGTTGTAGGTCGAATGCATGCTGTTAAAACTGGTGAAAATTCACTTGAAGAACTTCCTTGCTGTGTTTGTTTAAAGTATTTTTATTGATTCATTGAGAATTTTATACATACATTCTACATGTATTTTGATCATATTCAAACCTCCTCCCCCATCTCCTTTCAGATCAACTCCCACCTCTCAACCTATCCTCCTCCACTTCATATCCTCTATTATTTTTCTAAGACCTGTTGGTTCTAATTTGTGCTTCCCAAGAGTTCTTGGGTATGGATTCATCCCCTAGAGCCTGTCCCACCTACTTGGCACCACACACTTGAAGAAAAATTAGTATCCCTGTCCCAGCAGCTATCAGCATCCAACAGTTTCTCAGGTAGACCTGAGGCTTCTTGCCCACAACCTCTTTCCATACTGGTGTTTTTGTCTGGTGTAAGCTTGCATAAGTCTTGTGAAAGCTATCATAAGCACTGTGGATTTGTATGTGTAATCTCCCTGTTGTGTCCAGAAAATATTATTTCCACATACACATTCACAACCTCTAACAATCTTTCAGTCCTCTCCTCAAGCCTTGGAAAGAGCGATGTGAGATAGGTGACATTTAGGGCTGAACACGTGGCAGTCACTTATTTTCTTCCCAATTGACCATCTATGGGTCTCTGTATTAATCACTATCTGCTGCAAGAAGAGGCTCCTCTAATGAAAGCTGAGAGAAGGATTAATCTATGGGTATAAAAATAAGTCAATAGGAAATGGTTAATATTATGCCTATTTAGCTGGATAATAATAGAAAGATCTCCCCCACTGCTATATGTGAACTCTGGCCACATATTTGTGGCATTGATGACAGAGCCAGATTTTGTATTCATTTGTGGAGTCTTAATCTTACCAGAGTGTGCCCTGTTCTGACTTTTTTCTGGTTTAGAATTTGTAATGCTAACTGCTCTTGCCTTTACTTCTCCTTCACATCTCCTAGGCACCAGTCAAGGACTTTCTTTTCTCCCTACAGTTGAGTTATGCAATTTGGGAGTCTTTTAGATAGACAGACTGAAGGTGTACCCTAACTGCCTTTCCCTGTGTCCCTCCCTGTTCAACATGGAAGAAGCCAGAGTGGTCTGCATCCAAATTCCCTATCAATAATTTGGGTAACTTCTTCAGAGGATAGTGTGTTAAGAACAGGAGGTAGGAATTGTCTAGGCAGTTAGTGTAAAAAGGCCCCAAAGAAAAGTAGCAAGTTTCTTGGCTAAAAGTCAAGATATCCCTGGGCCTCTTAGCAACACACTCTATTCCAAAGACCAAAATTGTCAAAAAAGTATTTGGGAGTTCTTAATCTAATCCCAAAAAGATTTTAGGGTTACCTCTTCAGAGAGGGTAATGTTAGAGTAGCAAAAAGCCCCATTCAAAAAAAGAGTAAAAGAAGTTGTCAGGAAAAAGTGATGGAGAGATATGGGAGGAGTTGGAAGGGAGGGAGTAGGCATGGATTTGATCAAAACACCTTATATGTATGTATTAAATTCTCAATAAATTCTTTTTGAAGTTTAAAAAAAGAACAAAATAGAATTACAAATCTCAATAAAAATAAAAATTACATTTCTGTATAATTTGGAGACTGTTCTTTATTATATGCAACAGCAAACATTGCTGTGGAAGTGGATACCAGAATTAAGGTTTTTAATTTTTTTTTTTTTTGGTCTTTTTGAGACAGGGTTTCCTTGTAGCCCCAGTTGACCTGGAACTCGGTACATAGACCAGGCTGGTCTTGAACTCAGGGAGATCTGCCTGCCTCTGCTTCCTGAGTGCTGGGATTAAAGGCATGTGCCAATATGCCCATCCAGCATTAAGTATTTTTGCAACTGTGTGCAGACTGATGTACTTAAGAATCAATTTTCTACGGAGGAAAATATTTTCATGCCTGGAATCATATTTCCAGAAATTAAATATTCAATGAATATACATGTCTTTGACATTTTCACAAAGCATAGCTCACTAAATCAGGAAACACTTGCAAAAATTCATGCTTTTCATATGGATAAAATAACAATTCCTTTTTTCCCTCACAAATTGATGCTCAAATTTTTTATGCTAGCATTTGATTTTTTTATAAGCTTGAGAATATGACTCTTTGACATGAAATGTGGAAAAATGTTCAACTGTCATATTTAAATCTTAACTCAAAGGCAGAATGACAACTGTTTTCTGTGTTAAATATTTGTATCATTTTTTTTCAAAATTCAAAGTTTAATCTCTTCTAATTTCTCATCTATTGAAGATTTCCACTTTCACTGTCCCAACTTATACTATACTTCCCTTTTTCTACTGAGTGACAATTTATGTATTATTTATTTTCATAAATTTTTATTGAATTTTGTTGTATTTCATACAGAACATCTTTTTGTTGTTGTTGTTGTTGTTGTCTTTTTTGAAACAGGGTCTCCTTGTAGCCCCAGCTGTCCTGGAACTCACTATGTAGACCAGACTGGCCTTGAAATCACAAAGATCTCCCTGCCTCTGCCTCCAAGTGCTGGATTAAAGATTTGTGCCACCATGCTGGTATGACCATCTTAATCATATTTATACCCCCTTTGGCACCCTCCAACATACCCCCACTGGAATTTATGCATTTGTACATAATTTCTGTAATTTGTGTTAAGGCCTATCAAGTCCAGTTAGTGTCCCCGGACATCCTTCAGTGCGTGTTTATTGACTGAGGTCTAGTCAGTCTACCTAGAGTCCCTCCCATTAAGAAGATTAGCTCTTCCTCATCCAACAGTAATCAGCTTCCAATAACTCTTCAACTAAGATTGTCACCTGCTGCTCATTGCCACAGTTCTGTGCTAGGTTTTTGTCTGCTTGAGTTTGCATGGCTCTTGTGCGTACTGACACCATTGCTGTAGGTTCACATGAACAAGGTCCCAGGAGCCTATAGGTTCCTCTTTCCATATGATCATGCACCTCTGCCCTGGCTATTACAATTTTTCCACCATCTCTTCTGCAATGTACTCTGAGACTTGGGTGGGTGAATTTTAATATAGTAGTCCTGCCCAAGGACCCACACTATGCAGACTTTTATTCTCTATCCTATTATCTATGCTTTGGCCATTTGTGTTCCTGGCCCTCTGCTGAATGAGGAAGATTTATTGATGAGACTTGAGAGATGCATTAGTGTTCTCTTTACCCCTTCTTCTATGTTCTGTGAGCCTTAGGTGTAGTGATTGCACTTCAGATGTGCCACTTAGGCTTGGAAAATTCATTGACAATCTATATGTGTGATCAGTTGTGGAACTCTGTAATAATCTCTTGTCTTTTGCCAAATATGGTTCTTTGATGAGTGGTGACTTTCATACTTGTCTGTAAATATAAGGATCCATATTTCTAACACGGTAATAAATTATATGTGTCTAGGCATATGACAGCCTTGAGGATTTCTCTAAGATCTATGACTTATTCAGCCATGTGTAAATGGCTGTGTTTACAGAATCACACATGAGTTTCCTCCCATTGCGTGTGCTTTAAGTCCAGTTAAGTAGCTGTTGATTACCCTCAAGATAAAAGTGCCACTTTTGCACCAATTTGCTGTACTGGTCATTTATGTCATTATTAGGCCTTAAAGCTGGGGTTGGATCGTCAAGTTGATGTTTACCCTTAGCAGTTTGTGTAGTGCTCTCCAAAGCTATGAGAGGTAACCTTCCAGAGAAGTAACTTCCAGGTCAGTTCCAGCTCCATTTGTACTCTTTAACTAAAATGTGTGTTTTGAATACAATAGATAGTGTTTATTCTCATGAGAATATTCTAGACAAAATGTAAATGATACTTTAAGGTTTTGTGCTCACAAACAACAAAAGGTTCCTTGATTTGGCAATAATGAATTATTAACAAATTCCTTTATAAAACCACCATATTGTGGATCTATGAATGTAGCTTGAGATTTGATAGTTATACTATGAATGTCATAATGTAAAAGAGGAAATATTCCCCTGGCCTTACTCCTCCCTTATTTACTTACTGTGTCACTTTCAGAGATGCCTTCATGTCATGGCTTTTCATACTCGCAAGTGTGTTTATTCATGTCTTCTTTCATAAAGTCATCTTTATAAACATAGATTCATAAAATAACTAAGCATCATTCTTTTAGAAGTAATTCTATATTCCATTTTGTGGGTTAATTTTGTCAGACTAGTAAGAAAATAATATACTTATTTTAAAAACACATCAGTAGTACATAAATACACTCATCTATAAAATTACTCTAAAACATTTTTGTTTTATGAATCAATTATATGAGA
>NW_008335971.1:1587064-1609736 GCF_000622305.1 Nannospalax galili | reverse complement strand
GATAGATATACCAAAGTGAAGTCATTTTATATCAAAAGTTTATCATTGTAATAAGATCAAATATTTTCAACCTATGGTACCTATTCAGCAATTTTTATGACAAATCTATGAACCTGTAGTTGTATATTTTACTTCCCTTCAGAAAATATAAATTGAGTGCTGCAGTGACTATATCTAAATCTGTATTTCGAATCTTATTTGAAAAATTTGGTAGAGCTGTTTTCCCAGTAGGTGATTGCTAATTTAATTTATAGAAATATTATACAATTTTTCACTGCATATTGCCAAATCACTTTCCAAACTGTACACTTTCAATTTTCTCTAGTAGCACTCTATGAGAGTTTATTTGTATATGAGGACAGGAAAATTTTATTAAAACTATAAATTTTAGATATTATTTCTGACATTACCATTGTAATCATTCTGTCAATATATATTACAATCGAGGTCAAACAAAATTATCATTTACTTTCCCGTTTCAGTTCCTTCTGTAAACAAGTTTCTTTACATATTATTTGTTTTTTTAAAATTCATTAAATAATGAAATTTAACTTTCTTAGTATACATACAATATATACATAAATATATACATATTATTGGAAATTGAGAAAAACAGCATCTCAGAACAAAGAAAGACTAGAAAATCACCCATAAATCTTCCAATCAGATGTAATCATTGTGGGTATTTTGTAATATCTGTTATGCTGTCTAATTTGCTTTTATTCTGAATTTTACTGTTTCACAATCTGAACTCTTGTGTTGAAGGAAAAATGGTAACTCAAGTTGAGTCACATCCACAATGTTGTTTTGTTTTTGTGGTACCGAGGCTTGAACTCAGGGCCACCTGCATGATAGGCAAGAACTCTATCAAAAAGTAGATCCTCAGCCATCACACCAGCATTAAAGTTGAAAGTAATACAATCTAAGTATGCTGTTTGGACTTTCAGTAGCAAGATCAGAGAAAGGCAGATGTTATCAGCTGTGTGAAAGCTGTTGGGAACATGATTTGGGAACAGGGCTGACTATTTAGGGGATGAAGACTGAACTTTGGAAACAGTCACTGAGACTGTATGCAATCCCCAGCAGCAGTGTGTTACTTCCCCAGTTCTGAAGGCAACATATTACCACAGTCAAACCATATAACCCAGCAAGGCTTACAGTCCATACACCTAAGTCCAAAAGCAATGTAGCGTCCCTATCTGACCAGGATATTCCGGAAATAGAACATATCTGAAATTTTCTAGCTTAACTAAACATTTACCTTGAGTCAGCCTTCTGCCTAGCACCAGAAAACCTAATCTTTGTTGACCTAATCTCTTAATCACTTCAGTAGTATTCTGGGTCTTATACACTCAGAAACTCTTTTGCTCTCTCACACCCAGTGATGAGTCTACTTGGTTTCTATTACTACTACGCCCAATGGAGTCTCTCCCAGCTAGTGGCCTAATGGTTGGTATTTACTTGCCAGGGTCTAGAGTTATGATCATCCCCTGAGTTCCTCACCTCTTGTTCCACCTGATGATGGATGATACAGTTTTTTTTGTTGTTGTTGTTGTTTTTTGTTGTTGTTGTTGTTACAGCTTTAGCATATTCAGTAACTATTTCCAGAGCAAGGGTAAATCTCTTTCAAAAGTGGTTGTAAATTTTTATGTTCACAGTTGAAGTAATATGGTTATACAATATTGAACTCAGTATAAACCCTGTAAGGCATAAAATTGAATGAGTTTTTCCCCTTTAAAGGTAAAACTCATTTAATTTCATTTTTAAATATGCTGTTTCCTACATTTTTAATACTACTACCACTTAGATGTTTGTACATGTGTCCTTAATCTCTATATATCTGATTATTAGTAGTCACACTTGCATCCTTAGTACTTGAGTATGGCTATAAAGTCATCAGGTAGATTTCAACGGTAATGTTTATGACCTCTACCATTTAACATGAAGTAAATTTTTCTGCTTCCTCCTCAAATATGTCTGTTTTTTAAAAATTTATTGATTTTTGGGGTATATATCATACAGAGCATTCCACACAATCTTATTCATCTATATACTCACTTCCCAAATGACACACTCCCATAGCCTCCCCCCTCCCACACATTGGAGCCCATATACTCTGTCATCCCTGTTAAGGTCCATTGTGTTGTCGGTGCCCCCAGCCATTCCCCAGTGCTCATCTGTCTGTGAATCTAGTCATCCTATCTAGAGATCCTTGTTTTAGAGAAGATCAGCTGTTCCTCATCTAGCAGCAATCAGTTGTCAATATTCCTTTACATAAGATTGGGGTCTACTGTCCATTTTCCCAGTTCTATGCTGGGTTACTGTCTGGGAATCTTTTGGGCTAACCTGGCCAGTAACTGAAACGAAGTTATCTCCTGCCTGGCATTGTTTCTTGTTATGTAGTCTTTAGCTACAAATATGGACTCTTAAAAAATCATATTGACCCCATCAATCTTTGGTTATACTTTCCTTTTGGATGTTTAAAACCCTACAATTGGCCCAGATAAACCAATTTATTCTTACTTTTAACGTTATTTGAGAATCTGTTCCTCAGGTGTAACATGGACTGGGGAAGAGCCCTTGCCTCCTTCTTTTTTCTTTTTTTCTTCTTTTTTTTTTTTCTTACAGTTCCACCTATGAAAAGATACATCAAAGGTCCTGCTTGACCATGGCTGACTTTGCTTGGAAGCACAGAGGAAATGTTTCCTCTGTGTTGACCCTCATCCTTGTAGACTGGACACTGATTCAGGTCCACCTGGTGGGGTCTCCATGGCCTCCTTCATCAAGAAGACAGGTGACTCAGCACAGCTATAGGACATTCTCAGAGATGCTCACAGTCCCCTGGAACTTAGTCAACCTAGGAGGGAAAGGAGTAAAAAGTGTCCTATGTCCCTCAGACCAACTTAGTACAGTACTCATATTATGGCTGTTAAACATCCAAAAGGTTAGTTCCACCAGTCTGGTAATATTAATTACCGTGTGCTATGTAGATAGAGCTTGGGCAAAGACCAAACACTCTCGAATAAACCTTGCCCAGACATATATTACATTATTTGATCTGTTATATGTATAATCTGTCAGTAGGTTGTTAGCCTAACATGATTCCCTCTGATTTTCTAAAACTAGCTAGTGATTATTTATCTCTTGCATTGTCTAACCTTTCCACCACAGTTTCCCCATTTAAGGTGCCCCTGTTTTTCCAATTTCTCCCTTAATAATGCACTTCCCCTAGGTTCCCAACTCTTCTAAGCTGCTTCTTTCCCTTTATCACCTTGGTTTCTTGTATAACTTCCCCGCCCCCTTAAAATAACCACATTTTTATCCATCTCCCTTATTACCACCTGTTTTATACTGTTCTCTTTCAGATATTTTCTTTTCCTTTACCTCCCTGGCTGCTTTTCATTATCTTGGTTCCTGTAGGTATTTCTGGATACATACTCACTTAGAAGGATTTGGTACTAGGATCCACATATGAGGGAGAACATAGATCTTTTTTGTTTTTTTCTGAGTCTGTGTTAACTACACTTAGTATAAGTTTCTAGTTCCATCCATTTACCTGCAAATTTCATGATTTCATTTTTCTTTACAGCTGAGTAAAACTCCATCATATAAATGAACCACGTTTTCATTATCCACTCGTCAGTTGAGGGACACTTAGGTTGCTACCATCTCTTCGCTATTGTGAAAAGAGCAGCAACAAACATGGATGTACAAGTGTCTCTGCAATCGGATGAGTTCTTTGGGTACATGACAGGAGTGGTATAACTGGGTCAAATGATAGTTTCATTTGTAGTTTTTTTTAGAGTTCTCCATACTGCTTTCCATAGGGGTAGAAAAAGTTTGCAATCCCACCATCAGTGGATGAGCATTCCCCTTTCCCCACAGTCTCTTCAACATTTGATGTCATTGGATCTCTTGATATTAGCCAGTCTGACTGGGGTAAGATGAAATCTTAAAGTAATTTTAATTTTCATTTCACTAAATACTAGTGATGTTGAACACCTTTTGAGATGCTTCTTAGCCATCTTTACTTCCTCTTTTGAGAACTCTCTATTCAGTTCCTTAGACTATCTTCTAATTGGGTTACTTCCTTTCTTGTTTCTTTCTTTTTTTTTTTTTTTTGGAGTTCATTATATACTCTGGATGTTAAACTCTGTCAACTGTGTCACTGGTGAAGATTTTGTCCCATTCTGTCAGTTTTCTCTTCACTTCCTTGGATGCTTCTTTGAATGTCCAGATGCTTTTTAGCTTACTGAGGTCCCATTTGTTGATTCTTGAACTTGTCTCTCTGGGTCTTTTGTGCTATCAGGAAAACCATATAACATATCTTTATGCAAATTTATTATTACCATTTGGGGGAGAAGGGGAATGCCTTACAAAGAAATGAACTCTCAGTGCCTAGCTCTGTGCCACCCAGCTCTGCCCCCAAC
Organism: Nannospalax galili; assembly: GCF_000622305.1. NCBI lineage: Eukaryota > Metazoa > Chordata > Mammalia > Rodentia > Spalacidae > Nannospalax > Nannospalax galili. Next base: position 1,605,306 of record NW_008335971.1, on the reverse strand, counting down.
ACAGTCTGACATTCCAGATCACTCCTGTGGCCAGCTCATAGTCACTGATAACTTTTGCCCATGCCTCAGGGGCCAGCTATCTCTCCCCAGGTCCATAAGTGTCAGGCCATTCTGTTCTTGAGCTTGTCGGGCCACTGCACCCCATTTTGCTTTTGCAGATCCCATTCAAGATGGTGCCACAAGCCCCTCTTTCTCTGACTAACAATCCACAGTCAATTTTCCGCAGCAGGTATCACCCCTTGGAGGAAACAGGCAGCTTGGGACACACCTTGTTTCCTGGGCAGTTGATGTCCAGTTTAGAAAATCCTTTCCTACACCTATATTTTGTAGGTAATTACCAATGTTTTCTTCTAACAGTTTCAGAGTTTCAGGCTTCACATTGAGGCCTTTGATCCATTTGGAGTTGACTTTGGTGCAAGGTGAAAGATTGGGATTTAATTTCATTCTTCTACAGGTGGAAATCCAGTTTTGCCAGCAATATTTGCTGAACATGCTGTCATTCCTCCAGTGAATGTTCTTGGCCCCTTTGTCAAATATCAGGTGGCTGAAACTGAATGTACTCATATTTGGGTCTTCAATTTTCTTCCATTGATCTATGAGTCTATTTTGTTACCAGTACTGTGTATTTTTTATGACTATAGCTCCATAATACAGTTTAATATCTGGTATGGTAACTCCCCCAGCATTGCTCTTAGTGCTCAGGGTGGCTTTAGCTATCCAAGGTCTTTTGTGTTTCCATATGAATCTTAGGATTTTTTTTCCAATTCTGTGAAAAATGTCGTGGGGATTTTGTTTGGCAATGCATTAAATCTATAAATTGCTTTTAGTAGGATGGTCATTTTCAAAATATTAATTCTTCTAATCCATGAGTATGGGAGGTCCTTCCATCTTCTGATGTCTTCCTCAATCTCTTTCTTTAAGATTTTAAAATGTTGTTGTAGAGTTCTTTAATGTCTTTGGTCTGGTTTATTCCCAAGATATTTTATTTTCTTTGCAGCTATTGTGTTTCCATGTATTCTTCCTCTATTGCTGTTTTGCAGATTAATTTTGTAACCTGCCACTTTACTGAGCATGTTACAATTTCTAGGTCTTTTCTGATGGAATTTTTGATATATCTGCAAAAAAAGGGACAATTTGATCTCTTCTTTTCCAATTATTACTCTTTAATTCCTTTCTCTTGTCTTATTGCTCTTGTAAGAGTTTCAAGCACTGTGTTCAAGAGGAGTGGAGATAGTAGAAAGCCTTGTCTGGTTCCTGATTTCAATTAGAATGCTTCCAGTTTTTCTCTGTTTAGAATGATGTTGGATATGGGTTTGTTATATATGGCTTTAATTATGATGAGGTATGTTCCCTCCAGTCTAATTCCCTCTAGGACTTTGAACATAAATGCATGTTGAATTTTATCAAAGGCCTTCTCTGCATTTATTGAGATGACCATGTGTTTCTTGTCTTTGACCCCCTTTATATGATTTATGATGTTTATTGACTTACGTATATTGAAACATCCCTGTATCTCTGGAATAAAGCCGATTCGATGTGTGTCTGTAGGAGGTTTTCAAGTATCTTGTTGAGAATTTTTGCATCTATGTTCATTAAGGTTATGGGTCTATAGTTTTCTTTTTTGGTTGTATCTTTAACTGGATTTGGTGTTAGAGTGACACTGGCTTCATAGAAGGAACTTGGAAGATCTCCCTCCATGTCTATCTTTTTGAATAAATTAAGTATATTGGATGTAGATCCTCTTTAAATGTCTTGCAAAATTCTGCTGTAAATTCATCTGGTCCTTTTTTCCCCCCTCTGGAGGTTTTGTATTACTGTTTCAATTTCCTTACGTGTTATGGGTCTGTTTAAGCTGTTGAGCTCTTCTTGGTTTAGTTTTGGTCATTTCCATGCTTTTAGATCCATTTCTTTTAGGTTTTCAAATTTAGCAGCATATAAGTTTTGAAAGTATTCCCTTATAATCTTCTGGATCTTTTTGTTGTCTTTTGTGATGTTTCGTTTTTCATCTCTAATTTTGTGCATTTGAAGGTTCTCTTTCTTTCTTTTGGTTAACTGGGGTAGCAGTCTATCAATCTTGTTTATCTTCTCAAAGAACCAGATCTTGGATTCGTTGATTCTTGGTATTGTTTTCTTTGTTTCTACTTCATTAATTTCTGCACTGGTTTTAGTTATTTCTTCTTGTCTGCTGGGTTTGGGTTTCATTTGTTGTTGCTTTTCAAGTGTCTTGAATTGCAATGTTAGTAATTTTTGGTATTCTTTCTGATTTTTTAATGTAGGCCCACAGTACTATAAACTTCCCTTTAACAACTGCTTTCAGTGTGTCCCATAGATTTTGTTGTATTGTCCTTTTCATTTAGTTCCAGAAATACTTTCATTTCTTTCTTAATTTTTCCTTTGACCCATTCATAATTCAGGAGTATGTTGTTTCATCTCCATGTGTTTATGTGGTTAGCATGGCTTCTTTTAATGTTGATTTTAAGCTTTATTGCATGCATTGTGGTTTGCTAGAATGCAAGAAATTATTTCAGTCATTTTGTATTTGTTGAGGGTTTTTTGTGCCCCAGTACATGGTTGATTTTGGAGAAGTTTCCATGATGCGCTGAATAGAAAGTATATTCTTTGTTGTTTGGGTGGAATATTCGGTAGATGTTATTGTTTAATTCAGATGTCTCTCTGTTAATTTTCTGTTTTGTTGATCTATCTAATGTTGACAATGGGTTACTGAAGTCCCCCATACTATTAATGAGTTGGGATTAATCTGGGTTTTAAAGCCCTGTAGTACTGTTTTTATGAAGTTGCGTGCACCAGAGTGTGGTGGATATATGTTCATGATTGTAATATCTTCTTGGTTTATTGTTCCTTTGATCAGAATGAAGTGGCCATTTTTGTTTCTTCTGATTAGTTTTAGTTTAATGTCTATTTTGTTAGATATTAGAATTGCCATGCCTGCTTTTTTTCTTAGTAACATTTGCTTGTTATATTTTTTTCCATCCTTTCACCTTAAGGTAGTGCCTGTCCTTGAGAGTGAGATGAGTTTCTTGCAGACAACAAAAAGATGGGTTTTGTTTCTTAATCCATTCAACTAATCTGTATCTTTTGACTGAGGAGTTCAGTCCACTGATATTTAAAGTTATTAATGAAAGATGTATATTGAATCCTGTCATTTTTATTTCTGTTGACTTTCTTGATATAGCTGTGCATTTCCACAGTTATACCTTCATTGAATTTCTTTCCATTACCCCTCGTGTGTAGTCATTCCTTTCTTCATCTCTTTGTATATAACTCTTCTCAGGGCTGGTTTTGTGGACATGAATTCTTTCAGCCTATTTATGACATGGAAGATTTTTCTTTCCCCTTCAACTGTGATAGATATTTTGGCTGGGTAAAGTAATCTGGGTTGGCATCTGTGGTTATTTAGAAGTGGAAATACTTTGGTCCAGGCTCTTCTGGCTTTCATAGTTTGGGCTGAAAAGTCAGCTGTAGTCCTGATGGGTTTTCCTTTATATGTGATTTGTTATTTTTCTTTTGCAGCTCCAGTATTGTCTCTTTGTTCTGAATGTTTAGTGTTTTTACTATGATGTGCCATGGAGAGTTTCTTTTCTGGTCCTATCTATTTGGTGTTTTATATGCTTTTTATATTTGTATGGGCATGTCTTTAATTTGGGGAAATTTTCTTCTATAATCCTGTTGGAGATCTGTTCCATACCATTATCTTGAGATTCTACTCCTTCCTGTATGCGTATGATTCATAAGTTTGCACTTTTTATGGCATATTCCAGTCTTGTGTTTTCTTAAATTTTTCATAATCTTTGCTTGAGCGGTCTAATTCATTCACTTTATCTTTCAGTCTTAATATTGTTTTCCATTTCATTCATCCTATTTTTGTGGCTTTCTCATTTTTAAATGGCTTACTGATTGTTTCACTTCCTTCTTCATTTCAGCCTAAGTATTCTTCAATATTTCTCTTTTCTGAATTTATTCAGAAGTTTATCCCTATCTACCTTCAGTTCTTTGATTTCTTTGTTTGTGTGTTCTTTAAAGTCACTGAATTCTTTTATCATGATTATAATTGGCTTTTGAATTCCATGTTCTGTGTTATCTCTGGTGAGTTCTCATTGTACTCCTCTAAAGGACTGTTGGTCTAGAGGACTGTGTGGATATATATTTTTCATTTTATTATTTTTTATCTGTGACTTTGACATGTGATTTTCTTTTATAGTTTCTGATTCTTCTGTGAGACTCAAGCTTTCCTTTGTTGAGTTTATAGCTGTTTCTTTTTGTAAACTTTATGTACCTTTGTGGTTTATTTGTTGGGCACGAAAAGCTGGTTGGTCTAGGCTTCATCTGGGGGCTCCACTGACCTGGGAGTAGGACCCAGGAGAGCTGCTGTTCTCAGGAAGCTGGTGGCTGTACCACCCATGGAAATAGAGGGAGGTGAGGGTGGGACCAGCCCAGAGTGTTCCTGTGGACAGCAGAGAGGAACAGGGTTGGTCTGGATGCAAAGGATCAGGAAACAGTTGTGGGTTGCACACATAAAATAAATGGATTGTTTCTATTTTATGTGAATGAACGCATTTTCTGCATGTGTGTAAGTGCCCTTGTGTCATGCAGTGACCCTGAAGGTAGAAGAAGGCATCGAATTCCTCTGGAACTGGAATTATGGATGGCTGTTAGCCACCATGTAGGTGCTGGGAATTGAATCTAGGTCCTCTGCAATAGCAGTCAGTGCTCTTAATTGCTAAGCCATCTCTCCAGCCCCTATTTGGTGTTTTTCAGTGTGGTATCATGCCTTAAAATAGACCAGAAGAGTATTGCTGAGCCATTATTATTTTTAAAAATATTTTACTTATTATATATATACACACAATGGCAGATGAAAAGTCAGAATAAGGTTTTGACTTTCCTAGAACTGGAGTTGTTGATGATTGTTAGCCTCCATGTGGGTGCTGGAAATTGAACTCTAATCATCTGCAAGAATACCCAGTGCTCTTAACCATTGTGTCATCTCTCCAGTCCTAGAAACCTTTAGTATTTTTAAGAAGACTGTGATGTGTCTTACCTAAAAAGTAGGCGGCACACCTAGAAAATGAACGTGTGTTATGTCAATTTCACTCAAGGTTGAGTCACAGTGATGTGAGTTCACTGCTAATGAATCAACAATAAATACAATACAAAACTACTTGCAAATCCAACTCCAGGGAATCTGATCTTCTGGACAACTTGGGCATCTACACTTTAACTTTCAAAAATTTATAAAGCATTTAACATTTTAAGTGAACTTTATAAAGTCAGGATAAATAAAGGTCCAAAAAATGGTGATAGAGGCTTATGCTTAGGAAATCAAAGGAAATTCAAGAATTACTGTGCAACCAGAGCAATGTAATATGATGCATACAGGCAAGAAAATTTTGAACCCAATAGGATTTCAAAGATATTTTATAATACATGTATGAAGTACTAATTCATATACTAAATTGGAAAGACCCTCTCTGTCTTTCAAATATTTTAACTTTTGCTCTGTTTAATGAATCTTGTGTAATTTACAAATCCTATGATAATATTTTTTATCTTTTTTAGGCCAAATTGTCATTTTCTGAGGTAGAAAAAAATCATTCCTTCTCCAAAAACTGATTTGATTATTTTATTTTGCATTGCCCTCAAAAAATTTGCTGTGTTCTATAAGTCAAATTCATTTTAGTAGGGAGGGTAGATTCTAAAATTAGTATTTTCAGAGTTCCACTCTTTTGTCAATTTTGTTGTATATACTGAATAAATTTTTGGTTATTGTAGTGTCAGTTTTTTCAGTATTTCCCATATTAAGTATGAGGAAATCCCATTATGGGGAGGCTTTAAATGCTATTACTTCTGAGAATTAGAAAGATCTGACCTGGGAATGTAGGACATATAATATATAACATACATATACTATTTTCCAAATTTTAAAGTTATTTTAAACTATTAGAAAACCAAATAATGGATTATAATATTAGAAAATATACTATATTAACTTATTTGGGTCAAAACATAATTTGATAAAATTCAACAGACATTTGTCAAAAACAACAACAAAAACATATAAATGAAGGTCAACATCTAGAATTGGTAAATGTCTACACTAAATTTTAAAACCTGTAACTTTGAATCTTGAAATACTAGAATTTCTTTTAAAGTTGGAACCATTATTGTTTATATTGATAATAAGGTTGTTGGCTTATTTGAAAAAGTAAGTGCTTGAAAATTAAAAGGATAAAATAAAACTGTCATTGTTCTTAGATCATGTGAGCCTTCAGATTATTGAAAATAATATACAAATAAAACATTGGTACAGGGGAGTTATTAATTTGACTACAAATAAAATCAATAGGCAAAATTAGAGTTACATCTTCATATGCTTGAAACAATGAGAAAGCAAATTCTAGAAAGGACCATTCCTACTATAAACTCATACTGTACTACATCCTGTAGTATTTCTAACAAAATTGTAAAAGATCAGTTTTTAGAAAATAAAAGTAAAATGATTATATTTAAATACCATTGTATTTGCAATTATAATATGGTCAGGGAGAAAAGATTAACTGATTTCCCACAAATAACTTATTAAAGTTTAGGAAATTTTAGGTAACGTTCCATAATTTGAAACTTCTCAAATTAATTCAGAAATAAAAAAATAAAATAAAATTTAAAAGATAGCAAAGGTCATAAAGGCCTCAACTTTCCTTTTTCTTTTTTTAAAATATCTATTGTTTTGTAACTTTTACAAAAACTTTGAGAATTTCATACATGTATATAAGGTGTTTTCATCAAATCCATACCCACTCCCTCCCCTCCAACATTCCCCCCTCCGAAGAGGTAGCAATAAAATCTTTTAAGGATTAGATACAGGCTTCCAAATACTTTTGAGATTTTTAGCCTTTGGAACAGAGTATGTTGATAACAGACCCAAGGACATTTTGCTTATTTATTTGTTTGTTTGTTTGTTTGTGTACATATTTGAGACAAAGCTTCCCTATAGCCCCTGTTGCCCTGAAAAATCACTAGGCAGACCAGGCTGGCCTCAGTCTCACAGAGTTCCACTTGCTTCTGCTCCTGAGTACTGGCATTAAAGGCATGTGCCACCATGACTGGCTTCCATAAATATTTTAAGTGACAATATTTGAGTAGAGGAATTGATTTAACTGCAGATAGGTAAAAAGACTCTTGTTACAAACAAAGCATTGCAAAATAAGTAATGTTATTATATGGAATGTGTGGATCAGTGGTATCAGTACGAATATGTGAACAATAGGTATGTTGTAGTAATAACATTGCAAATTAATGTGGAAATTATCCTCCTGGAAAGTTGATAACTCAGTCTACACACTCAGTGTGTGAAAAAGACAATTTCAATTAACTCACAGTATATATTTTATCCATTATGGCAATTTGACTGTTCTAATTTTTCTTGGAGAGACTACCATCATCTGGCTAAATGTGGTCACATGGGTGATTTATTGTTAATTGTGAAACGTGAGAAAATAACTTCCAAAAGAAAATTTTGTTTTCCTTTACCTACAGGGTAGTAATGGCAAAGAAAGTGCCTGAGAGAACAGTAGGAAACATATGTTTCTAAGGGAGAGATGGATAAAAATGGGGTTATTTAAATGGGAGGCAGGAGGAAGGGTTTTACAAGCAACCTTGGGGATAAAGGGAAAGAAGGCATTCAAGGGAGGTAGAACCATAGGTGATGGATATCATCAAGGGAGAAATGGGGACTATTGGGACACTTTAAATGGATGGGACACTTGGGACACTTTAAAAGGATGAGAGAGAGAGAGAGAGAGAGAGAGAGAGAGAGAGAGAGAGAGAATGCCTAGCTAGTTTAAAAAAACAGAGGGAACTATATTAGTCCAACAACTGAATGAAAATTATACATATATTATCTCTACATGAGTCCATGTGTATAGCTAAAGGCTATATAACAAGAAACAGTAGCAGACAGGAGATACCTTCCTTTGAGTTGTTAGCCAAGGTAGTCTAAGAGACTCCCAAACTTTCTCAGGCTATTTCCACAGCCCTTAATGGCCTCCCAGAACTTTAAGGTAAGACTTTACTGCTGAAGACAGAACATACTTTGGACACAGAATTTGGAGCAATAGAACTAAAAGTGACCTGAAACCACTTTCCCTACAGGCTAGCTCTCATAGCTTTGGAGAGCACTATGAAGGTGCCAGGGAAACATCAGTGGATGATCCAACACCAGCTTCAAGACCAAATAACCACATTAATAGCCAGCACAACATATGTCATTGGTGCAGTAGTGATACTTTTATCTTGGGGGCAATCAACAGCTACCCAATTTGACTAAACATCTGCTCAAAGGGAGAAAACTCAAGTGTGGTAATATAAACATAACTAAATACACATGACTGGAGTGGCCACAGATCTTAGAGAAAACCCGAAGACTGTCAAATCGCTAGAACAATGTAATCTCATATAATGTGCAAATTATGAATCCTTATATTTACAGACAAATATTCCAATCACCATTCATCAAAGAAGCCCATTTTACAGCAGTCTGAGCTTATTGCCAAGTACCACAACTGGTAACACATGGACATTGTCTATGAATTTCCCAGGCCTAAGTGACACATCTACAATGCAGCCTCTACACCTGAGGCTCATGGAACATAGAACAGGGATAAAGAAGAGGACACTAATGAATTTATCAGTTCTCAATAATGAAGCTTCCTAATGCAATGGATGGCCAGGAATACAAAAGATCACAAATGGCCAAAGTGTAGTGATCAAGAGTCTGCTGAATTATGATCCTTGGACTACATCCCATTATTAAACTTCACCTACCCAAGGCTCAGGGACACCACGGAAGTAGGGGGCAGAAAGATTATAAGAACCAGGGAGGAGATGCATGGCTATATGGAAACAGAGTCCTACAACTTCCTGGGAACCTGCTCATATGATTGTATGACAATGGTGTCAGCATACACAAGTCCCATGCAAACTCATAGACAATAACCCAGAATAGAACTGGGAAGATGAACAGCAGACTTCAATCTTAACTGAAGGAATACTGCCAACTGATTGCTGCTAGATGAAGAAGAGCTGCTCTTCCTAACAGAAGGGACTCTGGATAGGCTGACTAGACTCAGTGGACAGACATGCAGTGGAGAATGGTTGAAGACACTGACAACACAGTGGGCCTTAACATGGATGACAGGGTATGTGGACTCCAGTGGGGGAGGTATAGAAGGGTGTCAGTAAGATAAGATTGTTTTAGATGTTCTATATGAAATACACAAAAAATTCAAAAAAAATAAAAAGAAAAGAACATTTTGTTTCAGGAGTTACACAGCTATCTCCTTTAACCCTAGAAAATGTTTAAGCTAAATATCACTGTTTTACCTACTTTCTCAATTGAAATGTTTTTTTTCTCCTCCCAAGCCCATATTACCCCTGAGGAATAGATCCTCAAAAGACCTTAAGAGTAAAAATAAATTGGTTTATCTGGGCCAATTGTAGGGTCTGAAACACCCAAAAGGAAAATATAACCAAAGATCAATGGGGTCAATATAATTTTTCAAGAGTCCATATGTATAGCTAAAGGCTACATTACAAGAAACAATGCCAGACAGGAGATACTTTCCCTTGAGTTATCGGCCAGAGTGGCCCAAAAGACTCCCATACAGTAACCCAGCATAGAACTGGGAAAATGAACTGCAGAGCACAATCTTATCTAAAGGAATATTGACAACTGATTGCTGCTAGATGAGGAACAGCTGACCTTCCTAAAATGAGACTCTCTAGATAGGCTAACTAGATTCAGCAGACAGACAAGCACTGGGGGATGGCTGGGGGGTACGACAACAACACAGTGGACTGTAACAGGGATGACAGAGTATATGGGCTCCAGTGTGTGGGAAGGGGGCATCTATGGGAGGGTGCCATTTGGTAAGTGGGTATATAGATGAATAAGTTTGTGTGTGATGTTCTCTATGATACACACACACACACACACACGCACAAATCAACAAATTAAAAAAAGACATATTTGAGGAGAAAGCATAAAAATTTACTTCATGTTAAATAGTAGAGGTGATAAACATTACCAGTGAAACCTGATGACTTTATACCCATACTCAGGTACTAAGGATCAGAGTGTAACCGACTGTGACAAATAATATATACATAGAGATTAAAGACACATGTGCAAACCAGTGTTAGTAGCATTAAAAATGTAGGAAACAGCACATTTTAAAATGAAATGGAGATCTTCTTTAAAGGGTAAAAACTCATTCAGATTTATGTCATACGGGGTTTATACTGAGTTCAATATTGTATAACTGTATTAATTCAACTGTGAACCTAAAAATTTACAGTCACTTTTGAAAGAGATGTATACTTGCTCTGGAATGTGTTACTGAATATGTTAAAGCTGTAATGAAATGCTTCTTCTAATTATGTGGTTATTAAATTAAAAAGTTAAAGTAAATTTATTGAGAATTTCATACATGCATATAATGTGTTTTGATCAAACCCACACCTACTCCCTCCTCTCTAACTCCTCCCATATCTCCCTACCCATCACTTTTTTGACTTCGTGTATTCTTTTTTTTTTGTTTCTTTGGTGGGGTTTTTTTTGCTACTCTAACATTCCCCCCCACCAAGGGTGTAACCCTAAAATCTTTCAGGGGTTAGATAAACACTCCCAAATACTTTTGACATTAAAAAAAGAAATGTGCTTTTATCTGATCCACAAAAGTGAAAGAATAATCTCATTCTACAAAAATGTCTTAAAGAAGAAGGTATTCCAGAGTCATAATATCAGGTAACCTTGACTTTTTGTACAAATTAATAGTTAAATATTTGTCCTCACTAAGAAAATGAATATTTCAAACAGCAGAAAAGATAAGGACCTATGAAAGAAGCAATCAAAAGTAAATCCGTGGGGCTGGGGCGATGGTTAGTGGTTTAGAGCACTGGCTGCTCTTCCAGTGGACCTGGGTTTGATTCCCAGGGGATCTGATGCTGTCGTTTCAGGCCTCTGAAGTCACCAAGCACACAGATGGTGAACTTACTACATAAAAGCAAAACATTCATTATATATATATATATATATATATGTACATTAGGGAGACTGGAGACATGGCTCTCAGTTAAGAACATTTGCTTTTCTTCCAGAGGACCTGGGTTTGTATCCCAGCACCCACATGGCAGTTAACAATTGTACATAACTCCAGTTTCAGGGGATCCATCATCCTCTTCTGGCCTCTTCAGCCTTTGTACAACATCATGGGTGCACTTATATATATGAAGGTAACACTCATACACATAAAAATAAAAGCAACTTTGAAATGAGAATATAACTTTGGAGAGCTTCTGACTCACCAGGGAAATGTGTACCTTTCACTCCTGAATAAAGAAACTTCTTTTTGCAACAAATGGAGACTATTATAGAATTTCAGAACTGGTCAAATGAAGAGATAAGTGTCTCTGAGATGCCTAGCCCTAAGTGACACATCTTCAATGCAACCTCTACACAGGATGAATTCATCTGTCAACTCTCACCAGAGATTTCCTTATGCAGCAGATGGTGATTGACACAGGGCCCACAATTAGCCAGAGAACAAGAGGCCACAGTGTATTTATCCATTGCTAGGACTTCTATTTCAAACTTCTGACGCCCAAGGTTCAGGGATACTTGTGGAAGAGGAGGCAGAAGGATTGTAAGAGCCAGAGGGCTGTATGACCACAAGGAAATAGTCTTCCAGACCTCTGTTCATTACTGATATAAACTCACAGCGATGATAACAGGATAGAAAATTCCTATGCAAGCTGAAACCAGAAAAAAGCTGAGTCTAGAATTGTATAAGTAGGTTAGAAATTCCAATCCAACCTAAGGAAACTTGGCAACTGATGGTTGCTGAGAGAAGGGAAGACAGTGTCTTACAGGCTTGGGATTCTTGGTAGGCCCAGTGAATGGATGCACAGTGAAAGACATTGGGGGCCAGAAATCATACTCTATAAGCCATACTACGCATACATATGTGTGTGTATATATATGACAATTAATTAAATTGGGCTGGGGGCTCGGGCGGGAGCTAGGGAGAGGGGAGCAGAACTAAACTGTATTACAATCACAAAACTTCAACAAAAATAGCAAAAAAGAATATAATTATAAGAAAACATAAATCTTAGTGATTGTTCTGTTTCTATAAAGAAGCAATTTTATCTTGGTAATGGATTATATATCTAATTTATTATTTTTATATTTATCTAACTAGAAAATTATGAGAAAGTACTTAGAGTAGAAGATCTACTGGAGTAGAAGATCTACCAGTTGTATGAATGAAAAGATGATCTCTTGATAAAATACTAATCTTAATCTGTGTGTTCAGAAATGTATAAGACTAAATAAATTTATAATTTTAATATTACAATTTAGTCTTCGGGGTTGAACTAGGACCTTTATAACCAACACAATTCACTATACACTAAGTAAACTTTGTTGAAAACCTGGTGCTATTCTAAAATGTAATTCAAATTATTTATATTATAATGTTAAAGCTGTTTTACTTGAATATATATATATTGCTTTAAATGAAGTCAGCATTGAGATTAATGTAATAAAATTCCTGTTTTTTAAGTATACCATATAATTCTAAATGCAATATGTTTCTCCTACTTACAGATATATTAAATGACAGTGCTACCAGGAACCAAGGAAGGGATTGGTTTAAAGTAAAGGATCCAGATGGAGGAGACTACCCTGAGACTTCTTGAGACCAATTAAGGACCCCGGTAAATACTGTGCGTATTTTACTGGCTGTGAGCATATGTAAATGGAGACCTGATTACCATTCCAACTGAGAACATTACATAATCGCTCCATTGACTGTACTTACTTCCTCAATGCTCATGTTCAATTTCAGACATGCATTATCCTCACATAAAGCTCTATGTCCCATCTATCCTGATATTGTAATGGACTTACTCTTACAAATGATTAAATTGCTCATATTTCATATTTTTCAGTGAGCATTTAAAGTCATAGAGTACCTGTTCAAAATACTCTAATTCAAATATACCGGTGACTCACTTTCAAAAAATTAGTGTTCATTCATTTATCATTATCAACCTTAATATTTCTAAAATTAATACAGCTTTGTGTGTGTGTGTGTGTGTGTGTGCATGCATGTGCATCTGTGTGTACGTGTGTGTAATTAACTGCTTTTTGTTATTGTTTGTTTGAGACAGTCTCCCTGCTAGCCTGGAACTCTCTCCCCAACTGTTCAGGAAATCTCTGTGTAGAGGAGACTGGCCTAGGTCTCACAGAGGTCTGCTTTCTTCTGCCTCTTGATTGCTGAGATTAAAGGTGTTTGTCACCACATCTGATGCTTCAAACACTAATTTTAATAAAGAGTTGATTTCACACTCACAAACAGCTCTTTAATATGCCCATAGTCAGTGGCTGTAAGTGCAAATTTGATCAAAATCAGCTTTGCATTTACCCCCATCTTATAGTACTGAATCACCAAAATAGAGAAGTATTTATGACAAATCCACCATGTGAGAAAATAACTCAGTTTCAACTGAGTTTTGGCATTTTGAAGGGTGGCATGCTTTTGTAATTAAAGAAACAGAAGAAGCATAACTTTTAATGCATTATGATCTTAATTGTGAAAGAGTATTGTAAAATCTGTATAAAAATGTGTTCCTCCTGTCAATTAAAACTATGCCTATTTCAAGAGACCTGTCATGTCATCTGTACTCCTCTCCCTTCCTACAGAGATATCTAACAATGGACACACAGCACAGTGGCCTCTACGCATTTGTGCTCTTACAGGTGCTGCTTTCAGTCTCAGTAAGAGAAGCTTTTTGCACTGTGTGACTTTAGACTAATGACACATCAAAGTGATGAAAATAAGTCACTTTTGAGTCATCCCTAAGTAGGACATCTATACCACCAACTTCAGGGTCCAGGAAACATCCCTGACAGGGGGGCAGAGAGGTGGAGAAAGCTGGAGGATGGGATCAAGTGCTATGAAATGGTTTGTACTGGATATGGCAGCCATCGCGTTCGTAAACACACAACAGTTGTGGATACGTGCACATTCACATGCAATAAGACATGAAAAAAAGGCGACTGTTTGGGAAGAAGAAAGTCAGAAGGATTTGGAGAGGGAGGACCAAGATCATAACACATGTAAGTAATTGTCCCAAATACATGTATTTTTCACTTACTACATTCTCCGGCCTCGGGGCCCACACCTACTCTGCCTAGTTTGCTAGATCTTCCTCAGCCTCTCCCCACTCCAGCCTTGGCCTTCACCCCGATCTTGATCTGCCTGCCAGAGACCTGAATGCTACTGTGGTAAGTCAGACCTGGTGTACTGTGGTTCAATTCCCCAGCAGCACACATCCAGTTCCATTCTCTCCCCACATGCCATTCTTCCAGCTTTGGGCTAAGGATGGCTACTCTCCTTCCTGCCCATCTCTGGACTAGCCTCTTAGCCTAGACCCCGCTCACTGAGTACTGATTGCTTGCACCAATACTAGCTGCATTATCCAGCTTCAGATCTCACGCCTCCTCTGCCTTGTTTGTTAGACCCTCCCCAGACTGATCACACACCAGCCTTGGCTCTACAAACTCCTGCTGAACTTCCTCACTGAGACCTCCTCTCTAGCCTGCCAGAACACAGCCACTGGACTACATAGCCTTGAATTCCCTTAGCCCCACCAGAGAGCACTTCTAATCAGACAAAAAGGAAACATTGTATGAGTGAGTCATGTAAAAATGTCGCTAATGACTGTTCAAAATCAATTAGAAACTGAAATAAGAGAAAGTGGAATGGAAGAACTTTGCAAAAACTTAATTATTTTTTTAGAGAATTTAACATTGGGCATAAAAAATAGAGATTTATGTGACCACTGAAACACGGTAAACCCCAGTAAAGGAACAGCAATGGAATTCAGCACAGGTGATCTCATCTGGAATTTGGGTTCACTATTTTTTTTCTAGAATAATGTTC
Organism: Nannospalax galili; assembly: GCF_000622305.1. Lineage (NCBI taxonomy): Eukaryota > Metazoa > Chordata > Mammalia > Rodentia > Spalacidae > Nannospalax > Nannospalax galili. The sequence continues at coordinate 1,590,280 of NW_008335971.1, read as the reverse complement.
CCCAACCTTCCCTCCCTTCTTTCCTGACCCCTCCCTTTCCCCTCTGCTTGTTCCTCTGTTCTCTTCCCTCTTCTGTATATTTGCATACCAACTTGCATATAACAAAGGACGCTATTTGCTTTTTGAAATTAATCTTAGCTATGCATTGTATAACTCTTAGGTTAGCGACAAAATTAAAATACAAAATAAGTGTTAGAATATTAAATGGAGTGTCTGATGTATTTCTGATGTTTAAAACAGCATCTATATCAAAGCAACTGCACAGTAAACATTTCCTGGGCAAAAAGACTGCTGTGCTTGCTTCTCCTCCCGCCCTTCAAAGTTTACTGACAAACGTTATAAAATTATTCACAAATATATCTTGAGTTGTAACATACAATATTTTTTTCTTTAAATATTTGTTGAAAATAAATTCTATACAGAACTAAGCCATTTTAAATTTATTTTTATTAAAATTTTAGTTAGCACTAAAAGTAATGGGTTTTATTGTGACATTTAAGTTTTCATCCACGTGTAATTACATTTCTTTTTTGTTAGTTTTATTCCCCACTGCCTTCCTCCATCCCTTTCCCACTCTTCCTGGCCCTCTGCCTTCTCTCTAGTGGCGCCTTCTTTTACTTTATATCTTCTATATTGAAAGCCTCTGTTGTTCTTCTCTCCTTGACTCTCTCTAGACCCCTCCCTCCTGTTTTACAATCACTTTTAAAGTGAACATTTTTTATGGCTTCTTTTTGTTCCCAGTCCCAAGTTTGCTCTAAAGAAGATTCTTTCCAACTTAGAATATGAAGACCAATGAGTCTAATTTGTGTTCCCAAGTGCCCTGCAGTGTAGTTTCCTCCACCGGAGTCTGGTCAAGAGTCTCACTCTCTCTTTTTCTTTTTTTTTTTTTTTTTTTTTTTTGGTCTTTCTGAGACAGGGTCTCCCTGTAGCCCCAGCTGTCCTGGAACTCACTGTGTAGACCAGGCTGGCCTTGAACTCACAGAGATCCGCCTGCCTCTGCCTCGCGAGTGTGGGGACTAAAGACGTGGACCACCATGCCGGGCCTTGGCTCTTAAAGGAGACTGACTCTCTCCCTCCCAGCAGCCATCAGTTGTCAATAGTTCCTCAAGTCGGCTTGCACTCCACATAGAAGACATTAATGACTACCTTCATACTGGCGTCTTTAAAAGCATTAGCTCTGATGAATTTATAGTGCTTCCTGACACCTCTGTATCTATCACGCTTTGTCACATTTTCACTTTTCTATTGTTTCTCTTGTATGTATTCTCCTTTTAAAATTTTAAAGAAGCTCTTGAACAACATAGTCCAATCAGGTAGATACTAATCCAAAATGTTAGGCAGTTTTCTCTTACTGTAAAAAAATATTGAACATGATTAGCTTAAAGGAAACGTTGATTTTGGCTAGGTTTTGAAGGTTTCAGTCTATGTTCGATTGACTTCTGCACTGTGGTGAGTGTTACATTTCACTGGTGAACATATGACAGACACATTTCTCAATTCATGCCCAACGATGAGAAAGAGGAGGAAAAAGGAGCTGAGTCCCTATGATCAAATTCCCTATTAGGGTCCATCAGTTCCAATTTGAAGACCAAACATTTAAAAAGCATCATAGAAGTTATTCACAATTAAAGTAATCAATATCAAATTAAATAATTAATTCCTGAGTCTAACTAGCCACATTTTAAGTGTGGTCAATCTATAAATAAGTACTGACTGGAGTGCTGAATACAGCATTTTTCCCACATGCTTTATATTACAAAATATGTCAATTAGAATGGAAAATTCCTTTGAGTAACAGTGTTCTAGAACTTTGCATAGTCTATCATGTTTTCTGGTTATTTCCAACTCTAAATTTTTCATGATTATTTCCACAAGCAGTTATCCAAATTTTTAAACCTATATTTTACTTATGAATACTTTTAATCTTTTAGTCATTATAAAAATGAAGTATGAAGCCAGGTGTGGTGGTCCATGCCTGTAGTCCCCGCATTTGGGAGGCAGATGCAGGAGGATCTCTGTTTGTTCAAGGCCAGCCTGGTCTACATAGTGAGATCCAGGCCAGCTGCGGCTACAGGGAGACCCTGTTTCAAAAACACACAGACACACACACAAAAAGAAATACTTAAAACAATTTAACTGTTCTAATGTCCAGTTGTTAACTCAGTTTCCAGACAGGGTACTTGAACATGAGAGTTTTAAATCTGAGATAATTCATATAATAACTAAGACTTTCTATCGGTGTGAATGTTTTCCATTCTTCATTTTATATGTCCAAATTCTCACAATCATAAAGACCATATGAAGATTTGGGGTCTTTGGGAGATTCCTAATTAGGTTATGAGAGACTGTCTTTTTAAAAAGAGGCACCATATGGATCATTTGTCTTTTCCACAATTTGAAGACAGTGTAAGAAGGCTCTATTTTTGAATTAGAAGTTGAAGGTAATTAAACAACAAATCTGGCAGTTCTTTGTGGACCTGTCAGCCTCCCAAAGTGTGAGAAATGAAAATCTCTTTTATTAGCTACCCAGTACATAGTACGTTATTCTAGCAGGCCACATAGACTAAGACTAAAGCTATATTGCTTGTATTCTTTTTTTTTTTTTTAGCTACTTGTTCTTTTTTTAATGTTTTATTCATTATTTTATTTTTTTAATTAAAAGAAGCATTTCATTACAACAGCATTAACCTATTCAATAACATTTTTCTGAGCTAGGGTACATCTCTTTCAAAATTGGGTGTACATTTTTAGGTTTACAGAGGAATTATTACGCTTGTACAATCTTTTACTGATTATAAACTCTACAAGACATAAAATTAAATGAGGTTTTAATGTTTAGAAAAGATCTCCACTTCGTTGTTAAAATACAGTTTCATACAGAAAAATTCATTTTAAGGCAACTGACATTGAGACGTTTTCACATGCATTTCTAATCTCTATATATATGACTATTACTGGTCACAGTCACTTACTTTCTGAGTTCCGTGGCATCTGAGTATGAATATAAACTCGTCAGATAAACAGCCTTCTTCTCCCTCTAGAGCCTCCATACTCTGTCATCCCTGCCAATGTCCACTGTGTTGTCAGGACCCCCATCTATTGCCCCCATCTGTCCTTCTGATAAATCTAGTCAGCCAGAGGTCCCTGTTCCAGGAGGATCAGCTGTTCCTCATCTACAGCAATCCATTGTCAGTATTCCTTTGGATAGAATTGGGG
>NW_008335971.1:1557222-1582380 GCF_000622305.1 Nannospalax galili | reverse complement strand
GAGTTCCGTGGTGGCCCAATTCCAATGTGGATCAGAAGTTTTCAGACTTTCTCCTTAGGTCTGGAATCTTCTAAGAATGCTTTTGGCCTCAGGAACTTGGGTGTTGGACTGACCTGAGACCCTGACTGTGGCGGTGCCACTCAGGGATGCAAAAGCTGATGGGGTGGGAATATGCCCTAAGATTTCCCAGGGAGTGGATTGAGTAGCTGGGTTGTACTGGATGCAAAGGATCAGGGATAGGCAAGGTAAGCCTTGGAGACCCAGAAAGAGGCTGTCAGGCCCAGAAAGAGGCTGGCAGGTGTTGCAGGACCAGGGAAGCAGAGAGAGGTGAGAGCGGGGCCGGGTCCAGAGGCAGTACTCCTGGGGTCCAAGGAAGGCACCAAGCTAGGTGGGGTGAACAGGGTCAGGAATCAGCACTGGCTCCCCAGGTGTCTTGGGCCCCAAGACTAGGAATGGCACAGGGCCCAAGCTAGGAGTAGAGAACAGCGGGGGAGATGGAAGTGTGAGGGCAGCTAGTGGAGTCATGGCACGGAGGGCTGCACTGTATACTTACCCCAAGAGAGGCCTGAGGGCTGGAGAGCGGGCCAGGAGAGTTAGTCCATGGTGCAGGTCCAGGAATCAGGGAGAGTTGAGGGTGGGGCCAGGTCCCGTGGAAGCTGTGTTCCTGGGGCCCAAGGAATGCACCAAGCTGGCCTGGGTGAAAAGCGCTTGTATTCTTTTTAAATAAATGCCTGTACATGTAATTCCACCAACTCACCCAATCTTGGGAATTCTTACTTGTGCTTCAGTCCCTCTCCTTTATTTCAATATACTGATCAACAACAACAAAAAAGGATCTGAATAAAGTCTTTTTTTCTGTTTAATTCTTCTTTAGAATTTTTTCTTTGTAAAATTTATTTCACTGCAGTATTCTAGCTATGTATTTAATTTATCATTATTATTTCTTCAATATAAGAAATCATAACAAAAATTCTGGAAGATCATTAGCAATGTTTCTTTCCGACATTTCTTTTAGCCCACTTATTCTACTTTTTCCTCTTCCTAATATATTTTCCATTTACAGTTCAACTTCTAAAGACCTTCACTTCTCTTCCAAATTCATCTTATACTGTTGCCTAAAATCTTTTTAAATATATTTTTTATTTATTTCTTGAAAGTTTCATACATGCATCTAATATATTTTTAATCAGAGCAACCCCTAACTCCCTCTCTCCCAGGAAACCCTTAACACATCTCCCACACAAATTCATGTCCTCTTGTTTTTTGTAATTAAAACCCCTCTGGGTACAATTATTTCATTAAGCAATTGAAACTAATCTTAAAATGAATTTTGTAGTTTACAAAATATGCTTAAATTTATACATATCAACACAGCAAACTCTACACTCTGATCCTCAACAAGTTTATGAACATTTATTTTTCATCCACTTTCAAGGTCAGAAGTCTTTCTTCAGCTGGTAATGTGGATCAAATTCTGTGTCCTTAGACACATTGTAATTCCCTTCACAAACTCCTTGCTATTATAATTTATAACCCCAAAACCCCACAACGGTGTTTCTATTACATTCATTAGAGTATAAAAACAATTTCTGTTGTTTTAGAGAGCACCAATATGTTTAGTTTTTATATCTTTATATGTATGCAAATGTGTATGTGTGTTTGTGTTTATGAGAGAGAGAGATAGAGAGAGAGAGATAGAGAGAGAGAGCTACTTTGTAGAGAAATGGATGTGTCTGTTCCATGACAGAAAACTCATGAATTGACTTTACATTTTATATTTCTGAGTTGGCTGAAGATTTATATATTTATACTTTCAATGATTCTGAACTTTAGACTTACTGCCAACTTCCTTTTTGGCAACTCCATTTGAATGTATAATACATATATTCAAGTTAAAACTTTCCAGATCAAAATCCCTTCCAGTGTGCTGCACAGCAATAAATTAAACAGCATTATATCTTTGCCAGCCCAGCAACCCCTACCCACTATGGAACCTGATATATAACAACAAAATAAAATTGTTTGTGACTTTCTTCTTCTGAATAAGCCATGTAGAAGTACAATACAATACCAAATTCTATTGTTTTCCTCCACCTCATCTGCTACTTTTTAAATCTAAATGTCCAACTGAGCCACCAACTACATTTAATTATAACCTCTATTTTCTTCATATTATAATTTTATCTCATTTAAAAGTGTGCTGTTAGTATATTCATTTATGAATTAGTATTCGCCCAAAAAAGCATATTACTCAAATCTAGGACATCTTCCATCTCATGCATTGTTCTTGTCCCCATGTGCTTATAGTTTGCTTATCCTATGATCTGAACAAACTTAGATAAATAATTAAACATCCATCATGATAGGCTGTCTTTGACATCAGGTCTCCTGGCACATGGCCTATGTTTATTTCACAGCAATATATAATATCAAAAAACTAGCAAGTATTTATATTTTACCCTTTTAATTCATTTATACTGAGCTGTATATTTAAAGGGAAAATAAGTGAAAAAAGTGTTCTTTATTCTGCTTCATATAGCTAAGCTATGATCTATTAAATTTCATGATAATCATTATTCCAGAAATATAATATTTAACTGTGAATGTTTGCATCATATATAATGTATGAACAGTATGGTTTTAAAGTATGCTGCTTTTAAATTAGTAAAACAGGAATTACTGAGTAGAACTTATTAAAAATGCATCAGCTGGCCACTACCTCAATCTATTGAGTCAGAGTTTCAACAAGTTTCAATATGCTAAACACTGTCAATATGTGAACCTGTAAAAATAGAAAAAAATTTAGAAACTATTATTCTTCAGATCACTAATAATGTGATACATACATGCTTACTATTGTTTTTGGCTCATGTATATGCTACAAAATATTTCCTTTTTTACAACTTTCTTCTAAAGTTTCAATTTGTCATATAATATTTATTTGATATCTAATGTCTAGGAACTGATTCAAGCATAAGCAATAAATATTAAACCATGAATTCAAGGTTACCTTTTAATCAGATTTTTAAAATCCTTTAGGATACACATGGGTCTCATTTAGAAAAGAGATTGTATTTCACTTTTACTCTGGAATGAAATAAATCTTCTCACATGAATGTGACTTGTTTGTGAAGTACAATGTAACTAAAACATGAATTACAGCTTTTTCTAGGGTTTATAGGTATTTAAGTGTGTTTTCAAAATGTGTCCTTACTCCATAAAATTGTAAATTTCTAATCTAGAAAAGTGAGACTACAATGACAAGTTTCTTCATTTACCTTATTTAAAATGCTAAATCTTTGATGAAAAATGTGTGAATATGTGCATATAAAATAATGTCTTATTTTCTGTCAAATGAGAAGAAAGGTATGTAAATAGACAAATGTACAGATACTGTATTTCTATTTTTCAGTAGGTTTTTAGACTAATGTGATATGTATAGATGAAGCCTACCTAACAAGAAACAGAGCCAGATAGGGAAACCTTCTTTTGAGTTGTTGGTCAGAGTAGTCCAGGAGATTCCCCAAATTATGCAGGCTATTGCCAAAGCCCTTGATTGTGCCCAGAAACTGAAGATAAGTCCCTATTGCTGAACACATGTCATACATGGAACATGGGATTTGGAGCAACACAGCTGGAACTTACCTGGAAGCCACCTCCTCTGAAGACTAGCTCTCATAGCTTTGGAGAGCACTACACAAACTGGTAAGGGAAAACATCAATCAATTGTCCCAGCCTAAAAACAACATCAATGACCAGCACAACAAATGACATTGATGCAGTTGTGTCACTTTTATCTTGTCGGTAATCCACAACAACCTAATTGGAATCTAAGGCCACTCAATGAGAGGAACCCCTGTGTGGTACTGTAAACCTAGCTAAATACACATAGCTGGAGAGGTCATAGATGTTAGAGAAAACCCCAATGCTGTCACATCCCTAGACAAATGTAATTTTTTACTATGTGCAAATTATGGTTCCTTAAATTTACAGACAAGAATCTCAGTCACCACCCATCAAAGAAGCTATTTTTTCATTAGACAGGGATTATTACAAGTTTCACAACTGGTCATATATAGAGATTGTCTGTGAATTGCCCAAACCTAAGTGGCACATCTACAATGCAATCTCAACACCTAAGGATCATGGAACATAGAACAAGAGATAAGGAGAACAATAACACATCTTTCAATTCTCATCAATGAAGCTCCCTCATGCAATAGAGGGCCAGGAACACAAAAGGTCACGAATGACCAACACATAGAGAATAAGAGTCTACAGAGTCTTTGGACAGGACTCCTATATTAAAATGCACCCAACCATAGCTCAGGGACCATTGCAGAAGAGGAGGCGGAAAGATTGTAAGAGCCAGGGAGAAGCTCTACGCATATATGGAAATAGAGTCCTATGAGCTCCTGAGACCTTGCTCACATGAATCTACAGCAATGTTGTCAGCACACACAAATCCTCTGAAAACTCAAACAGACAAATACTGTCCCCTGAAAACTCTAACAGATAAATACTAAGCCCAGAACTGTGGAAATGGACAATAGTCCAAATTTTAGTTGAAGTATTGGTAGCTGATTCCTGCTGGGTAAGGAAGAGCTGATATTCTTAAAGAGAGAGACACTCTCTATAGGATGACTAGACCTCAGTGGATGAGCTTGCACTGAGGGTGTCTGGGAACACTAACTTGACATGATAGGCATAAAACAAATGACAGAATGTGTGAAATCCAGTGGACACAACAAGAGCGAACCAGTGGGGAAGAGGGTATAAAGATGATTAAGATCTTCTGTATGAAATACACAAAAATTCAAGAAAAAATTCAAAATTCAAAAAAAATAGGAAAGAAGCAAGGAAAAATTTAATGGAGGAATTATTGCTTCTGGACATTTTTTTATAACAATAAACACTCTTTGAATCTGGGACTGCCTTCATTTCTTGGTTAGGAATGTTACATAGTATTTTTGGGAATTCTATAAAGAAACAAGTCTATGGAAAAGGCCGTGTTATAAAAACATAAGAACCAGTGCAAAGAAACACAGATTTACCACATTTGTGATGCCAGCTACACAGATAAACACATTAAAATACTTTAATGCATAGAGTTATATTTTTTGATAGTCCAAGATTTCCATTTTACATAAATTTTTTTCCAAAACATAAATAGCATTCAGAAAATTACTTTACAAGAAACAAACAAGTTAGATTATCATCAAAAGTGGAATAGGTGGCAGGTCAGCACTAGATTGAGAGCTAATTGAGACTGGTTGCTGCTGGGTAAGGGAGAGTATGCCTTACATAGGACCACTGGATGAGCTGACTAGACTCCAGTGGACACAGTTACACTGAAGGACATTTGGATACAAACACCTGAATGAATAGGACTCAGCATGTACGGCAGAGTGCATAGGGTTCAGTGGGGGAGGGGGAAGGTATGTAGGGGGGAGAGGGTTTTGATGTGTATGGTAAATAATGTATGAAATTTTAAAAGCTCAGTAAATATTAACAAAAAATGAAAAAAAAATTCATGAATTCTCAAGTAAATCAATAACACATCAAATAATTATTCACATATGTAGGTCTTTTTTTTCAGGAAAGTGTAGCTGTTTTGAGAAGCTAGACTAGAAGAGTAGGATGACAGGAGAAATTACACAAAATAAGACTAGAAAAGAAGCTCAGAGATTTTAGAGGATTCTGATTATCTAGGATAGGAAGTTTTGAATTTATTATAGAAACAGTGGACACATATTATAAAAGGATGAGTTTCAAATGTCATTTTTTAACTGAAACATGCTAAGAGTGGGTCAGTGTGAGGAGGGATAAGAATGAGAGCTGAAACTGAAAAAGCAGCCTGCAGGTGAACCTGCACGTTTAAGCCGCGTGCCTGCAGGATTCTTATTCAGGCAGTGTCCACCAACAACTAACTGTTTTCATGCCCAACTGCAGAAGTAATTTAGGAGTCATCTCTTCAGTGATTTGCAATAAAGATAAAGATGATAATACACCATATTGGCCTTGTGTGAGAAAAGCAGATGAGTAAGATGAAAAGAAGCTTGACTGGCTTAAAAGAGGACTGAATTCAACAGGAGAGAAACAGCACCTGAGATATAAATCAATGATTTCTGTTAGTAATGTAAAATTTCAAGTGATGATACAGACTTAAAAAGCACAACTTCAGATCAGGAGTGTGATAAAAAATGATAGAGACCAGTCATAATTACAGCAAAGATTTTCTTTCTTTTCTTTTGATTTTTATTATTGTCCAATATTTTTCCGTACAATAATCTTAATTTCCAGTTATATGTTCTCTTTGTTAGTTGTTGGTTTCCTATAAAATATCCATTTCAACTGTATTCTTTCTTTTTTTAAATTTTTTTTAAATTTTATTTTATGTGTATGCATGTATTTCCTGCATATAGGTAAGTGCATCCTTGTCATGCAATGCCCATGGAGGTCAGAAGAGGCTGTCAGAGCCCCTGGAACTGGAGTTAGGAAAAGTTGTAATTGCCATGTGGGTGCTGAGATTCAAACCCGGGTCTTCTGCAAGAACAACCAGTGTTCTTAACTGCTGAGCCATCTCCTCAGCCCCATGTATTCTTTCTTATTTGATAAAAATAAAACACTTATTTGTAGAAATTCAATATTATTGCTGATTCAAATTTATTGAAAAAGACTATGCTTAATATTTCATGTTTGTAAATAGGCATGTGGCATGTGCCTCCAGTACTTAGGAGTTTGAAGCAGAAGAACCACTGAATTTGAAACTAGAATGAGTTAGTTAGTAAGTGCCAGACCAGCCAGGGCTTCATGGTGAGACCCCGTCTCAACACAATGACATTAACAACCATAAAAATTTCAGATTTGTGAGGGACATTTTCTACTATTTTTCCTTAAAATTTTTGAATTAGTATTTACTGCTCATATGCAGAAACTTCACATGTCTGAACAAGAAAATAATTTCTTAAAAGTACATCAAATTAATTATTTAGAGATCTAAATCTTCATGAAATGAAATTCAAATTCTATTCACAGTCTTAACCATGAAAAATATCACTGTTTCAACAGAAAGAAAAAAGGAGAATATAAAACATTCTGGGCATATGTTATTTTCCTTTTGTCATTATGCAAAATTTTGGAAAATATAAACTTAATGAGTAACTACATAAGTTCCCTGAATTTTTTTCATATTTTACATGGTAATTTTCTCAAGTTAATTGGAAATAAAAGCCAAGTTACTAAACTTTAAAACATACCTGGATAAAACACTTTTAGGAGAATTTCAAATAGAAGTGATTCTTAGAAATAAATGTCAATAGGTTAAATTGTCTGCAATCAGCCTCTCTAAAAGGAATAACATTTGAGGTTTCACTTAATTCAAAATAGAAGCTATCATACATGCACTTTATAGAGAAGGTTCTACAGTGATTTTACAGTTTCCTTAGTTCTCACAGCTTGTATCCCAAGCATGTCAGTGTTTTGTGCTCTGCAGAGTCTCAGATCACACTGATTACTTGTGTATTGGTCTGCTTGCTCAAGGTCATGATCCATTACATCCGTTGAGACTAAGTTGACACTCTGGCAATGAGTCTCTGCACTGAACAATGCTGCCACAGGTAGCAGGGCTTTTAAATGTGAGCTGAATTAAAAGTTTAACAGAAATATACAGGGGAAATACTGTACAAAATTAAGTTAAAGGAATAGTGATTAATCTGTCGAACAATTTCTTGTTTTTAAACCATTAATGATCAACAAACTGTATTTTAGTATTTATTTTTTGCTATATGACCTGTAAAATGTAGATAAAGCCCAAATGACAAGAGGGTAATTAAATATTATTCATATTAGATATTATTCATATTGGATATTATTCATATTAGATATTCATGTGGGTAATTAGGTAATATTTTTGTTCAGCATGGAGTGTACATCTTGTGATCACAATGTAAAATATGACTGTGAATTTATACTTCAACTGAAACATCCAGGTCCCTCCTCCCAATTCCACCTATTCTGTGACACCTATTCCATGACATGGGGATACTTCATTTCTTCACTTTTCCTATCTCAGCTGCTAAAATAAACACTCAATAAAGATCTGTTGAATTAGGGGCTTCAGAGATGTCTCAGCAGTTAAGAGCACTGGCTGTTCTTGAAGAAGACCTAGGTTCTAATCCCAGCACCCACGTGACAGTTAACAACCATCCGTATCTCCAGTTCCAGGAGATTAGATGCCCTCTAATGACCCCCATGGGCATTGTAAGACACAGAAGCACTTACATACATGCAGGCATAACATTTACACACATAAAATAAAAAAATATAATATAAAAAATGTGTTGAACTAAACAAATATTCTTCATTAAGGTTTGGAAAAAAATTAATATTCTTGGTAAATTCACCCTCCTGTTTTGGAGACTTGACAAGGACAAACACAGTTTTGGCCACACACCTAATTTTCAGTCACATTTCTTACTTCCTGGAGACAAATTTATCAAAGCATAAAAGTACAGGGAGGAAACACTGTAAACGGAGAAGGGAAGGTGTTTTTCATTTAGCCAGATTTTTGAATTTGCAAACATAATGGCAGTCATGATCATGGCTAATGATTTCCTCAGTTGTCATAAATATTTAGCATGTGCATTTTTCCACCTCAGCTAAGCAATTAAAAACAAATTTCAGGAAATACAAGTGTCTGGAGATACTTTTACTTGGCTGATGACTCATTTCATAAGCAGGGAGATTCCAGTATTGAATTTCAAATGGAATCAAAGGAATAGTTGAGCAAAAGTCACCAGCTAGTGATATGCATGCAAAGGGAAGCAGAAAGAAGAGGAAGCAAGCCTTTCTCGTGCGTGCTCAATGAAGCAGCTGGTGGGGTCAGCCATACCTCCCTAGCATCCACAGAGGACAGTAGTCCTTATGTGTCAATACTGGCATATGTAAAACACAGGAGTCTTGAAAACTAGGAAGAAGAAATCAGTTCTTTTAACCTTAAAATCCTAGATTATCTATGTCCTCTCTTAGGATACTCTTAGGAAGGATAAAAATAATACAACTACATAAGGTTTCTGCATAAAAGCAAAAAGCAGAAATTAGAAAATTCATGATCTCTCAACTGGCTGTTAACATAATTTTATCCTCAAAAACTTATGCATCTTTTTTTGTTTATGTTTAAGAAATATTATAGAATTTCAATATTCTACAATACAGCAATTTTTTAGCCAATTGAAATATGTTTTATTTCAGAGCATATTATAAATTTGAATTTCTATATTGTTATATGTGGAAAAAATAAAAATATTTTAGTAACACATTTAAATTTTTGTTTATATATTTTTTTTAGTTAGTTGCTTTGTAACATGATAGGCACATAAATTAGGTACATAAATATAGGAAAATGAAAAACAGCTCCTATATCCATCATCCAAAGAACAAATAGCTCAAATAGAAATAGTTTGAAATATAAGTGTACAGAATTTCATAATTTTATATTATTTTTGGCTTTAATCATATATATTTATGTAATTAATAGTTTCTGAATGTTAAAATATTCTTTAAAAATTTGATGTTTGTGGCAGGGATGGTAATTTACAAATCAGAGCACAAACTTTAAAATACTATTTTGTACTTTAACTCCTAACCTATCAACTTAAAACTTAACAATGTGATAAGAATCAACATTTTATATTGATTTCTATTATGTTCGATGTGCATGATTTATAGCAATATAGGAGTAAAGTACTTGTTAAATATCATTATCTTTTTATTTTTTATTTATTTATTTTATTATTTTTATGGGTATGAGTGTTTTTCTGCATGTATCTAAGAGCACCTGTATAGAGCAATGCCCACAGAGGCCAGAGGTTGGACCCCTTGGAACTTGCAATAAGATTGGTTGTTAATCCCCATGTGGGTGCTGGGAACTGAACTGAGGTCTTCAGCAAGAGCATCCAGTCCTCTTAAACACTGAGCTATCTCTCTATCCCTCATTTAATTGTTTTGGGTTTTGTGGAGACAGTTTAACTCTGTTGTTATGAATCACCTGTTAATTTGTAGTACAACTGGCCTTGGCCTCATGAATGACCATCCACTTGCCCCCGCAACCCAGGTGCTGTGGTTGTTTTTTATAATAATAATGATAATAATAATAATAATAATTATTATTATTATTATATATTTATAATAACCTTGTGGATCATGAACACTATCTTCTCCACTTTTCAGATGACTACTTTAGAAATCTACCTATGTCTGCATGTATATAAATATATGTAATTATTTATTGTGACACTTCCATACTTGCTTCAGAACATAAAATCTGATAATATCATATACTTTCATAATCTATTTTTATTATTTCAGTAATCCACTGTAAAGAGAATTATGTACATGTATATGAATTTCATGATCTGAATTATATAGAGAAAACTTGTATGCACAGAAATATACACAAACATAAACAATTAAATATTGTACTTGAATCTTTGTAAATAAATATTTATTGTTGTGTACAAGTTAGGGTTATGCTTAGGAGCAGAAAAAATTTTAAAACTACGTTGTCTCCTATCAGTTTATTTAACTAAAATTATTATGAGGATGTGTCTTATACACGTGTAGTCACAAGTTTTTTGGGGAGACGCCTGCAAATGGGAGATTCAGAGAGTTTGTGATGTCATTTCAGTCTTATCTCAAAGGACTGAGTTCTCAAGGATAGGAAATAGAAGCCCCAATCCCCAAAATAAAACAGATGAAGTCTCACATCACAAAATCTAGCACTGAAAATGAATTCTTCCTCTAGCCTTTTATTCTAATAAGGAGCCTCCACACTGTTTATTAAGACTTATAGGTGAGGATGAATTTTACTTTCTCTACTGTTTTAAATGCTAGGACCTTCCATAAATAGCTTCACAGATATCTCATAAATAATACTGAGTCATTTATCTGAAAATTATGCTGTATACTCCAACTGATATATAAAATTGATCATCAACATGGAATTCATAAACACTCACATATATACACATACACACACATTCTCACACCCGTACACACACAGATTTTCATAGCATGTTCCTGCCTTTTGGAGACGAGATTTTAGTTTTAAGTTTGAGGAAGGGAGGCCTCTGTAAGCTTTATATAATATTAATTTTTTTACCTTTGGTTTCATCTTGTCATCTATGTCAAGTCTAATTAAAATAAAAATTTCCAGAAAAAGGCAAAAGCAACTTAATACTATGAATATGAGGCACAGACTTTGCATTTACATCTTTAAGATAGTACCATGAGCTGGGTCTGAGTATTCAAAATGTAAGTTTATAAAGACCATTTTATACTCAAATCTTAATGGATGGAAAAAGTAGGTAGTAGATGGCCTAGCAGTGATGAAACTGAAGAAAATGAGACCCAGCATAAAAAATTTAGGTTCACTCTTTTGTTTTAAAACACAAAAAAATGGTTTTTTTTTTCTATCTCAAGAAAAGCACTATAAATACCTTTACTTTGTCTAATTTATCTTTATTATTGGAAAGAAGCTGTCTTCTTCTATATTATTATAATCAATTATGAATGGTGGTGCTAAATTTGTGTAGATACATATGTGCACACATATATATGCATACACCTATATGTATATATACACTAAACTTCAATGTTACAATTTAATCAAATATAGTTGCTTTAAAATACATTCAAAAAAGAAAAGATTTTTCTCTAATGTATGAGTAAAAATATTTAACAGTACTACATTAAAGTCAATAGAACTACTTTCCTAACAATATGAACTAATTTATACTTATAATGTAAGTTATATTATCCCTATTTTTTATATTCTTTTGTTTTTCCCAAAATAAGTTTACTATACTCCTAATTCTCATGGGGCTAAAGCAGGAATGTCATGAGTTCAAGGCCAGCCTAGCATCAAAGACAACTTTTTTTCACTTGGATTTGCCTCTCCTAGTCTGTTAATTCTTGGTAGGTTTATTGACCATAGTATTTTTTGTTTTGTTTTGTTGTTTTGAAGTTTTTGTGTCTTTCATGCATAAAATCATCTTTATCCACCTTTCCCCTTTCCCCTTTGGCACCCTCCCATAGCTCCCCCCACCCCCAACAGGACTTCATACAGGCTATTTGTATTCAGGCTTATTATGTAAAATTAGTGTTCCAAGATGTCTCTCAGTGCAACTTCATCCACTGGGATTTAGTTACCTATTTAGAGTCTCTCCCTTCAAGATCAGCTCTTCCTCACACAGAAGCAATCAGCTGCTTATTTATTCTTTGACTAAGATTAGGGCTAGCTGTTCATGTCAACAGCTCTGTGCTGGGATTTTGTCTGCCCAGTGGCATGGGTCCTGTGCTTGATGACACCATTGCTGTAGGCTTGTATGAGACAGGTCCCAGGTACCTGTATAACTATTTCCATGTGGTCATGCACCCCCTCCTTGGCTCTTTCAATCTGTCTATCTCCCTCTTCTGCAAAGATTCCTAAACCCTGAATGGGTTTACTTCAATAGAGAAGTCCTGTCCAAGGACCCATATTCTCCCAACCATTATTTTCTGCCTTTTGACCTTTGTGGCCTTTTGTGTTTCTGGCCCTCTGTTGCATGAGTGAGCTTCATTGCTGAGAATTGAAAGATGCATTAGTGTTCTCTTCATCCCTTTTTCTAATGATCTGTGAGTCTGAGGAATAAAAGTTGTATCCTAGATGTGCCACTTAGGCTTGGGCAATTCACGGAGAATCTCTATGTTTGACCAGTGGTGTAACTGTAATAATTTCTGTCTGGTGAAAAAAGAATCTTTGATGGATGGTGACTGGGATTAGCATCCATAAACTTAAGTATTAATATTTTTCACATAGTAAGAAATTACATTTGTCTAGAGATATGAAAGCCTTAGGTTTTCTCTAAGAACTATGACCTCTCCAGGTATGTGTATTTGACTAAGTTTACAGTACCAGACAAGAATTTCCTCCAAAGTGAGTGGGCTTTAATTCCATTAGGTACCCATTGATTAACTCCAAGATAAAATAGCCACTACTGCACCAGTGTCATTTGCTGGGCTGGTCATTGATGTGTTTTTTAGGCCTTGAAGCTAGAGTTGGACCTTCAGTTGATTTCTCACTTACCAGCTTGCATGGTGCTCTCCAAAGTTATAAGAGCTTGCCTTTATGAGAAGTGGCTACCAGGTCAATTCCAGCTCCATTGCTCCAAATCCTGTATCTGAAGTATGCTTTGTCTTCATCAATAGATTCTTACCATGAAATTGGTAGACTCTTGGACTACCCTGGCCCATAACTCAGAGGAAGGTGTCTCCTATCTGGCACTGTTTCTTATTATGTTGTCTCCAGTTATACTCACAGACTCACATAGGGATAGTGTATGTGTAATAATCAGTAGGTTTTTGGACTAATGTGATTCTCTCTGGTTTTTTATACTAAATAGGCATTATTTATGTCTCCTCATTCTCTCAGTCTTATTCTCCCTCCCTGCCCTTCCCATTGAAAGTGTTCCCATTTTCCTCATTTTTCCCTTGGTAATTTTGTATGCTATGGTCCCAACTCTTTTGAACGCCTTCTTCCCCTTTATTCCCACAGTTTCTTGTAGAGCCTTCCTTCTCCTCCTCCCTTTTAAATACACCCGTTTTACACATTCCTACCTTGGTAATGCCCGTCTCCTACTATTCTCTCTGGGGTTCCTTCTTTCCCTTTACATCGCTGGTTACTCCATTTTCCTGATTCCTGCTATTGCATTAGGATATGTACTCACTTATAAGGATTTGGTGCTACTATCCATAAATGAGGGAGGGCTTATATCTTTTGCTTTTCTGAGTCTGTGTTACTTCACTTAGTGTAACAGTTTCTAGATCCATCCATTTACCTACGAATATCATTATCTCATCTTTCTTTACTGCTGAGTAGAACTCCATTGTGTAAACGTACCACATTTTTGTTAACCACTTGTCCATTGAAGGGCACTTAGTTGCTTCCATCTCTTAGCTATTGTGAAAAGAGCAGCAACAAATATGGTTGTACAAGTATCTCTGCAAAATTATGAGTCTTTTGGGTATATGCCAAGAATTAGAATACTGGATAGGTTAGTTTTTAGTTTTTTAAGAGTTCTCCACACTGCTTTCCATAGGGGTTGCACAAGTTTGCAATCCTACCATCAGCAAATGAGCATTCTCCTTTCTCCACAACCTCCCAGCATTTGATATCATTTGTCTCTTGATCTTAGCCAGTCTGAATGGGGTAAGATGAAATCTTAAGGTGGTTTTAATTTGCATGCCCTTATACTAATGATGTAGAACACTTTTTAAGATGTTTCTTAGCCATCTTTATTTCTTCCTTTGAGAACTCTCTGTTCAGGTCTTTAGCCCATCTTTTAATTGGGTCATTTGTTTTATTGATTCTTTGTGTTTTGAGTTCTTCATATATTCTGATGTTAAACCTCTGTCAGATGTGTCACTTGTGAAGAATTTTTTTCTGTTCTGTGGCTCTTCTCTTTACTTTCTCGATTCTTTCTTTTGCTGTGCAGAGGTTTTTTAGTTTAATGAGGTTCCACTTGTTGACTGTTGACCTTAATTCCTGAGCAACTAATGTCTGGTTTAGAAAGTCCTTTCCTACACCTATATCTTGTAGGTTACTGCCAATGCTTTCTTCTAATAGTTTCAGAGTTTTCAACTTCACATTGAGGTCTTTGATCCATTTGGAGTTGACTTTGGTGTAAGGTGAAAGATAAGGATCTAATATCCTTCTACAGGAGGAGATCAAGTTTTGCCAGCACCATTTGTTGATGATGTTCCATTCATTTTTATGTCTATTTTTGTGCCAGTACCATGCTGTTATTATAACTATAGTTCAGTAGTATAGTTTGAGATCTAGTGTAGGAATTTCCCCAGCTTTGCACTTTGTGCTCAGGGTTGCATTGGCTATCTGGGGTCTTTTGTGCTTCCATATGAACTTAAGGATTTTTTTTTCTGATTCTGTGAAGTATGTCATGGGGAATTTTATTGTGATTGCAATGAATCTATATATTGCTTTTGGTAGGATGATCGTTTTCACAATATTAATTCTTCCAACCCATGAGCATGGGAAGTCCTTCCATCTTCTAGTGTCTTTCTCAATCTCTTTGTTTAAACCTTTAAATTTTTCATTGTAGAGATCTTTGATGTCTTTTGACCATATGCTTTTTTAACATTTTTAATTGAGCTTTTAAAATTTCATAAAATATTTCCCAGTCAAATCCAGACCTCCCTTCCCCATCCATGCCTCCCCTTCCTCCACCAAACCCTATGCACTCTGCCATAGATGCTGAGTCCTATTCATGCAGGTGCTTGTACCCAAATGTCCTTCAGTGTAAATGCATCCACTGGAGTCTAGTCAGCCCATCCAGTGGTCATATATAAGTCATATTCTCCCCCACCCAGTAGCAACCAGTCTCAAATAGTCTCTATCTAGTGCTGACCCACCACCTATGGCTCGCCTCCCCTTTGAGCCCTCACTTAATTGATCTGACATGGGTCCTGCATTGTATGCCACTGCTGCCGCTGGTGCACATGAGCAAGCCTACATTGGCTTAGAAGCCTCTACTTCATACTTCGTGACCTACCCCAGTTCTTACAGTCTTTCTGCTTTCACTTCTGTAATGGTCACTGAGCTATGGGTGGATGAGGCTCCATACAGGTGTCCCATGCTAAACTCTGCAGTCTCTTATTCTCCAAAACTTGGTCAGTTGAGGCTTTCTGTGTATAATGCACTCTGATGTACATGGAAGCCTCATTGGTAAGAGTTGAAGGGTACATTAACTTTATCTCTCCCCTTATTCTGCTATGCTCCATGAGCCTTGGTTGTAGGAATTCGACTGCAGATGTGTCACCTAGTACCAGGCACCTCCCAGGTGTATCTTCTCTATGGCTGATCAGAGGAGCAACTCTGCGGTAGCCTCCATTTTTTTGCAAAAAGAAGTTTCTTTGATGAGTGCTGTACAGCATGTTTGTCTCTCTAAGGGAGGTCTCTTCTATCTGACACTATTCCTTTCCAAGCAGCTCCTAGATTTGCATATGCATTAATGTTCAGACACTCTATGTACATTTCTCATAGGGTTTCTAGGGCATCACTTTTCGCTCAGGTTCTCTAGCCCCACCCTGCATAAGATTCACACATCTCTACTCTTTTTTCTCCCATACAGCATCCCTCTTCCCTCCCTTCCTAAAAACAGTGCCCCATTTATTCCCACCTTCCCCTCAACACCTCTCAACACCGGCCATCTTTCCATTATCCACTCATCACCACACACACACACACACACACACACACACACACACACACACACATACACACACACACACACACACACCATGGTCCTTTGCATGTTCCTCCCTCCCCCCTCCATGCCAATTACTCATATTTTTCCACCTCCCACAAATAGCATCTATCCCCTACCATCTCCCTTTCAGGTTGTTTCTTTTCCTTTACCTCCATGTATCTTTTGCCGTTACCTGTCTCCTGGTGTTACTTTAAATTTATATGCTCACATATAAGGGATTGCTGCTGTAATCCACAAATGAGGGAAACCATATGTCACTTGCTTTCTGAACTTGTGTTATGTTAATTAGTATTACAGTCTCTAGATGCATCCATTTACCTGCAAATTTCATAATTTCATACTTTCTTACTGCTGAATAGAACTCCATTGAATAAAAGCTCCACATTTTCATTAACCATTCATCAGTTATGGGACATTTAGGTTGTTTTCATTTCTTAGCTAGTTTGAAGAGAGCAGCAACAAACATGGATGTATAGGTATCTATAGAGTATGATGAGTCCTTTGGGTATATGCCAAGGAGTGGTATTACTGGATCATATAGGTCCATTTTTAGTTTTTTTGATGGTTCTCCACACTGCTTTCCATAGTGGCTGCATGAGTTTCAATTCCCATCAGCAGTGAATGAGCATTCCTTTTTTTCTACATCCTCTCCAGCATTTGGAGTCTTCTATTCTCTTGATCTTGACCAATCTGTCTGGGGTATGAAGAAATCATAAAATAGTTTTTATTTGCATTGTGTAATTATGAAGGATGCTGACCACTTTACAGGTGCTTCTTGGCCATTTTTTTAGTAACATCTTTTTATTTTTTAATGATTTATTTAGTAATCACATGATTAGAAGCATTGCATTGCAGCATTAACATATTCAATAACAATTTCCAGAGTAAAGATGCATCTCTTTCAAAACTGGCTGTAAATTTTTAGATTTGCTGTTGAATTAATACAGTTATGCAATATTGATCTCAGTATAAACCCTATAAGACATAAAATGAATGAGGTTCTAACCTTTATCAAAGATCTCCACTTCATTTTAAAATATACTGTTTCCCACAGAAAAACTCATTTTTAATGCTATTAACACTTAGATATTTGCACGTATGTCTCTAACCTCTATTTTTCTGATTATTACTAGTCACAGTCAGTTACTTTATGAGATCCTTGGCACCTGAGCATGGATATAAAGTCATCAGGGAGATTTCAATTATAATATTTTTCATCTCTACTAATTAACATGAAGCAAATTTTTATGTTTCCTCAAATATAACTCTTTTTTTAAAATTTGTTGAGTTTTTTGTGTGTAGGCCATACATAACATCCCAAACAATCTTATCTATACACATACATCCCAAATGGCACCCTCCCATCGCTCCTCGCCCCCACTGGAGCCCATATACACTGTCATCCCTGTTACTGTCCTCAGTGTTGTCGGTGCCCCCAGCCATTTCCTGGTGCTTGTCCATCCATTGAATCTAGTCAGCCTATCTACAGTTCCTTGTTTTAGGAAGGTCAGCTCTTCTTCATCTAGCAACAATCAGTTACCAATATTTCTTTAGGTAAGAATTGGGTCTACTGTTCATTTTCCTAGTTCTATGCTGGGTTAATGTCTGTGAGTCTCTTGGGCCACCCTGGCCAACAACTGAAAGGAAGGTACTCCTGTCTGTCACTGTTTCTTGTTATGTAGCCTTTAGGTATATACATGGACTTTTAAAGAATTATACTGATCCTTTTAATCTTTGGTTATACTTTCGCTTTGGATGTTTAAGACCCAACTCTATGGAGTTGGCCCAAATAAACCAATTTATTTTTATTTTTAAGCTCATTTGAGGATCTGTTCCTCAGGGGTTATATACTCTTGGGAGAAGCCCCTGGCTCCTTTCTTTTACCAGTTCCATCTATGTGAGATGGAAGTCAAAGGTCCTGCTCAACAAAGCCTGCCTTCACTTGGAATCCTGGAGGAATGTTTCCTCTGCATTGACTCTCCTCTTTGGTAGACTGGACACTCATTCAAATCCATTTGGTGGGGTCTCTATGGCCTCCTTAATCAAGAGAACAAGTGCCACACCACAGTTACAGGACATTTTGAGAGATGCTCATAGCCCCCTGGAACTTAGTCGACTTAGGAGGGCATGGAGCAAAAACTGTCTTTTATGTCCTTCTGACCAAATTAGTATAGGCCTCAAGGTATGGCTGTTAAACATCCAAGAAGGTTAGTTCCACAAGTCTGGTACTTTGAATTACCATATGTTGTGTAGATAAAGCTTAGGCAAAGACCAAATGTTCTCAGTTAAAACTTGTGTAGACATATATTATATTCCTTGATCTAGTTGTATGTATAATTTGTCAGTAGGTTTGATTAATATGGTCACTTCTGTTTTTTCTTAACTAGCTAGACATTATTTCTCTCTTGTATTGTCTAATCCTTCCAACACGTTTTCCCCATTTAAACTGCCCTCATTTTTCCCATTTCTCCCTTAATAATGCCTGCTTCTATGGTCCCACCTCAGTATATGCAATTTCAGCCACCTGATGTTTGACAAACTGGCCAAGTACATTTACTGGAGAAAAGGCCACATATTTAGAAAATGGTGCTGGTGAAACTGGATCTCCACCTGTAAAAGAGTGAAACTAAACCCCTGTCTTTCACCTTTTACAAAAGTCAACTCCAAATGGATCAAAGACCTCAATGTGAAGCCTGAAACTCTTAGAAGAAAACATTGTCTTGCTATTGGTATGTAGAAAGGCTACTGATTTTTGTAAATTGATTTTGTATCCTGTCACATTACTGAAAGCATTAATAAATTCTAACATTTTTCTAGTGGAATATTTTGGATTTCCTGTGTATAATATGTCATATCATCTGCAGATAGGGAAAAAAATGACCTCTTCTTTTCGAATTGGTACTCCTTTAATTTCCTTCTCTTTTCTTATTGCTCTAGCAAGGGTTTCAAGCACTATATTGAAAAGGAGTATAGATAATGGATGGTCCTGTCTGATTCCTGATTTTAATGGGAATGCTTCCAGTATTTCTCCATTTAGGATGATGTATGTTCCCTCCAGATGAACTCCTTCTAGGACTTTTAACATAAATGCATGTTGGATTTTGTCAAATGCCTTTTCTGCATCTATTGGGATGAACATGTGTTTTTTTGTCTTTAAGTCCATTTATATGTTTTATTACATTTATTGATTTATGAACATCGAACCATCCCTGCATCTCTGGAATAAAGCTGACTTGATCATGGTGGATGATCTTTTTGATGTTGGCCTGTATGTGGTTTGCAAGTATTTTGTTGAGTGTCTGCATATATGTTCACTAACGATATGGGTCTGTAGATTTCTTTTTTTGTTTTATCTTTACCTGGTTTGGGTATTAGAGTGATACTGGCTTCATAGAAGGAGTTTTGGAGTTCTCCCTCTGTTTCTATTTTTTTTTGTTTTTTGGAATAGCTTAAACAGTGTTGGTTAAATTAATTAAATTTTCTTTTAATGTCTGGTAGAATTCTGATGTGCCTACATCTGGGCCTGGGCTTTTTTTAGGAGGATTTGTAGTACTACTTCAATTTTCTTATTTGTTATGGGTCTGTTTAGGCTGTTGATCTCCTCTTGGTTTAACTTTGGTGGTGCCCATAGTTTTAGGAATTCATCCATTTCTTTTTGTTTTCAAATGTAATGGAGTATAGATTTTTAGAGTATTCCCTTACAGTGTTTTGGATTTTCTTGGTGTCTCTTGTGATGTTTACCCTTTCATCTCTGAGTCTGTTAATTGCATTTGATCTTTCTTTCTTTTGGTTAACTGGGCTAAGGGTCTGTTTATCTTGTTAAACTTTTTCAAAGAACCAGCTCTTAGATTCATTAATTTTTTGTATTATTTTCTTTGTTTCTATAACTTTAATTTCTGCTCTGAGTTTTGTTATTTCTTCTTGTTTACTAGGTTTGGGGTTGGCTTGTTCTAGCCTTTCCAGAGTCTAGAGTTGTATTGTCAAGTCATTTACATGTTCTTTCTTATTTTTTAATGTAGGCACCAAGAACTATATAAACTTACCTCCTAGGACTGCTTTAGGGTGTCCCTGAGGTTTTGTTGTGTTCTGTTCTTATTTTCATTTTGTTTCAGGAATACTTTTACTTCTTTTTTAATTTTTTCTTTGATCCATTCTCAATTCAGGAGTGTGTTTTTTAATCTTCATGAGTTGGTGTATTTTCTAGAGCTTCTTTTGGTGTTGATTATAAGCTTTGTTGCACTGGTGTCTGATAGAAGACATGGAATTATTTCAATATTTTTGTATTTGTTGAAAATCTGTTTTGTTCCCCAGAATGTGGTCAATTTTAGGATAAGTTGCATGAGCAGCTGAGTAGAAAGTGTATTTTTTGGTGGTTGCATGGAATAATCTTTGTGTATCTGTTATGTCCATTTCATATAGTATGTCATTTAATTCAGATATCCCTCTGTTTATTCTTTGTCCAGTTGACCTGTCTATTGAAGAAAGTGGGGTATTAGAGTTGCCCACTATCACTGAGTTGGTGCCAATCTCTGTTTTATAATCCTGGACTACTGATTTTATGAAATTGATTGCTCCAGAGTTTCGTGCACGAATGTTCATGACTGTAATATCTTCTTCATCAATTGTTACCTTTATTTGAATGAAGAATCCCTTCTTATCTCTTTTGATGAGTCTTAATTTGAAGTCTATTTTGTCAGATACTAAAATTGCAAGACCTCCTTGCTTCCTAGAGCCATTTGCTTGAGGTATTTTTTTAATCTTTTCACTTTAAGATAGTGTCTATCCTTGAACATGAGATGAGTTTCTTGAAGATAACAAAAAATGAGTTTTCTTTCTTGATCCATTGCTCCAGCATGTGTCTTTTGACAGGGGAGCTGAGGCCATTGATATTTAGTGTTAATATTGAAAGATGCAGATTGTGTACTGTCATTTTAATTTCTTTGTGTTTGTGGCCCTATTTTGTGTTTCCATTAAAATGCCTTTCTTTCTTTCTTTCTTTCTTTTTTTGTAGCTTTTTGGGCATACTCATTCCATCCCTCAGTCCTTTGTATTGTTTCAAGTGTTCTCTGTAGTGTTTGTTTGGAAGACATGAATTCTTTCAGCATATTTGTGTCATGGGAATTTTTCTGTTCCCCTTTGACCTTGATATATACTTTTGTTGGACAAAGTATTCAGGGTTGGCATCCATGGTTGTTTAGAGCTGATAATACTTTGTTTCAAGTTCTTCTAGCTTCCATAGTTTGCACTGAGGTGTCAGCTGTAATTCTGATGGGTTTTCCTTCATATGTAACTTGTTTTTCTCTACCAGCTTTCTGTACCCTATCTTTGTTCTGTACTTTTAATGTTTTTACTATGATTGATATGTCATTGGGACTTTCTGTTCTTATCATGTCTTAATGGTTTTCTCTGTGCTTCTTGAATCTCTACATGTATATCTTTCCTGAATTTAGGGACGTTTTCTTCTATAATCCTATCGCAGATCTGTTCAATGCCATTGGTTTGATTTTCTTCTCCTTCTTGTATCCCTATAATACATAGATTTTGTTGTTTCATGTTGTTCCACATTTCCTGAGTATTCCATTCCTGTGCTTTTTTGAATTTTGCATAGTCTTTGCTTCAGTAGTTCAGATCTTCAACTTTATCCTCTAGTCTTGTTATTCTGTTTTGCATTTCATTTATTCTGCTTGTGAGACTTTCTCATGTTGTTTCTACTTGGTTTATTAAGTCTTTCAGTCCCGTGTTCATTTCCATTTGGGTTTTCTTCACTATTTCTCTTTAGTGAATTTGCTTTTCAAGTTGTGAATTGTTTTGGATATTTCATTAAGCCACATATTTTTGTATTCATGAGCTTCCGTCACAAGTTTATCCCTTTCCTCTTTGAGTTCTTTGAGTGGTGTTTTCTTGTAATTCTTTGATCATGTATTAGATTGTTCTTTTAAATTCTATGTCCTGGCCTTCTATAGGGTGGTTCTCAATGTTCTGCCCTTCTGTAGGACTGGTGGGTTTTGTTGGGGACATATTTTCTTAGTTTTTCATATCATTTGTGTTTTTGCAGTGCTCTCTGGTGATATGGATGGATGTTCTTTGTCATTTATGTGTTGAACAGGAACTTCTACTCTTCTTTTTTTAATTTTATTTTGGTTCTGAGTCCTGGCTGAGCAGGTCTGTCTGCCTGATTCTGAGGCTGGGAATTTGTTGGTGAGGGGACCCTTCTGGGTGATAATTTAGGGATCTATTGTAGCGTGGGTGATTAATCTGGTTTGGAATGGTAGTCCTGGGATTTGGATTTAAGTAATAGGAGCCAGCATGTTAGAGAGCCTTGCAGGGACATTGATGAGATGAATGGGGTAGCTAGTTCTCCCATGGAGAATCAGTTGGAGCAGAGGCTGGGCCTGCCTGTGAGAGCGGCCAGGCCAGCAGTGGATGGGGTTGGAGTGGCACCAGCTTGTGAGAGAGACCAGGAGGGGAAAGAGTGTAGAGAGATGATACAAATGGGGGAGGGAGGCCATGAGCTTCATCAGACTTGATCAGACTTGATCAGACTTGATCAGCCAGAGTCCTGGCTGAGCAGGTCTGCCTACCTGATCTCTAGGCTGACTTACCAGAGTCCTGAATGAGCAGGTCTGTCTGCCTGATCCCCAGGCTGACTTAGACTTACCAGGGTCTTAGCTGAGCAGGTCTTGATCATATGCTTGTTTTTTTTGGTCTTTTTGAGACAGGGTCTCCTTGTAGCTCCAGCTGTCCTGGAACTCGCTAAATAGGCCAGGATGGCCTTGAACTCACAGAGATCTGCCTGCCTCTGCCTCCTGAGTGCTGAGATTAAAGGCAAGCACCACCACGCCCAGCAATCTTATTCTTTTTTAAAAAACTATATTATTATTATAACTTTTCTGCATATATGCATGTGGATGCATATGTCACAGCACATGTGCTGAGGTTAGAGTACAGGTAGTGTGAGTCAGCTCTCTTTTTCTACCATGTAGATCCTAGGTTTCCATAAATGGAACTCAGGTCCTGAGACTTGGTGGTAGGTACCTTTATGCTCTGAGTCATCTTGCTGATCCTAATCATAATTTTGAAGACTGGTTTGTGATCGCCTATGATTTATCTGTCCCCCCATAATTTGTTAACTGCTGTACTCACAAAGCTACACTAACTGTACCAGATCACAATTTATTTCAATGATATATATTTATCAAATAAGATGACTTAAAGATAAATAATAGAAGTGGATTCTGTTGCATGCCATCTACCAAAATGCCACTGTGGACATTTTCATTTCATCACTCTTTTGTTCTGATTGATGACTTAAGAAATCAACTTTGTTCTTATTCCAGCCTGTATAATTTTTCCCCATGCATCTTAATGAATATCTGCTTGAATTTATATACATTATGCTGTAACATACAGAGGCTAGAAAAGAGCATCCGACCCACCTGGAACTGGAATTATGGGTAGTTATAAGAATCCACATGGGTGCTGAGAACTGCATACAGGGCCTCTGCAAGAGCAATAAATGCTATTAACCATGAGCCATCTATCCAGTTCACTTTACAATCTTTTGTTTTCCTGTTTGGTAATCTCTCTCTCTCTCTCTCTCTCTCTCTCTCTCTCTCTCTCTCTCTCTGTATCTGTGTGTCTATGTGTCTGTGTTATGCATTTTGTGTGTGTGGGTATATACATTCTTTGTGTATATCTGTGGAAGTGGGAACACATATATATGCACATGTGAGCTTGGAAGCCGGACCTCATTACCAGATGTCTTTCCCTGATACTCTTTATGATTTTATTTTATTTTATTTATTATTCTTTGATATAAAATCTCAAACCTTGGGCTTAGCAAATTTAAGAAGATTAACTCCCTAGGCAGCATCAGGGATTCTCTTGTGTCCACTCCCCAAAGCTACAACCACAAGCTTGTACTACCATGCTCAGTATTTTATATGGATACTAGAGATGTGAAGTCAGGTCTTCATGCTAGCATAGAAAACACTTTACCAACGGAAGCATGACCATTGTGGCAGAGTAACATGTTACAAACTGAGACCTCTCAGTTCCTTTTAGCTAACACCTAATTGGATAGGATGCAGCATGTATGGCAGAGTGCATAGGGTTTGGTGGGGGAATAGGAAGAGGCATGGATGGGGGTGGGTCTCTGGATGTGAGTGGGAAATGTATGAAATTTAAAGTGCTCAATAAAAATGCAAGAAAAAATTCACCCACAATTAATCATTAATCTTTGATCTCTAGTTTAATTCTATTGCACAGCAATTCAAGACACTAGCACTACTGTGCCCATCACATTTTCTTAAAGAGGCATTCCACAACAGTTTATAATCTTCAAGCACATTAGTTCTGAATCTCACCACTCATACTTAAATATTACATCCACTTGTTACATGGACTTTCATTGTGTTCTCTTCTGTCACAGTTTTAAAACGTGTTCTACATCTTTCAGCACTTCTTTCTTAAAATGTGTACCACCATTTTCACACTCTTAGCTGTAGACAAGACTTATCTAATTGTTTGTTTATGGAAAAAGGTATGTCATAAATAATGGTGCATGACCATAATAAATCAAAATAGTGCCATAAAGGGTAGAACATGAAAGACCTTGGGAGATCTGCCTACTTCACATTATGGCATAATTCATTCTGGAATAGCAATGTTGTCATGGCATGAAAACAGTCAAGTGCCCCTGTAAAGAGGTATGTAGGCAGAAAATGAAGTTTTTGATAAAACTAAGTGATTTTTTCCATAAAAATTTTCAAATGACTACAGTTCTGGCTCACATAACTATAAATTCATGAGATTATAAATAGCTAATATATTA
>NW_008335971.1:1499203-1557188 GCF_000622305.1 Nannospalax galili | reverse complement strand
TATAAATGCTATATATGTTATTTATATATAAATATATGTACAAATGG
Organism: Nannospalax galili; assembly: GCF_000622305.1. Taxonomy (NCBI): domain Eukaryota; kingdom Metazoa; phylum Chordata; class Mammalia; order Rodentia; family Spalacidae; genus Nannospalax; species Nannospalax galili. The sequence goes on along the minus strand of NW_008335971.1, from coordinate 1,557,141 downwards.
ATTTACTTAAATATGCTATCTATAAAAATGAATTTTAAAACAAGATTATTAGTTTTGATGTGAAAGAAATGACATTTCAAAAAAATTATGTTTAATACTAAGAATGATTTGGGTATAGTCATAATTCCCTGAGTAGCATCATTTAGTGATATACAACTCCCTCCACTTAAGGAAAATAATTTGTATGAAAAAATGTAATTGTATTTAATATTTCCAAGTCTCTTGAAATTAACTGGTTTTCTATTCAGTGCCCTGCATTGTAGCTGCCTCCATCACTGCACGTATTACAAAATGCAAAATTTCCATTGTTATTATATTATGTTATTCAACTGGACTTAACCATGAAATGAATTCAATTTGTTTTCTTTGTATAAAGATGAAAAAGAAGCAGACAAATTTCTCCTGTTATCCAGCTTCATTTTTGCATGCTCTCAATGCTCACTTCTCCTTTCGAACTGTCATTTACTTTAGGTTTATGTTGTATTGAAAGTTGAACTTATAAAATCATTTTTTGTCTGCAAATTATTCACACTGAAATAGATTGTAATACCATTACATTTATTGCTTTTTGTTCTGATTTGTTTCGGGTTTGGACTAGATTTTATTTCTCAGCAATCTGAAGTACTGTAAAGGATGATTATCATAATCATGCTTCATATTAGAAGAAAATTTGAAAAATAGACTATAATGCACTCTTACAATATTAACTAAAGATTCATATTAGAAATTTAATTTTAGCTGGGCATGGTAGCAAATGCCTTTAAACCCAGCACTCAGGAGGCCAAGGGAAGTGGATCACTATGAGTTCTAGGCCAGCCTAGTCTATATTATGAGTTCTAGGCCAACTGGGGTTAAGAGAGACCCTGTCTCAAAAAAAAAAATAATATTAGAAGAAAGAATTATTTTAGCCAGGTGTCCAAGGAAAAATTTAATTTTAGCTGGGCATGGTAGCAAATGCCTTTAAACCCAGCACTCAGGAGGCCAAGGGAAGTGGATCACTATGAGTTCTAGGCCAGCCTAGTCTATATTATGAGTTCTAGGCCAACTGGGGTTAAGAGAGACCCTGTCTCAAAAAAAAAAATAATATTAGAAGAAAGAATTATTTTAGCCAGGTGTCCAAGGAAAAAATCCCAACACTCTATTAAATAATTTAAATAGTCTTATGAAACTGTCCTAAAGTGTCCAATGTGAACATAGTTTTTATTGGCATAGATGCTAAATGAAAACAGACTACAGTATTCACTTTCACACATGACAATTTCAAGAACAAATTGCAACTACATTTTTTAAACTGCCTGTAAGGAAACGGTTGACTTCGAAAGGGAAAACATGGGCATGTTATTTAGAGGAAAGGTTATTTCCACACATTGGAAAATGTCTTCTACTGACATACATAGATACATCTACTTTTATTTAGTGATATTATTAACTCATTTTTATATGTATATATTTATATATTTAAACAATGTTTCAATTATTTTAAAGCTTATAATCTGTTTTCCTGAAATATTGTCTTCATATGAAAATTATATTTTGATATCATCTTTCTATAAATGAAATAACATAATTATAACATTATTATTATAACATAAAAATGTCGAGATAATCTCCTCAACATTAAACAGTATCTCCTTAGACTTCCTTATAGGTCTAAGAAGTAGTCTTGTAAACAACTTAATAGAGCTACTCAGCAAGTTGTATTTCCTGACGACCTCAGCTTGACTGGCCTTACGCTTTCACTGAGTATTAGATATTACCAACTATATAGCAAAAACCACAAACCTGCTTTCTTTACAAAACAAAGTATTTGAGTAATACTTATGTTTTTTTTCTTTTTATTTATTTTTTATTTGATAACAATATGATTAGAAGAAACATTTCATTACAGCTTTAATATATTCAGTAACAATTTGCAGAGCAAGGATACATCTCTTTCAAAAGTGGCTGCAAGATTTTAGGTTCACAGTTGAATTAATACAGTTATACAATATTGAACTCAGTCTAAGCCCTGTAAGACATAAAATTGAATGAGGTTTTAACCTTTAAAGAAAATCTCCTTTTAATTTTTAAAATATACTGTTTCCTACATTTTTAACGCTACCAACACTTAGATGTTTGCACATTGTGTCTTTAATCTCTATGTATCTGATTATTACTAGTCACAGTCGATTACACTCAAATCCTTGCCACCTGAGTGTGGATATGAAGTCATCAGGTATATTTCACTTGAAATGTTTATCACTTCTACTAACTAACACTAAGTAAATTTTTATACTTCCTCCTCAAATATGTATTTTTTTAAACATTTGTTGACTTTTTTGTGTTTATATCATATAGAACATCCAAAACAATCTTATTCATCTATGTACCCACTTCCCAAATAGCACCTTCCCATAGCCTCCAACTGCCCCATATAATCTGTCATCCCTGTTACTGACCACTGTGATGTAGGTGTTCCCAGCCATTCCCAAGTGCTTGTTGATATGCTGAATCTATTCAGCCTATAGATCCTTCTTTTAGGAAGATCAGCTGTTCCTCATCTAGCAGCAATCAGTTGTCAGTATTCCTTAAGATAATTTTGGGGTCTGCTGTTCATTATCCCAGTTCTTTGCTGGGTTACTGTCTGGGAGTTTGGGGGCTACTTTGGCCAATAACTCAAAGGAAGGCATCTCCTGTCTGGCATTGTGTCTTCTGATGTAGCCTTTAGCTATACATATGGACTCTTAAAAAGTTATATTGACCCAATTAATCTTTGGTTATGCTTTCCTTTTGAGTGTTTAAGATCCTACAATTGGCCCAGATAAACCAATTTATTTTTACTCTTAAGGCCATTTGAGGATCTGTTCCTCAGGGATAACATGGGCTTAGGAGGAGCCCCTGGCTCCATTCTTTTACCAGTTCTGTTTATGTGAAGATAAGCCAAAGGTCCTGTTCAACCATGGCTAGCTTTGCATGGAAGCATGGAGGAAATGTTTTCTCTGTGTTGACCATCCTCTTTGTGAGTGGATGCTGGTTCAAGTCCATCTGATCAGGTCTCCATGATCTACTTGATCAAGAGGACAGGTGACACACAACAGTTACAGGACATTATGAGAGATTCTCATAGTTCCTGTAACTTAGTCAACCTAGGAGGGAAAGGAGCAAAAAGGGTCCGTTATGTCCCTCAGACCAAATTAGTATAGTACTCATATTATGGCTGTTAAACATCCAAGAAGGTTAGTTCCACCAGTCTGGAACTTTTAATTACCATGTACCATGTAATTACTGTGTGCCATCTTGGGCAAAGACCAGTTGCTCTCAGATTAAACCTTACCTAGACGTATATTACATTCTTGATCTAGTTGCTATGTATAATTTGTCAGTAGGTTGTGGGAGTAATATGGTTCCCTCTGGTTTTTTTTAAAAACTAGTTAAGCATTATTTATCCCTCACATTGTCTGATCTTTCCACCATGGTTTCCTCATTTAAGGTGTCCCCATTTTTCCCATTTCTCCCTTAAAAACACCTTTCTACTATGGTTGCACCTCTCTTGAGCTCCTTCTTTCCCTTTATCCCCTAGGTTCCTTGTATAACCTTCCCTCCCACTCCACTTAAAAATAACCACATTTTTATCCATATCTCCCTTATTGACACCTGTTTCCTACTGTTCTTCTCTCTCACCTTCTTTCTTTTCCTTTACCTCCCTCTTTCCTTTCCGTTATCCTGGCTCCTGTGGTTATGTCTGGATACGTACTCACATGTCTGGATACATATTCACTTATCAGGATTTAGTGCTGGGATCCACATACCAGGAAGAACATAACATCATTTTTTTCCCTGAGTCTGTGTTACTTAGTATAAAGGTTTCTATTTCCATCTATTTTCCTGCAAATTTCATGATTTCATCTTTCTTTACTGCTGATTAAAACTCCATCATATAAAGGAACCACATTTTCATTATCCACTCATCTGTTGAGGGACACTTAGGTTGCTTCCATCTCTTAGCTATTGTGAAAAGAGCAGCTACAAACATGGATGTACAAGTGTCTCTGAAACAGGATGAGTTCTTTGGGTATATTCCAAGCAATGGTATAGCTGTGTTAAATGGTAGGTTTATTTGTAATTTTTCAGTAGTTCTCCGTACTGCTTGCAGTAGGGGTTGAAAAAGTTTGGAGTCCCACCAGCAGTGGATGATAGTTTCCCTTTCCCCACATCCTCTCCAAAATTTGGTATCATTTGTTCTCTTAGTCGGTCTTACTGGGGTAAGATGCAATCTAAAAGTGGTTTTAGTTTGCATTTCCCTAATTGCTAATGATATTGAACACCTTTAAGATGCTTCTTAGCCATTTTTATTTCTTCTTTCGAGAACTCTATATTCTTTTTTTTTCTGAGGTTGTTACATATTCTGGATGTTAAACCTCTGTCAGATATGCCACTGGTGAAGATTTTCTCTGTATCGCTGGTGAAGATTTTCTCCCATTCTGTGGGTTTTCTGTTTGTTTCCTTGGTTGTCTCCTTTTATGTACAGAAGCTTTTTAGATTAATGAGGTCCCATTAGTTGATTCTTGACCTTGTTTCCCAGGCAGTTGATGTCCAGTTTAGAAAATCCATTCCTACACCTATATCTTGTAGCTTATTGCCAATGTTTCCTCTAGCAGTTTCAGACTTCACAATGAGATCTTTGATCCATTTGAAATTGACTTTGGTGAAAGTGAAAGATAGGGATTTAATTTTATTCTTCTATAGGCGGAGATCCAGTTTTGCCAGCACCATTTGCTGAACATGCTGTCTTTCCTCCAGTGAATGTTCTTGGCCCCTTTTTCAAATATCAGTTGGCTGAAATTGCATGTACTCATATTTGGGTCTTCAGTTTTGTTCAGTTGAACTATGGGTCTATTTTTTGCCAGCACCATGTAGTTTTTATGACTATAGCTCTGCAATACAGTTTAATATCTGGTACAGTAATGTCCCCAGCTTTGCTCTTAGTGCTCAGGGTTACTGTGGCTGTCTGAGGTCCTTTGATGTTCCATAAGAATCTTGTGATGTTTCTTTTCCAGTTCTGTGAAGAATGTCATGGAGATTTTGATTGGTATTGCATTGAATCTATAAATGGCTTTTGGCAGGATTGTCATTTTTCCCAATATTAATTCTTTCAATCGATGAGCATGAGAGGGCCATCCATTTCTAATGTCTTCCTCAATCTTTTTCTTTAAAGATTTAAAATTTTCATTGTAGAGGTTTTAATGTCTTTAGACAGATAGATAGATAGATAGATAGATAGATAGATAGATAGATAGATAGATAGATAGATAGATAGATAGATAGATAGATAGATAGATGACAGATGATAGATAGATGGTAGACACATAGATGGTAGATAGATGATAGCCATTGAGGTAGAGATAGATTTTTTTTTTGTAGCTAATGTGAAGGGGTGTGTTTCCGTGTTCTCTTTCTCTTTTTGCTGGTTATTGGTATATAGAAAGGCTACAGACTTTTGTAGGTTAATTTTGTAACCTACCATTTTAGTGAATGTGTTAATAATTTCTAGGAGTTTTCTGGTAGAATTTGTGGCATCTCTTAGATATATCATCTGCAAAAAGGAATAATTTCAACTTCTTTCCAATTTCATTTCCTTAATTTTCTTCTCTTGTGTTATTGCTCTTGCGAGAGTTTCAACACTATGTTAAAAAGGAGTGGAGACAGTGGACAGCCTTGTCTGATTCCTCATTTCGTGTTAATAATTTCTAGGAGTTTTCTGGTAGAATTTGTGGCATCTCTTAGATATATCATCTGCAAAAAGGAATAATTTCAACTTCTTTCCAATTTCATTTCCTTAATTTTCTTCTCTTGTGTTATTGCTCTTGCGAGAGTTTCAACACTATGTTAAAAAGGAGTGGAGACAGTGGACAGCCTTGTCTGTTTCCTCATTTCAATGGGAATGCTTCCAGTTTTTCTCCGTTTAAAGTGATGTTGGTTGTGGGTTTGTTTTATGTGGCTTGAAATATGCTGAGGTATTTTCCGTCCAGTAAAATTACATCTTAGGATTTTGCATGTAAATGCATATTGAATTATGTCAAAGGCCTTCTCTGCATCTGTTGAGATGACCATGTGGTTCTTGTCTTTGAGCCCATTTATATGATTATGACGTCTATTGACTTACACATATTGAACCATCTGTGCATCTCTGGAATAAAGCCAACTTTGTCATGGTGGATGATCTGTATGTGGGTTGCAAGTATTTTGTTGAGTATTTTTGCATCTTTGTTCATTCAGGATATGTGTGTATAGTTTTCTTTTTTGGTTGTATCTTTACCTGGCTCTGGTATTAGAGTCACGCTCTCTTCATAGAAGGAATTTGGAAGTTATTCCTCAATTTCTATCTTTTTGAATGAATTAAATAGCATTGGATGTAGATCCTTTTTAAATGTCTGGTAGAATTCTGCTGTAAATCCATCTGGTCCTGGGCTTTTTATAGTTGGGAGGTTTTGTATTACTGTTTCAATTTCCTTATGTGTTATGGGTCTGTTTATGCTGTTGATCTCTTCTTGGTTTAGTTTTGGTGGTTCCCATGCTTTTAGATACCTGTCCATTTCTTTTAGGTTTTCAAATTTAGTAGCATATAGGTTTCTAAAGTATTCCCTTATAATGTTCTGGATCTTTTGGGTGTCTGTTGTGATGTTTCCCTTTCATCTCTGATTTTGTTGGTTTGGAGGAATTCTTTCTTTCTTTTGGTTAACTGGCTACTGGTCTATCAATATTGTTTTTCTTTTCAAAGAACCAGCTCTTGGGTTCATTGATGCTTTGTATTCTTGTCTCTGTTTCTATTTCATTAATTTCTGCTCTGATTTTTGTTATTTCTTCTGTCTGCTGGGTTTGGGTTTCATTTGTTGCTTTGCAAGTGTCTTAAGTTGCAATGTTAAGTCATTTATTTGTATTCTTTCCAATTTTTTAATGTAGACAATCAAAGGACTGCTTTCAATTCTTAGGACTACTTTTAATGTGTCCCAGAGGTTGTGTTGTGTTGTGTTGTCCTTTTTGTTGAATTCCAGAAACTCTTTTCTTTCTTAATTTCTCCTTTGACCCACTCATTGTTTAGGAGTGTGTTGTTCAATTGCCATGAGTACGTATAGTGATTAGGGCTTCTTCCAGTGTTGATTTTGAGCTTTATTGCTTTTTGGTCTGGAATGCATGGAATTATTTTAATATTTTTGTATTTGTTGAGGTTTGTTTTGTGGCTCAGTATGTGGTCAATCTTTGAAAAAATTCCATGGGATGCTGAGTAGAAACTGAATTCTTTTGTGCTTGGGTAGAATATTTGACAAATGTCTGTTAGGCCCATTCGATGTATGGTATCATTTAATTCAGTCGTCTCTCTGTTTATTCTTTGTCCAGTTGACCTGCCTAATGGAAACAGTGGGGTATTGAAGTCCCCTACTATTAATGAGTTGGGATTAATCTGGGTCTTAAAGTCCTGTAGTATGTTTTATGAAGTTAGGTGCACCAGAGTTTGGTGAATATATGTTCATGGTTGTAATATCTTCTTGATTTATTGTTCCTTTGATCAGAATGAAGTGGTCCTCTTTATCTCTTCTGATTAGTATCAGTTTAAAGTTTATTTTATCAGATATTAGATTGCAAACCTTCTTTTTTCTTAGTACCATTCACTTGGTAATTTTTTTCCCATCCTTTCACCTTAAGGTAGTACCTGTTATTGAAAGTGAGATGAGTTTCTTGCAGACAACAAAAAGATGGGTTTTGTTTCTTAATCCATTTCATCTAGTCTGTATCTTTTGACTAGGGAGTTCAGTCCATTGATATTTAAAATTATTAATGATAGATATGTATTGAACCCTGTCATTTTTATTTCTGTTCACATTCTTGATATAGCTGTGCATTTTCTCAGTTATACCTTCATTGAGTTTCTTTCCATAACCCCTTGTGAATAGTTGGTCCTTTCTTCAGCTCTTTGCATTGCTTCAAGAACTCTCTGAAGGGCTGGTTTTGTGGACATGAATTCTTTCCACCCATTTATGGCATGGAAGACTTTTCTTTCCCCTTCGACTATAATTGATATCTTGGCTGGGTAAAGTAATCTGGGTTGGCATCTGTGGTCATTTAGTAGTGGGAATACTTTGATCCAGGCTCTTCTGGCTTTCATAGTTTGTACTGAAAAGTCAGCTGTGATCCTGATGAGTTTTCCTTTATATGCAACCTGTTGTTTTTATTTTTGTAGCTTTTAGTATTGTCTCTTTGTTCTGAATGTTTAGTGTTTTTACCATGATGTACCATGTAGAGTTTCTTTTCTGGTCCTGTCTATTTGGTGTTCTATATGCTTCTTGTATTTGTATGGTCATGTCTTTCTTTAATTTTGAGAAATTTTCTTCTACAATCCTGTTGAAGATCTGGTCCCTACCATTATCTTGAGATTCTTCTGATTTCTGTATGCCTATGCTTCATAAGGTTTTTTTGGGGGGCGGGGGTGGCATATAGTTCTTGCATATTCCATTCTTGTGTTTTCTTAAATTTTTCATAATCTTTGCTTGAGTAGTCTGATTCAGCCACTTTATCTTAAGAGTCTTCATGTTCATTTTTCCATTTCATTCATCCTATTGGTGAGGCTTTCTCCTGTTGTTTATAATTGGCTTACTGAGTGCTTCACTTCCTTCTTCATTTCAGCCTGAGTATTCTTCAATATTTCTAACTCTTTTCTAAATTCATTCAGAAGTTTATCCTTATCTTCCTTCAGTTCTTTGATTTCTTTGTTTGTGTGTTCTTTAAATTGACTGAATTCTTTTATCATGTTTATAACTGTTCTTTTGAGTTCCATCTCTAGTGGGTTCTATTGGACTCCTCTAGAGGATTATTGGTACTTGGTGGGGATATATTATTTTGGTTCTTCATGTTAATAGTTTTTCTCTGTGACTTTGACATGTGAATTTCTATCATAGTTTCTGATTCTTGTGTGAGCTTAAAACCTTCCTTTGTTGAGTTTATATCTGCCTCTTTTTGTAAACTTTATGTGCCTTTGTGATTTACTTGTTGGGCATGAAAAGCTGGTTGGTCTAGGCTTCAGGCTCTCTCTTGTGATTTAATATTGGAGTAGCCTAATTACTTATGTCTTCAAGAGTTCCCAGAGAGGCTCAAGTGATATGATGCTCAGATGCTCTCAACTTTCTCCTAAGGTCTGGATCCCTCCAGGAAAGATGCTTCCCTCAGGTATTTGGGGGCTGAGCTGGCCTGGGAGCAGGGCCCAGGAAATTTGCTGGTCTCAGGAAGCTGGTGGCTGTGCCACCCAGGGATACAAATGGAGGTAGGGGATGGAAGAGGCCCCAAGATCTCCTGGGGACCACTGGGAGGAACTGGGTTGATCTAGATGGAAAAGATCTGGAAGCAGTGGGGATTCTGGGCCCATGGGTCAGTCCAGGAATCTGCCATTCTAAGACAAGAAATGGGCCAGTAACCAGGCTAGTAGGGGAGCTGGGAGGGTGAATGAAGCTGGGGGAGTCAAGTTGTTGTGGGTCCACTGTATTTACCCAGGAAAGGTGCTGGCACCAAGACGAAGGAGGCTGTACAGCCCAGGGAAGTAAAAGTAGGTGTGGGCAGGATTCGGCCCAGAGGGGTCCTGGGGACCACAGGGAGGGACTGTGTTGGTCTGGGTGCAAAGATTCAGGAAGTAGTGGTGGCTCAGGGCCAAGAGGTTAGCCCCAGTGTCTGGGGTGCCAAGACAAGAAATGGGCAGTACCCAGGCTAGGAGGAGAGATGTGGCAGGGAAGCTGGATTAGTGAAAGACTTTGGGGGAGTCAAGGCGTGGTGCTGGACTTACCCAGGAAAAGTGCTTGCACCAGGACACAGGAGGTTGTGCAGCCCAGGGAAACAAATGGAGGTGAGTGTGGGACCAATACTTATGTTTTTAAATTAATTAATTATCTTTTATTTGACATAATGTCAAACAGCCAATTTTCACTACATTTTATAAATGAAGAAAAAATTAGGTAAGAATTTGGAAAAGAATATTTTGAGTTCTGTAACTTCTTAGTAAAAGAATCCAGATTTTGAAGTAGGATGGTGGAGAGAAAAATCTGAAAATGGTAAAAATTTCATTGAAAAGTGCAAAGTTTTTTTTTGCTGAATTTCAATTTTACAGAGAAGTTTATGATTTATGGGAGAAGAATTCCTGTTGACATTATTACCTAGATGTGAAGCACTGAAAATTAATGTTTAGAAGTTTAGTCCCTCAGGTGTTTGGATGAGGACTGAGAGTGGAGCTAGGGGACCAGCAAAGAAGCTGCAACAGCAACTAACAAGTGAGGGAATGAATGGTACTCTGTTTCCTAGAGATAGGATTTTGATACAAAGTGTTCACACTGCTCTTCTGCTCCAAACAAACTGTATTAAAATAAACTGAAAACAGTTTGTAGTTTTTTAATCAAATGTATCTAGTAGACTGACTGCATAATTTTAAGCATGGAGTTAACCAAACTGTGTCTGATAATAAGAGCTCAGTGAAAGGACATATGTACTTTTATAGAACTTAATTATAAATAATTCAAAAATGTATTGTACTCATAATTGAAAAGTGATCCATATTCAGTACTTAGATTTCTCATTTGAAAATTATATATTTATATTTATTCTTCACCTCTACATCAGGAATCCCACCGTTGTCAATCATTTACTGTCTAAATTCACAGAGTCCTGAAACATTTTCATTTTGTTATTCATGTTTTCCCTGGATTGTATTAGAACAGTGTCTATCATTGGCCACCATTATAAATATGTGGAAGTAAGATTGAATGTAATTTTTAAAAATGTATCCTCCTGAGGAAATATTTTAAGTTTAGGCTTGCAGCATAAGTTACAAGGGTATGATGAAAGGTCTTTTCTAATGCTTTCTCAGAGAATGGGAGAAATATTTTAATAAATAAAGAATAGGAATGATCCAAATTTCATATTTTCAAACAGTTGACCTCACAGACATTTACTGAATATTCTTCCCAAGCACCAAATAACACATATAGTACATAGCAACCTATGGACATTCCTCTAAAATTGACCACATACTGGAGCACAAAACAAACCTCAATAAATACAAAAGAAAAATAAATAATTCCATCAGATTACAGTGCAATAAAGCTTAGAATCAACATCAAAATAAGCTCTTGTAACTACAAATAACTACTATTGAAGACAAAACAACACACTGCTGAATCATGAATGGATCAAAGAAGAAATCAATGCTGAAATAGTAAGTAAATAAATTAGAAAATAAATTAAAGAATAAACAAAAAAAGTATTCCTAGAATTAAATGAAAATAACACAAGACACAAAACCTCTGGGACACATTAAAGGCAGTCTTAGGAGGGAAGTTTACAGCTTTAAATGCCTACATTAAAAAATCAGAAAGAGCATAAATAAATGGCTTAATACAAATCAAGACTGGAAAGACAAGAACAAATGAAACCCAAAACCAGCAGAGGAAAGAAGTAACAAAAATCAGAGCAGAAGAGAATGAAATAGAAACAAAGAGAACAACAAAAAGAATCCATGAATCCAGGAGCTGGTTCTTTGAAAAGATAAACTAGATAGACAGACTCTTAGTCCAGTTTACCAAAAGAAAGAAAGAGGAAATCCAAACCAACAAAGTCAGAGCTGAAAGGTAAACCATTACAGCAGACACCAAAAAGATCCAAAATAGTATAAAGGATATGTTTTTATGTAACCTGCTTGAAGTTATTTCTGGAAAAAATATGTTAAAAATTGCATCTCTTCTCCAAAAATTATACAGGCTATTGCTACAGTCCTTAATGGCCTCCCAGAACTTGAAGACCCTACTCAGAAAGAGAACATACTTTGGGCAAAGGATTTGGAGCAATAGAGCTGCAACTGAACTGAAACCACTTCTCCTGAAGGCTAGCTCTCATAGCTTTCGAGAGCGCTAGGAAGGTGATAAGGAAAAATGTAAATGGATGATCCAACCAATTTCAAGACCAAATAACCTAAGCAATGACTAGCACAGCATAAGTCATTAGTACAGTAGTGGCACTTTTATCTTGGGGGAAATCAACAGCTACCAAATTTGATTAAATTCCCACTCAAAGTGAGGAAACTCAAGTGTGGTAATGTAAACATATTCTAATACACATGGCTGCAATGGCCATAGATCTTAGAGAAAACACAAGACTGTCACATCACTAAACTACTATGGGCAAAATATGTATGCTTATATTTACAGATAAATATCCCAGTCACCACTCATCAAAGAAGCTCGTTTGCACCAGTCATAGACTATTACCAAGTATAAATTGGTCGCATACAATCAGTGTCTATGAATTTCCCAGGCCTAATTGACATATCTACAATGCAACCTCTGCACCTAAGGTTCATGGAACATAGGACAAGGATAAAGAAGAGGAGACTAAGGAATCACTCAGTTCTCAATAATGAAAGTTCTTCATGCAGCAGAGGGCCAGGAACAAAAAGGTCATAAGTGGCCAAAGTGTAGAGATCAAGAGTGTTTAATGCTGGTCCTTGGACAGGAATCCTCTGTTAAACTTCATACACTCAAGGCTCAGGGACCATAATGGAAGAGGGGGTGGAAAGATTGTAAGAACTAGAAAGGAGGTGAATGACTATATGGAAACTGAATCCTATAAGCTCCTGGGAATCTGCTCATATGAGTCTATGGCAATGGTGTAGGCTGACTAGATTCAGTGAACAGACTTTCACTGGGGAATCACTGGAGACACTGACAACCCAGAGGGCCTTAACAGGGATGACAGCATATATAGGCTCCAGTAGCAGGAGGGCTCTGGGAGGGTTCGAGTGGGAATGGGGGTATAAGTGAAGTAACACAGAATCAAAAAAATAAAAGAAGTATGTTCTTCCTCATTTGTGGATCCTAGTACCAAATCTTTTAAAATTCCAGGTCCTTTTAATAAGACAATGCTGTACAGCAATCTTTTCTGCATGAAATAGCTACCAGCTTCAGGACTTCAGCTGTGCCTGATTGCTCAACATCATCATAACTGGGCTTATTGACGGTTGTACTCCTTCATTAAAGGAGGAGCAAGCAGGGTCATTGGACTCTCACTGTATCCAGCCACTCTTCCCAGACAAATGTATGTAATTTGCCCTTATCACTCATGGTCTCCTGGATTTGGGGAGGGCTAAAGTATATAATCTAGTGATAGCTAGGAAGAGAAAGCTTGATTCATGCTGGATAAAGGCTTTCCAGTGTGCATACCCTCAGGTCATTCATACAACTCAGCAACCCCTCTGTTATCTCAGTAAGTAAGCTCAGTAAATTCATTGGTTCCTCAGTAAAACTTTAATCAAACATTGCTTTGAGACTAGAGCCTTAAAAACGGATAACCATTGCTTAGTATCCCCAAGAAAAGGATTCTGACAACAGATGGAAAATTTATTTTTAATGTTATTATGTCACATAACCATTTAAAAAAAAGAAAATGAGAATGTAAAACATGTTAAAAATGATATGGGAATGGAGATATTTTCCAAAATAAACAGAAAAAATGAGAAAATCAAAGCAAGTGATGAAGATATGTGTAGGTATGTTATGCTATATAAATGATGAGACAAAAATAATATACATATAATCTTAAATTTTCTAAGTTTAGTCAAGGAACAAAATGTATATCTAGTCAAGGTTTATCTGAGAACATTTGTTTTTTTACCCAACTTTATCTACATAGCACATGGTAATTAAAGTACCAGACCAGTGGAACTAACCTTATTAGTTGTTTTAACAGCCATACTATGAGGCCTATACTAATCTGATCAAAGGGACTTAAAGGGAAGTTTTTGTCCCTTGCCCTCCAAGGTTGACTAAGTTCCAGGGGACTATGGAGAATCTCTCAAAATGTAACTCTGGTGAGTCACCTGTTCTCTTTTTCACATGGATACCCCATGAGGTGGGTTTGAACCAGTTTCCAGTCTACAAAGAGGAGGGTCAACTCAGCAGAAACTCTCATTCATGTGTCCAAGTGAAGCCAGACATGGTCAAGTAGGACCTTTGACTTATCCTCAAGTAGATAGAACTGGTAAAAGAAAGGAGGCAGGGGCTCCTTCCAAGCTCATGGTGACTCCTGAATAACAGATCCTCAAATGACTTAAAGTGTAAAAATAAATTAATTTATCTGGGCCTCCCATATGGTCTTAAACACCCAAAAGGAAAATATAACTAAAGAGTACAGTCATCAATATTTTTCTTTAAGAGTTTAATGGATTACATTTGAACATTAGGCTTAAGTCTATATATTAAAGGAATGCTAAGCAGGGTCACTGGACCCTCACCTGAGTATCCAGCCACTCTTGCCTTTATTTCTCCTTCATATCTCCTATTCACAATTCAAGGACTTTCTTTTCCATTTAGAGATAAGATTTATGCAATTTGGGAATCTTTTAGATAGACCCACTGTCTGGTTCAGCATGGAAGAAGCCAAGCGGTCTGCAACCCAACTCCTTATTGGCAATTTAGGTAACCTCTTCAAAGGCTGGTGTGATAAGAATATGAAGTAGAATTGGCTAGGCAGTTAGGGTAAAAAGTCTCCAAAGAAAAATAGTTTCTTGGCTAAAATTCACAATGTCCTTGGGCCCCTTAGCAACAAAGACCAAAAATGTCGAAAATATTTGGGAGTTTTTATCTAATCGTTAAAAGATTTTAGAGTTATCTCTTGGGGGGGGTGGATGTTAGATTAGCCAAAAGCCCCATTAAAAAAGAAATAAATCAAAGAAGAAAGACTGCATGATGTTTTCAGAAAAAAGTGATGGGGAGACATGGGAGGAATTGGAGGGGAGGGAGTGGGCAAAGATTTGATCAAAACACCTGATATGCATGTATGAAATTTTCAATAAATTATTTAAAAAAAGAAAAAAACTCAAAACACAAAAACAAAAATAAGGAAAAATGTGAACAGCATTTATCTATATATATGTACATTAGTAAAGAGATTGGGTGAAAATTTCAGATTTATGAAAAGAAATTAGTTAATAAAATAATCAGCACGACATTTCACTCATCTTGAATATTTTCTCTTATTAAGGATAATATTAGTACTAATTTGCATGTGAGTACTTCATTTTCTTAAACTTGGGAAGGTTTTATCATAGGCTTTCAGTATTAAATTCATCACATTTTCATAAATATATGATTTTAATAAGCTGGATATTTGGTTATATCAGAATGAGGATATACATTTTAAAATATATTCCTATTGCAGTTTTGGATGTCTGGAGAAGTGTACTGACTATAACATAGCTGATGACATGTGCTGTGTGTTTGGCACTTCTATAGCATTTACCTGAACTATAGAATATTATTGAAAACAAAATATTTTAAAAATCAATACAATTATGCACATGACATTCAATAACCACTATATTATGTGTTTTTAATGGGATTTTTGTACCACAATGATATCAACATCGGCTACTATATTCCTTACATTTTTATCATGTGGAATTGTGTCTATATTTTACTATACAGCATCTCACTAACTCCCGATTCATAAGATTACTTTTTCTAGACACTTAAAAGATTCTTAATCAAATTTTAAAAATAGTGTCTATGACATTTTTCAGTAATGTGCTCTTTATCTGTAACTAATCTTCCATGCTGGACAGATCGGCTTGTGATTTTGATCTTTTATTTAGTCACATAGTTGTGTCAAAGTAAGTTGTACATAATATTAAACATTCTCATATATCCCTATCATCCATCTATCAATCTTATATCTATATTCATCATCATCATCATCATCATCATCTGTAATCCATATACTTATCTATTTTTATGTATGCATAACCATATCATATCTCTATTATCAACTATCAAACTTTCATTAATTTATGCTAACTTTTTGGTAACATTTGATTTTGTAAATTATTGTCAACATTTTGTGTAGCATAATAGGTTACATTTTTTTCTGATATTTTTCACCATCAGTGTTAAAACTACCTGAAATTCTGCCTTTTGCCAACTATTCTCTCTGATTTAATTACTTCAGTAGAAGTTAATATATTCAATTCTTTTTCTTTTTGCTCAACATCCTTGAATTATGCATTTCTTTGATGCTGTGTTCGTATCCTTTTCTGTAAGCATGCCACATGGTAGATGTAGAAAAATGGCCAACAATTTTATGTTGTAATCAAAGAAAGAAAATATGGAGGGTTGGAATGTCAGGTGACTCAAAGATGATCTTCCATTGTGTCAGAATTTTGAAACTGTTGTTACTTCTCTTACCACTTTGTGCCCTTTCTTCTGTCATATGTAAACTTGTTTATTTTTGTATCATCTCTCATTTTCCAATCAAGCTTCAAATAGATTTTGGGTAGTTACTCATCTTTAAAAACATTAGCATTTAGTTTCTATATATTCCTAATTATTTGATGTTCTCTGTTTAATAATTTGTGAGATTTCATATGGTTAATTTATAAGCCTTTCTTGTATGTTATGATTGTTTAGATACTACTTTTTAATCTTTGGGAGTTCCATTGTTCATATTGATTTATAGGTGTTTGTTTTTCATAGAACTGAATTCTACAGAAAAATTTCAGATTCTACATCCCCAGAAAAACAAGGAGATCATTATGTTTCTTTATGTTGGCATTATCTTAGTATCTTTTCATTTGTCATAGTTTTGACATTTCACTCACTCTTCCTCAGTGCCAGTAGTGTGTCACTTTGGGTTCTGTTAAAGCTTTATGCTTAGTTTTAAAAGCTATAATAATATACTGTTATCTATTGTCAGGTGTTCTCTTATTAGAAAAATCTGGTTTTCTTCAAAGGTTTGTGTTAAATGTTTTATTATTAATTTTGTACGTTAATGATTTGGAACCTTTTTATGAAGTCAGCAGGGTTATTATTTTTGCTATTGACCCACATTGTAAGAAATAAATGTCACTATGCATTAAATTTATTAAATCTACTACGACATTGATGTGCTACAAGTCTAGCTTAACTTGGTTATCAACGTTATCGATATTTAAATCTATAGAAAATATACTTAGTTAGTCAAATAACATTTTGTAATTGAAATAACCAGGTGTAGGAGGTGAAGTGCCAGAACTAAGCACAGGCCACACTAGGGAGCACAACTTCCACCTTGAAAGCACAGCCCACACTTTCGCAAAAGAGCCAACCTATAATCTGTCCCAAACCTAGAGACTGATGACGTGAGTAGCCTGGATGAGGGGAATCTATCAGGGAGCGACTCACCAGCTTATGGGACACTGGGGGAAGGGGGAGAGATATATAAGGGCCGCCCTTCCCAGCAATAAACAAGTCTGCAGCACCTTGCCTAGTGCCTGCTTCCACCTGACTCCTGCTGTCTGTGTGTTGACTCTGTGCCGCTCACCCCCACCTCGGCCTGAACCCTCGTTCACTGCAGTCTGTGTGTTGACTCTGTGCCGCTCACCCCCACCTCGGCCAGAACCCTCGTTCACTGCAGTCCCTCATGGGCTGGACCCATGAGAGAACCCAGGAATAACATAGGTATTTCAAAAACAAGTACTAGCTTGCATTTAAGGTGACATCTAAAAATTGGATGCTCTAAATTAATAAACAACTATATTTGGATTTTTATATTAATTTTGGTCAAAATATTATAACATAATACTTTTATATAATATTATAGTTTTACATTGGTAAGATATTAAAAATCAATCTTTTAGGAGCTTATCAGTGGTAAAGTGGTAAATCTAGGCTTGTTGAATACATACTGATTTTATATTTAGATTACTATACATTCATTAACATATGTTGGTTAGATACTTGTGATTTTATTGTTGTTTTTGTTTTGTTTTATTTGGGTAAGGTGGTCTTTTTGAAACAGGGTCTGCTTGTAGACATAATTGGCCTGGAACTTGCTATGGAGACAAGGCTAGCCTTGATCTCATAGAGATCCACCTGCCTTTACCTCCCATGTGCAGGGATTAAAGGAGGGTGCCACCATGTCTGGCAATACTTGTATTTTGGGAAACAATATAAGAATCATTATAGCTTTAACACCACCTTCAATGAGTCATTCATACAATCAAATTGTATGTAGAATCAAATTTATGTAGAATTTCCTAATTTGTTTCCTAATTTGTAAGCTAATTTGTTTCTAGTAGTTTTAATATATCACTTGCCAAACCTCTGATTCATGTTGAAATCAAGAGCACAGATTCTGCTCATGCTCTGTGCAGTCTCTGGCACAGTGTTACATTGCTAGGTCATCCCTTCTCTTTGCTTTTGGCATTTTTCTAATATGTATGTAGTCAATATATGTTCATGATTTAGTGTAAATCCACTCGGCCAAGAAGAACTTAAATCTGCTTTATTTTAAACTATGTATGGGGGCTTTCAATACTGAAAATTTTCTTGATGTATGTTAGCATATTTCTAGCACCTCTAATCTTAGATATAGCTAATATGGTATATAGAAATAAGGAGAATATGTGTAGCAATATTCATTAAAAAATACAAACATGATATACACACCAAGAACTTTTCAATTCTTTTTCATTTTTCTCACTGACATTAAATTAAACATACATCCTACATGTGATATTTTAAATACCTCATTCTCAAATCTCTCTCTTTCTTCATATAAATATATATATGCCTGTTATTGATAAATATGTATCCATCTGATAATCTCATTGTTTGTGTTACACTGCTTAGACTTCAAAACAGCTATGAGGAAATTCATTACATCCTCAACCTAGGAGTTCCATAAAATTCTACATTTCCAGAATTATGTTTCAAAATATTTCAAAACCATTCAAATATTCATACTCCTCAAAGTTCTCTTGTTCCTCAAATAAGTCAAATGTAGTTTTGTAACAAGTAGACACAATTAAATTATATTTGTGGGGATTATCACAGGAACATTACTTTTAAAAATAATTAGGAAATGCATTTTTTGCAAAAATGTTTGTTTATAAAACAACAGTTGAGGGGCTAGCTCATCAGTTAAGAGGACTGGCTATTCTTACAGAGGACCTGGATTTTAATCCCAGAACCATCCCTCCCATGGTGGCTAACAACGATCTGTAACTCCACTTCCACAGGATTGACCTCTTCTGTCAATCTGTGGGAGATGCATGAGACGGTGCACTTATATTACAGGCATAACACTCATACACATAAAACAAAAATAAAAATTAAACCAGTTGAGAAAAGAGCTTGGTTAAAATTGCAGGAATGTAATGCCAGCATATGCAGAATTAAGACAGAAGAATCAGCATAAAAGAAAAACACCAGACCTTTCAAAACCTCATGGCCCCATTCATAAAAACAAAGCTAACTGCTTTTGGAGTTAGTATATGTGATGCTTTTAGTTACTGGAATCTTCCATGTATGTTAGAAGGTGACTGGAAGCAACTATGAAATATTTACAGGGTATCTCTATATCTTTCCTTGAACAAAGTTGGATAAAGTTGACTATTAAGCATTGTGGACCTTGCAACTTTGCTTGATCCCTTCAAGCTTCTGCAGAAAGAAGAAACCAGAAACATACCAGTTTACCTTGCCAATTTGTATACACGGTGTCTAATTTTTGTCTATTATCAACATCTGGGTGTATGAATTATACATGTCTTACTAATAAGTACCCCAGAAGTCAGTGGTTTAAAAATTAATTTCATATCAGAGTATAAGCGCACTAGTGGGAGGAGGGAGGCTATGGGAGGGTGCTATCTGGGAAGTGGGTGTAAAAAATAAAATTGAATTAAATTAAAAAATTAATTTCAGATCTTGGGTCCAGACTTGCCATCTTGAACTAGTTTTTAAACAATATATCATTTTGTTCATTTACATTCATGAAATGTGCATTGTTTGTAATTTTGTTCCTATGGATGAAATGATCTAAAAGTAGAAAATTGTTGAAAATATGAGAAAATACATAAAAATCAAATCATTTCTAATGAAAAGATTGAATGCAAAATATGTCTTGTATTCATTGACTTGTGTATTCCTTTCTGAAATATTTTTATTGGGTTTTTGTATATTTCATGCAATAGTTCTTAATCTGATTTAGACCTTCCCTTCCCCATCCATGTCACCCCTCGCCTCAACTGGTCCTTATATTCTGCCATACATGTTTATTCTTATTGGTCAAACATTTGTACCCAGGTGTCCTTCGATGCAAGTTCATTCACTGGAGTCTAGTCGACCTATTTAGAGATCTTAAGGGAGGTCTACTTTCCCTGACCTAGCAGTAATCAGTCTCTGACTTCCGTGTTTCTTAATTTTTCTATAATTAGGCAATCTTGATGATGTAGCTATCAGCACTGAGAAATTCAAATCGGTTCACTCATAACTCAGGAAAATATGGAAAAATCAAGACTCCCTTCTCTAAGACAGACCTCAGAAAAAGTAAGGAATAGAAATATTGCAAATTCAGTTATGTACTCAGTCACAACTCACCAATTTATGGTTCAGTTCTTTTTCTCAGGGGTAGAACAGCAGATTCAATTACAATGATACTAAGGGGAGGACATAGCAGCAGAGGAAAAAGACAAATCCCAGCACATGGGAGGCAGAGGCAGAGGGATCTTTGTGAGTTTGAGGCCAGTCTGGTCTACATAGTGAGTTCCAGGACAGCTGGGGCTACAAGAAGACCCTGTCTCAAAAAAAAAAAAAAAAAAAAAAGAAAAAGAAAAAAAAAGAGATACACATTCAATGAAGGTAAAGAATGTTGGGACTGGGGGAATGGCTCAGTGGTTGAGAGCACTGACTGCTCTTGCAGAGGACCCAGGTCTGATTCCCAGCACCCACTTGGTGGCTACAAACAGTCCTTAACTCCAGTTCCAGAGGAATCCGAAGCCCCCTTCTGACCTCCACGGAATTGCATGACACGGATGCGCTCACATACATGCATGCAACACACTCATACACATAAAATAAAAATAATAAATATTTTTAAAAAGAATGCATTAAAATACTGCAGTAAGCATAGCTCACAAATGCGAACTGATATGAATTTGATAAAGTCACTAATGATTTCTGAGGAAATCAAATATACATGTAAAGGAAAGATTGTGAGACCATGAATATTGATAAGATAAACTTTTGGAAAGATGTCAGTGAAAAAGATAAATTGTATTATATCATTGCTGCCATGTTCTATGTATTAGTTTTAAGTCATTTTGGTGTCCAGACATCTCTGTGTCATATGAAGTGTCAGAAGTACATGAAACAAGATTTGTGTTTATGAAGAGGAAATTGCATGCAACTAATTTCTTTATGTGATTTAGCAAATCTGTGAACCCCAAATATTAATAACTTATTATAAAGAAATAGTAGTTAAGTGAAGAAAATGTTAGTCCACTTTCCATGTATATAAGTATTCACTTATAACTACATTCCTGTGAAGATCAAAAGACTTTTAAAAAACTGACTTATTTGAAAAATATTATTTTTCTTCATTAATGTAGCCACCTGGTGGTGCTGTTGATTAAACCTGACAAAGTTTAATTTTCAATAAGACTTTTTAAAAAGCATTTCATATAAAAATTTGTAAATGATAGAGGTTCCTGCTGATATTACTTAATTGACTATATCTAGGTTTGATGGCTTCAGCTAGACATGAATATTGGAACTATTTACAAAAGAGTTAAAGATTTAAAAAAAAAAAGTCTATGTCCCCATGATTCAAGAACTTACAACTGATTGCACTAATATTGGAAAGTGATTTACTATATTTATAAAGATATAGATTGTGTACTTATGCCCTCTATACTTTAGAAGAAAAAGCATTTCAAATATGATTTAGTGATGAAAAACTGTCAGAAACATGTCTTATTTTCACTGGTGTTTATTTTCATGATTCAATTTCAGGTAATTTGACAAAAAGTTACCATTATTCTCAAGGCAGAGCTGCCTGCACCTTAACTACCTTAACTTACTTTTCTCAGGGTTTCTTATCAAAGCAACAGTTCAAGAAACTAAACAGGCAGCACGAATCTAAAATATCTGGAGCCTGTTCTTTTCTAAACCACCTCTCTCCTCCACAGATCACAAATTCAGAGGTAGAAGTGTGTCTCACAATTTTAACAAAATTTCTTCTCAAGTTCATAAAGATGCATATATATTTACATTTTCTTTAAAAATATTGGGTTACTCTTGTAAGTTGATTTCACATTTTGGTTTGTAAAGCTGTTCTTTGAGCCATGAGATTTAACGTATCAACTATACTTTGACATTCACTGTGAAATTTCCCCTGCCTTTATTTCTAGAGAAAAAAAAAACATGACTATGTTCTGTAGAATTTAGTTAGACACAGGAAATACTATTGAAACCTAAAACAAAAGCTAAAGAATAGAAAGAAATGAATATGCTTCGGGCTAAAGTTTTGCCATTCCTTCTTCCAGACACATGGTTTATTAGTTACTTGTCTTGTTGCTGTGATAAAGTACCTGGAAAAAGCCCTATGTCAGGAAGGAATAATTCTGCAAGGAATACAGTACAGTGCACCGTGATGGGAGAGGTATGGCAAGAGGATTAGGAGGAGGCAGTCACATTGCATTCACACTGAGGAAGCAGAGAAAAGTGAATATGTGTCCTTATCTCACTTTCTCCATTTTGTTCAATTTGGGATTCTAGCTCATAGAATAACACTTCATTTGGATGTGTGTCCCCACCCCCAGTTACCTAAACTAGGTAATTTCACACTTACAGACCTAGAGGGTTGTTTCCATGGTGATTCCATATTTAACCCAGACTAACTATCATGTATGTTTAAGACAAAATACTGGATACTATGGACAATGTACTACTTATAACAACTCAAATATTAGTGTAATTGAACTTCTAAATGCAATGTTCAAATTTGGACAGAAATATAAGATAAAACTCAAAAATTATTCCATTACTACAAATAATTGGAAATGTTCTGGTATAATGAGGACAGAATTATACTTTGGGGTATAAGTAAAGGAACATAATGCACATATGTATATATAGCATACATTTATGTGTGCATATATTTCACAGTGGTTTCTGTGATATGAAGCTAAAGAGCTACATGCTTTGGCATATACACCAAGGAGCGGTGTGACCAGAACATATGGTGAATTTATTTATTTTTTTTAGTTTTTTAAGAGCTCTCTATATGGTCTCTCTCATTCGTGTATCAAAGCTCCATATCCTTAGCTGTAAGTATATATCCTGACTTAATTGCAGGAAACAGGAAAATGGAAATGAATCATGGGGATAAAAGGGAAGAAGTAGCTCAAGAGAAGGGGATAGTAGGATACAGGTGTTATTAAGGGGGAAATGGGGAAAAGAGATGTGCTTTAACTGAAGAAGGAGTAGGGATTATTATACAGGAAGAGGGAGAGGAGACAGAAATAACGCTTAAATGGTATCAAAAAAGAGAGGAATGTATTAGATCAAAATCCTACTGAAAACTATACATACAAAAATATATGAATGCATGTGAACAGCTGAAGGCTTTATAGCAAGAACCACAGTGCCAGGCAAGAGAAACCTCCCTTGAGTTATTGGTCATGGTATTCAAAGAGTCTCCCAAAATAAATTAGGCTATTGTCACAGCCCTGATTGCCTCCCAGAACTTGAAGATAAGCCTTTTTTGCTGGGCCTGGAGAAATAGCTCAGCTATTGAGAACACTGACTGCTCTTGCAGAGGACCTGGGTTCGATTTCCAACACCCATACGGCTGCTAACAACTGTTTGTAACTCCAGCTCCAGGGAATTCAGCACCTTCTTCTGACCTCTGCAGGTACTGCAAGACAGAGGTGCACTTACGTACATGTAGGCAATACAATCATGCACATAAAATAAAAAATATAAATTATTTAAAAAGGCTCTTTTGGTAAAGACAGGACACATTTCTGACACAGGATTTGGAGCAATTGATCTGGATATAACCTGGAAGTCTCATCACTAAAGACTAGCCTTCATGGTATCAGAGGACACTATACAAACTGCTAAGGAAGAAAACCAATTAATGTTCCTTCTCAGTTGTAAAGCCTAACAAACAACCATGAATGGCCCAGAAAATATAGCTATGGTGCAGTAGTGGTACTTTTTTCTTGTGGGATATCAACAGCTGTCTAACTGAAATTTAGGCCTGATCAATGGGAAAGAACTCATGTGTGGTACTGTGAACATAACCAAATACACATAGCTGGAGAGGACTTTGGTCCTAGAGAAAAACTGAATTTTTCCACATCCACAGGCCGATATAATTTCTTACTTTATGCCAAGTGTACATTCTCATATTTACAGAGAAGTGTACCTTTCACCCCTCATGCAAGAAGCTTCTTTTTGCAACAGATAGAGACTAATCAGAGCTCCAGAACTTATCAAATTCAGAGAATAAGTGTCTGTGAGACACTTAACCCTAAGTGACACATCTTCAGTATAACCTGTGCACATAGAATGAATGCACTTCTTGGCACTCACCAGAGAAGTTTCCTTATGCAGCAGCTTGTGATTAACATAGAAACCCAAAATTGACAGATTTGCAGAACAAGTGGCCAAAGAGTGCTTATCCATGAATAGGACACCTATTTAAACCTTTACTTCCTAAGGCTCATGGATCGTTGTGGAAGAGGAGGCAGAAAGCTTGTAAGAGTCGAAGGGGTTAGATGACCACAAGAAAAGTCTTCCAGACAGCTGGTAAGTTGCTTATATGAACCCACATTTACGGTGACACCATGCACAAGATATATTCAAGCTTAAACCAGACAAAACACCAACATAGTCAGGGAAGGGAAGAGAAATAGGTAAGAAATCCCAACCTAAGGAACTTGATTTGACAGTTGATTGCCAATGTGTAGTGTCTTACAGGGATGGTAGGACCAGGGGATGGACCACACTGACGGGCTTTTAGGGACTAAATCAGATTGTATAAGCTCTATTATACATATAAGAGAGTATATTAAATCAGATGGGAGGTGGTGGGGGAGGTGCAGAGATAAGAGAGGTTCTAAACACCATCAAGCTATAAAGCATGAAAATCACAAAAATTCAAAAGTTACTTGCCTTTGCTTTTTGTGAACCACAGACCTAGTTTACAAGCCAAAAAACCCAGAAAGCCACTTCTTTATATTCTTATCCAAGTTCAAATGCCCAACAACCAGTACCTTGAGAAGAGGAGACAATTAGTCGACAGCTCAATTAGTTCGAACACAAAGAATCGATCTCTCCTTTACTGCTTTACTGATTTTAGGCCCTCAGTTAGTCAATGATGCTCACCCATACTAGGAGGAACAACTGCTTTAATTAATTTACCAATGCAAAAGAATATTTCTTCTGGAAACACCCTGTAGACATTGAAAATAATGCTTAAGCAAATACTTTGTAATATAGGCCTAGTCTATTAGTAATCATCATGTCTCTTCTTTTTGAATAATAGAACTGGATTCTTCAGGGCAAAAGAAAGACAATGTAAGTATGTGTTCTTAATGACACCCACTTATGTTATGTCCCTAAAGTTCTACACTGTCAGTACTGTGTAATCCTGCCCAACATGTACCAAATCCACATACTAAAAAATAGTAATGTCATGCTTACTGTAAATATGCATTCACTATTAAGTTATTAGAAATCATTTTTATAGCCTCTAAAAATTAAGTGTTTAAGTTATGTAGGATCTGTCATGATAAATTCTTTCAATTACAAACTTAAGTGAGAAAAACAGATCTCTATAATTATCTCTTCATGATCTCTATATTCAAGATTAATGGGAAAAAAATCCCAGAGTCATCCATGACTATGCAACTTAGTAAAGTCCTGTGTAAAACTGACTTCATCATGACCCTTTCCATGTACTACTTCATATCCTCTTCTTTCTACAGTTACCCGTCATGTAAAAAACAACAGTAAATTTTACCTAGCACTCCTGTGCACTGATCATATTTAGGGTTTTTTTGTTGTTGTTTGTCTATGTATTTTGAGACAGGGTCTACCTACAGTCCCAACTGGCCTGTAATTCCCTATGTACAGCTGGCTGGCCTCAATCTCACAGAGATCCATCTGCCCCTGCCTCTGGAGTACTGGAATTAAAGGCATGAACCATCATTTTCTTTTAACCTCCAAGATTTTCTCTTTCAATGGTTCCATGCCACAGTGCCCTGTTCTCTCTATATTGAAGCCAATGCTTTTGGGAGACAATGACTCAATTTGAATCTAAAAATTTTTGGAAAGAGTTTTGATTTTAGCTTGATATGAAAATTGCAAGGAGTGAAGCACGTTTTTCAAATATCTTTTTATTCAAAAAGTTTTTCTAAATTATTTATTATTCAAATTTCTCTGACATTTTTATCAAAGGAGTGAAACACTGTTATCGTCCCAGCAAAAGTATTCAAAACACATAAGCAGAACACCTTAAGCCATACACTCTTTTTCAGATATTTTACTGGCTGTGCATCAGAATTTCCTATATATGTTAATCATACTGAAAATTTTCCAATTTCAAATTTATCATATGTAGTATATGTGTGAATAGCAATATTTCTCCATAACTATATAAATCTTAGAGGAAATTAACAATGAGTTAATAAGCTTTCTTCTGAATATTGGTTCGAAACTTTTCATAATTCTTACATTTGTTCACTTGTTTAGCAAATATTGTCAGGCCAGCCATTATGCCACATTCCTGTAATCTCAGCACTTGGTAGCTTGATGAGGAGGATCACCTAGAGAGTGAGATCTAGTGTCACACAAACTAAATATATATACATATATAATACAAATATATATACATATGTATAATATATGCAGATATGAATTTACATGCAAATATCTATTCATTCCAATCTGATACAGACATTGTTTTAAGTCTGGAAAAATAATAAAAATGTTTCTGCTGACAGGAGAGTAAATATATGAGGTATTGATCATATATTATGATGGAATACTTGGAATTTACTAAACATTTTTATGTTCCATAATACTAATATTTTATTATTTTCAAAATGTAAAATTTACTTACAATATGAGGAAATAACATAGTGCTTTTAAATGCTCATTTTGAATTAAACTCACAGGATTCAATACCTAACTTCATGATACTGTTCACTTTTCTAACTACTTTGAGTTCATGTTCAGGCAGGGAAAAGCTGTGGTTTCTGGATACCAACGCCCTCTAGCAATGCAGAGGTAAGAGCTAACCCTACTGGCAAACACTGTAGCTGTGACTTTTTAAATTAAACATGGTTCATGGCAATTAGCCAGGGAAATTTCCTTTAGGCTACTCTTCCGATCACAACAAAATGTGGCACAGATAAAATTCTACCATGGAACCTCCTCCCCCTGAAATGTCTGCTCTCTGTCACCACCTGCTGTCTCTCGTCATTCTGAGAGCCATGTTCACTGAGCTTTTTACCAGGCCTGCTTCTTACTAAGTTTTTCAAGCATTCCCAATGATAAAAGAATCTCTATTGATTGAACTTTGCCTGCTTTTGAAATTTTATCATTTTTGCTATTTCTCATCGCTTGATTTCCATTGAATATTAAAGAATGTACATGAAATCTGTAAATAATGATTATGTGGTGTGTATTTTAAAATGTATGAAGAAATAATTTTTATTTTATCAGCATGAAGAAATACTTAAACATTACCTCAGTAAGACTGAAGCATAGTGACATGCATACCTGTATGTATATGCCATGATATCTCATGAACTGTACAACTTTCATATTTGATGTAACAATTTGCACCAATACTTTTTAAAAGTAAGCAAGTCATATGGTGAGATAACTGGCTTTTTCTTTTCTCTTTCTTAAATTTTAATTTTTTAAATTCAGTGTTTTTTAGGTAAATGAGGTTGTCGTGAACTAGTTAACCTTGTTCTCTGCTTTCTGAGTCCAGGATTGCAAGAACATGTCATCATACCTAGTTCTTTAAATAACTTTTATAGAACTCTTTGCTGTAAAATCTATTAATATGATTGTTGTTTCTGTTTTCTCTTTCTCAGTGGTTGAAAATCTTTTATGTATTTTCTACTTTTTATTTGGTATTCTTCATCCTGACTCAATAAAACAATTAACTCATGTTATATAAAGCCAGAACAATCAGAAATAACAGTCATTCTACTTTGCATCCAAAATGAACTTTCCCCTACTTCTAGTTACTGCTAATTTTTACCTGTAATTTTCTCTGAGTGGAATAGTTTGGCAAAGATCACCATGTGGTATTACTTATTGTACTTATCATCTGTAAGAATCATAGTTTGATCATCACCAGTTTCTCAGGGATCCTGTGAACAAATTATCATCTGCTTTGTAACTCAGAAAAGTAATCTATCACAAAGTAACTTATACCTACAATATGTTAAAAAACATATGAAAATTTTTATTAGCAATGGAATTAGTGAGAAATTATATGTTTCTTCAGCTTGGAGATTTATAGTAATTGCAAATTATTGATACCATTATACTTAAGTCCATATTTTAAAATTTTAGTTGCTTTGGAGATTCATTTGTTTTGGTGATTGTAGAACACTAAGTCATTTGGAAGCTATGTGGAGACTTTAGTTGAATGTATTTACAGGCATTTAGCCTGTAATATGTTTTATGTTCAGAAAGCCCATATTCTGTACACAGTAGCAGAGCTTGAAGTTCTATGTGCATGAAGGTTGGAGAAGGAGCTTCCACACTTAACCTCACCACTCCTATTAAAGCCTCAGTTTTCAGAGTTGGCAATCTTAATGTTACAGTTGCCTAACATTATGTTAGTCATCGATGTCAATCTCCTATTCTAATAGCTTTGTGTATTAAGCTATATAATAGATATGGAAATATATAGAGGAAAACAACCAATGTATGAACTGAATGCTTATTTATTTATTTATTTTGAATTCACAAGAGAATGTCCTGCCTCTACCTCCCAAGGGCTGGGATTAAAGACGTGACCCACCACATCTGCAAATGTCTCTTCTTAAATGATTCAGTAACACCTGCATTTTCAGATATTCATTAAGGCTCTTGGAATCAATACTCTGTGGATAAAGTGAACACTGCATTTTGGTATTTAGCCTAACCTGTGTAAGAATTAGTCTAAACTCAGTGTTTGCTCTAGCTGTAGGTCTCACAGGCTTTGTTTCCTTATTGAAATTGGACTTCCTTGAGTAGTTATTATATAATAATTCTGTTATCCAGTTCATTCCTCCATAACTTCTTATCCTATCATCCTTTCCCTGTGTAAATGATAGAATTTTATGAGCAAATCACTGTCTTTAAATTATCATTGACATGATTCTTAGTCCTTCATTGTTTCATTGTGATTTTGAGGTCGGGAATTTAGAGGGAATAGAATAGATGTCCTTTCCCATGCAGGACAAGACTCTGACTGGACCTCTGGTGACAAATAGGCTTTGCTATGAGCAGTACTGGAATAGTAACAATGACTACCAATTTCTTTCATAGCAGGACAAGAAGACACGTTCCTCATCTCTTCTCAGTGAGAGCATGGAGTTCATAAACCTAAAACCTATTAAGGTGTGGGGGGTCCTTAATTTATAGCTCTGTGGTGTTTGAAGGCAAGAAAGTCCCTGATTCGCAGGTCTCTGATGCTTTACAATCATGTTTGTCCATACTTCAGTTCCAGTAGATTGTTGAAACTGCGGTTTCATTGTTTCCATCTGTGAAGAGCTCTCCATACTTATATTGACGTTAACAGCTACTGAGGGTTGGCAATCCAGATTCTTCTCTTTCTGCTGTCCCTCTCTTTAGGTTTTAGGGTGGTGGCTTGCCCTGTAGCCTTGATTCTCTGACAAGTCCAAGAAGTTATTTTTCTTTTGTCCAACATTTTCACAGGAATAATAATTTACAAGTTCATTACATGTTAAAACTAAAAGCGATGAACCTGCAGTGTACTTTTAATATCACACAAATATTTAGTACTATCCTCTTTGACATTTCTAATATCTAATAAGTGTATTTGATAATTACACTGAGAAAATGAAATTCTCTTTTCATGATTGGCATTAATAAAATATAAATTACTAAAAGGTGAACAAAATTCTTCCTTACAAAAGGCACAGTTATATCTGAAGGCACAACTTACAATGTAAATTGATGCTTGGAGAGGCTTATTAAGATAGAGAGGTCGTAAACCACAACTTCCAACATAATTAAACAGAGGAAAATTTATGAATCAATTAGGAAGGATAGAGGGAGGTGCTGCTGTGATTCATATGCACACTAAAGTGACTGTTACAGAAATGTGCATATGCTTCTATCTGGATTAAGTATATGATTAAGTGGTTATTATGTTGATATGATTTGCTCAATCTGTGTCTTGAAAGAAAACATATTAAGATAATAAAAATTTCTACATGGGTAGTGCTAATATGCTATCAAAACTGAACTTGGAAGAGTTAAAAAAATAATAACTTTAACATTGGCAGTTGTGTTCTAATAGTTTAAAGAACTACTAATGATTAAGATAAATATGTAAACTATTTCATACTTGAATATAACTGGGATGCATTAGATATTCATATAAGAACAAAGCAGATACCTTCAACTTCTGATTCCAAAGAAAATAAGTGGCCTGTGCCTTTAATCCCAGCCCTCAGGAGGCAGAGGCAGGTGGATCTCTGTGAGATAGAGGCCAACCTGGCCCACCTAGTGACTTAACCAAGCAGGCTAGAACTAAGGAGATCCTATCAAAAACAAAACAAAACAAAAACAAACAAAAAGAAAACTAAAGTCACTTTTAAAACTCAATCTTCATTTTGTTGAGTTTAAAATGTACACTTTTGTCATAATAGTCTCAGTTTTCATTAAAATCAAACAATATGTTTCTGATCAAAAGCAAATGTTTTGCACATTAAATAATTTAACAAATATTTACAATATCTTCAAAAGGACAATAAACAAGGAACCATTTGTTGTAGGCACTTTTATAAGTGAGTAAGCATTTAATAATGTAGAGATGGGTAGGTACAGTTTTTTATTTGTATTTTAAAAGGTGAGTGACTTCAGTACTGAATATTACAATTGCATCAACCTTATTACTCTTTATTACGTAAACAAGAAAAAAGACACAATTTGGAATAAGTTGACTGGGACTTTTGAAAAACAATGTAAATGGAATTATAAGAAAAATACATGCTTCTGATACTCTATTACCCAAGAAACTTAAGTTACAAGTTTGTATAGCTAAGAAACTTTTTCTATAAAAAATTATACTAAATTTGTGACATAAATTTAGCATTTTTAACTCATCATGATAAATTATCAGATATAGAGCTAGCTTCAAAACTCTTTGCGACAGAAATATAATGATGTAAATAGATATAGTCATGCATTTAAAATGCATATAATGCTATTAGAATGATCTCTATATACTTTTTATGATGTCTGGGATCAAAATATGGTTTTATTCATGGTAGGCAAGAGCTCTAACATTGAACAACAACATTATCAACCTATATCTTCTTGATTTATTAAGCTGTGAGAAATACACAAAATACACATCAAAATACAAGAAATAAATACATTTGAGTTCGGAATACTCTTCCTTTGTCCTCAAAGAGCAACTTGTTTCATTTCCTTAAAATTCTCAAAAAAGACAGAAAAACAAAAACAAAAACAAAAAAACCCCAGAAAAACAAAACAAAACAAAAAAAAAACAAAAACAAATTCCTTTTAATGAAGTGAGAGCAAGGGCTAGGGAGATAGCTCAGTTGGTGCACTTCCCCACACTTGAACCTTTCACACGTGAACACACACACACACACACACACACACACACACACACACACACACACACACGGAAATCATTTTTTATGATAAGACCTCTAATCCTACTTAATAAAAATTGTTTTCATTTCAGTGCTGAAACGAGAAAACCCACTTTGTGTGATATATCTTCCAGTGGCTGAGTGGTTAGGCTCAAAGTGGTCCGCATATAAGCTCCTGACACTAATTATTAAAGTCTCATATCCGATTACAATTAATTATTCAGAACCTCTCTAGCATGTAATAAGATATCTTCTAGTATAATTAGAAACACAGCAACACTCATCCCCACAAAATGTTTATAGACTCTTAACAGCAATTACAATATTTTGCATGCTTTTGTACCCTGTAAAGAAGGGTTTTTCTAATTACTTGCTGATTGCCAATCAGGATAGATGCATTTTTTGCTGTGGGTTATGTGTGTGTGTGTGTGTATATGTGTGTGTGTGTGTGTGTGTGTGTGTGTTGTAAAAATCAACAAAAAAATCACCACTTTAAATAAAACAAAAAAGTTTGCTGACTACATAATTGTGTTTAACACATTCACAATAATATCCTCCCTCTAGGCTATATACTCTTAACACATTTCATCTCTTTTGGACAAACAACTAAACAGTTCAACAAACTAACACTGCTAATGTGACAGAGTCTTTGCTTCTTTTAGCAAAGACTCTATTTATAGCATCTGACACCATCAGTCTTTTCTGAAATGAAATACAAGTGCTATGTTACGAATGTAATGCTCCATAAAATTTAAGCCAGGTTTAAATTTTATTATGGTGGATTGAACAGAGTTGTATGAGTTTGAAAGAAGAGTAAGAGTATAAGCCTTATGGTACCAACTCATTATTCTTTGATTTAGGAATAAATTTGTCCACAGCCATAAAACAACTGTTCATCTATTCAAACCTGCATCTCACTATAATTACATAAATTCTATAGGAATACTAGGATATTTACATATTCTTTTTTAAAAAATACGTACATAATAATTCCAACTCTCTTCTCATCATACCTAACTCATCTCCTGCTTCTGCACATAATTATTTCCTTATTGTAACCCTCCCAATAGAACGTGTAAGAGCAGCAAAGTCTAATGCTTTTTTTTTTTAAACTTTGTTCTAGTTTGTTTCTCCATTGCTGTGACAAAATGCTCTGACCAATACCAATTTGAGGAGGAAAGGGTTTATTTGGCTTAAATCTCCTGGGTCACAGTTCATCATGGAGCCCAACTTAGGAACTTCAGGGCATGAAACTGGAGGCAGGAGCTGGAGCACAGGCCATGGAGGATCGCTGCTTACTGACTTGTTCCCTGGCCCCTCCTCAGTCTGCTTTCTTATGTAGCACATTCCCACCTGCCCAGGAGTGACACCACCCACAGTCGGCTGGGCCCTTCTACATCACTCAACAATCAAGAAGATTCCTCATAGTCATGGCCACAGGCCAGTCCTATGGAGGAAATTCCTCAATTGAGGCTCCCTCTACCCATGTGTATCAAGTTGACACTAAAGCTATCTAGCACAATATTTATTATTATTTATATTTTATGTTAACAAGTGTGTTGCCTGCATGTATGTAAGTTCATTTGGTCATGCAATGCCTAAAGAGGTCAGATGAGAGCATGGAATTCCCCTGGAACAGAGTTACAGATGGTTGTTACCTGCCATGTGGGAGCTGGGGATTGAACCTGGGTCCTCTTCAAGAGAAGTCAGTGCTCTTACCTGCTGAGCCAGCTCTCTGGCCCCAAAGTCTATTGATTTTAAAATGTTAAAAAAATATATACTATTATATGATGTTGTACAATTAGTTGTTCAGTTATATAATATCAGTTGTAGAATTAATGCTCTCCATCACATCAGCCTGCTTTATGAAAAGAAAAAAACCAGATTTTCCTCATATTAAGCCTTTATTTTCTTTTTGTTCTGTTTTTTTTTTTTCTTTCCCTTTGTGAAACAGGATCTTCCTGTGGTGCCAACTCACCTGGTTCTCTATGTAGACCAGGCTGACCTTGCTCTCCCAGAGATCCACCACCTCTGCCTCCATATTTCAGGGATTAAAGATGCATACCACTACATCTGTCTTACTCTTTTATTTAAGGAAAAATTAACAGATAACATTCACGATATAATAGATGAAAACAATGAATTTATGATTTCAGTATTAAATGATTGCTCATTTCATTAGTAGATTCCACTCTTTTAAGTAGAACCTATCTATAAATATCTATTCTGTGTCTCAAGCTATCAGTCACTGAAGCTGGGTCTTCTTAGTGTTAACTCACAATTATTTTGCCTTACATGCTGTTCTTCCATAACAATGATAAAATTTCTTTATAGAATAACACTTTTAGTGTTGAAATACATTCTAGACACATAGCACAGAAATAACCAGTTAATAAATTGGAGCTAGGAATTATGAGCCTCATTATGAGTCTATGGTTCCACATAGCTGAAAAATTTATTAAGAAAACTCAATAATTTGGCTTCAATTTTAATAAATCTTAGAAAGTACATATTTTTATTTTGTTGGATAGATTCAGAAAAATAATTAGCAAGACAAGTTTTGTTAAATCATTTTTTTGTGTGTAGAAAATATATAATATGAATCTTCTAAAGGAAAACAGAAGTAGAAAGCCTCAGATCTGTACAGAAACTTAAGGAAAGGTCCTGTTACATCCCATTCTTTAATTGATGAAGGACTTCCTACCCAGGTGAGCCTATATAATATTTGGTAGTTTAGGTAAACTATAGCATATATTTTATTTCACTATTAATACAGGCATTCAATTTCTTTCAATTGATACCCTAATGAAAGTGTTAAATGTATACTAGATTAGTTTTCCAATTGTATATAATATTTATTTTCTGGATTTAAGAAGTATTATTAGTGATTAGAGGCACCCTATCAGCTGTATTGTTTTTAATGGAAATTAGGAAAATCTTAAAGCTTTGTTTCAGATAATATTTAAATACTTTCCCTGCAGTACTAGCACAGTTGTTACCAGTTGTGTCCACAGAAGGAAGGAGTGATCAGTTATCATTTCTAAACCTCATCCTCTTCTTTATTACTATAAGGAGAAACATAGGAGAAATGTTAATAAGTAAATATTTAATTATATTAGAATGTCAGTATTGCTGTTCTTAAGAACTTGTTGTTGAAGAGGAGTGTTCAACGTTATTGGCAAAAATGCAATTTCATGACTAATTGACCTGTTCATGAATGCAGGAAAATGGGAGAATATTTCCCACTTTTCAAATTTTTTCTACATAAAAATAATTCTAATTTTACAAGGAATAATCCTATACATCTATCACTGAGTCTGTATACCTTATTTCAATGCTACAATGACAATGTAATAAGACTTCAATTACATTTTACTTCCTTCCATTGAAATTTCACTAATCAGGCAATATAAATATCATTGGATCAATGTAGAACACATACTGTCTAAACAAACTAAAAATTCAAATTATATTCTTACAGTGAAGCCTTAAATAGCCATAGATAGAAAAATTAGTATACTATGTAGTTGAAACTTTGGTACTATTCTAAAATAGACTGAATTAATAAATTACACTTGTTTCCAATATCATCACCCCAAAGAGTCATGCTCTCTTAAATGTAGTAAAAGCCCTTTCCTATTTTAGAAAATTTGTTTCGCTTGAATTTACTTATATTCTGAAACTGGACCACTAATGGTATTAATATACAAAATGCCACAGTACACCCAAAGGATGATATGTGAACACATAGTTGTGATATTAATCTCTGTAAATGTATTAGTATTGCAAATTATTGTGGACTGGGGACATGGTTTTGTGGGTAAAGTCAATTGCCACACAAGTGTGAGTAACTTAGTTCAAATCACAGAAGCGATATAAACCAGAACCCATAGCAGTATCATCTGCCATTCCAGAACTCCCCCAAAGGTAAGAGAAACAGAGAAAGAACACTGGAGGTTCACCAGCCATCTAGACAGGAATATACAGCAGGAAAACATTAAAGAGACCCTGTTACAGATGAAGTGGAATGAGATTACCAATGTCCAAGAGTGCCCTCTGACTTCCAAGTGAGTAGTGGCAGGCACCTGCATTCACACACACAATATGTTCACGCATAGAGACACATACATGAAGGTACATTGTATACACACACACACACACACACACACACACACACACACAAATATTTGCAACACAGGAAGATGGATATATAATGGAGCATTAATAGGTGTGCTCATTAATTTTAATGATATATTAAATTTTTAAAAAACTAGAATCTTATTAGTTTTGACTCTATTTTGATGTAATGGACACACAGTTCATTTTAGCATGACCATTTCAACCTCCTTGGTTTAGTGCCAGTACTCAAAGTCACCCTCATGATATAAAGTCTTTGAAACTCTCGTAGTAATTACCTTATATCTTTTTCCTCAGACTTTCACTGTCTGCACTGTTAGTACAAGCACGTACTTATTCCTCCATAAGTAAAATTATATTTAATTCTGTTTAGGTACTTCTTAAACATGTAACATTTAGAGGACTGATGTGTTTTGGGTTTACTTATGCTCCTAAAATATATTATATATTGCATCTACTGCTTTTTGACCATCATTTATAATTTAAATTGAAGCAGATTGTTGAAATATTGAATGTTTGGTCAAAATGATATGAAATTAATGGCATTAAATTTTGTTTAATCATTTGGAAACTGAATTTAGTTCATATAGAAATTTCATTTTTTGAGAAGTATCTGATAGATACTTAAAAGCTATTTGCCCTCATATTGCTTCTGACAATTAGTATTACTGTTTCTTTTAATTAGCAAATTCATTTCTTTCTCAGATTGGTTAGAATTTCAATTGTCAATAGAGGATTATGCAACAGGAAAACAATTATCTAAATTGACACTACTGGTTATTGCATTGTGCTTCTGTTTGTTTTCTACAGTGGATGATAAATAACTTCCAAAAACTTATTTATATACATAAGAGATTATCAAATAAAATTCATTAAATATTTTTTTAACAATTTGTTAGATGCTTTCCTGAGCTCTCACTATCTGCAGTGCTTTTACTGAATATTGTTTAGACTAAATAGACGAGTTCTCCTATTGCTCATTGTCTGTGTGCATCAACCATTCTTTCATGAAATTCATGTAACAATACAGACTTTTACCATTTGCTTCAAAGAGCTCATTTATTTTGCTTAGCTCAACTTTCAAACCAGCAGATTTCTTATTGGTGGAATTCAATGCTAAATAGTTCGAACATAACCTTGAAGTGAATTCTTTTCTCTCCTTGTACTCAATTACCCTCTTTGAGCTTTCCATAAAGCAAAGGACTGTGCAAGGCTGCACTGACAGTACAGCCAAGACCAAAGTGACAGAAGTAAGAAACGCTCTAGGGAATACTGCTAATGCAGTTTCTGCTTCTTACTTGGAAGCTGAGCACCAGGCATAGTCTAATAGGAACCCTTTGCTTTCTGGGTGATCCATTTTCAATGTGATAAGCACTGCTCTTGAGTTAATCTCATTTCTCAGAAGCAGACCTTTTCATGCAGTTAACTATGTGTAAAATTGTCTTTCTTTTCTTCTTATTTGACATATATCCCAAATTTATAGTCAGTCTGCCATGTACTTCCACTAAGTAGTCTGATCTTCCTCTTAGTGTTTGATTTATGAGCTCTTGAAAATGAGATATGTCTAGAATGTCTTATTGCATATATCTTATTGATACTTTTTGTTTAGTTTTCTAATTCTAATGAGCTTTTTGCTTTAAATCTACTACTCTTAACATTTTTATCTTTCCAAAATATAAAATAATTCATTTTTTTTCTTTCAGGTATATACTTTGTAACATTTCTTTTATGTGCTCTGTAGGGCACAAATTTCGTTAACTGTAGGAGATGCTATGCTATGCCTAACTCTGTATTCAAATGATCACCCCCCTATACACTTAGTCTGAATGTTCCTTCTCAGATTTCTTTTTAGAGGTATTATATAAGCTCTGCTTTATATTTAAGTCTACCATGAGGCACTCACTACACTACAGAACAATGATTAATTTCTTTATATTCATGCATGATTATTGCTATCAAATGTATTCTTTCCCAATTCTACCTCTTACATACTTAATTTACACATATTGGAAAGAGGTATGAAAGAAGTGGGAGGGGAAAATTGGGTAGATATAGTTATGTATTATTGTATACTTGTCAGAAATGCTTAAAAATAAAGAAAAATTTCAAAACAGAAAACAACACAATTATAATGTAGGCTATGACAATGAACAGAAAATTCTCCAAAGAAGTGCAAATGTAAATTTAATATATTCTTAACTTGCTAAGCCACCAGGGAAATATAAATTAAAAAAAACTTTGTTGTTAAAATTAGGGTAATTATAATTTTTGGAAATACTTTGAGAATTAAGTTTAATTTAAATATCAATATCATTGTACTACAATATCTGGGGTCCATTTTTATAAATATGTTCAACATGCCATTCTTATGTCGTGGGCAATTATGTTTTCCAAGGAAGAGATCAGGAAAATTGAAATAGCATCACTACATCACACTGGCTGAGACCTCTCAGGTACTGTTTTGATTTGGAAAACCATTGTTTTGAGAGAGACAGACTTGCAGTTGAGTTCTTCTCCTTTCCTCATGATAAAACGTGCACTTAAACTTTGCTTGTGTCATTATCAACATATGTAAAATGTTGATAAAAATAGTGTAAGATGGTATAAAAAGGGTTTTGCTTTTGTTGGCTGAAATGAAGAGACTATAATTGGAAAAAAGAAGAGAAGGAGATCTAGACGAAAGCATAATTTCCATGTCTAACTCTAACAAGTTCGTTACCACATATTATAGGAAGTCTTGTGGTCAGTGTGGCTCTGGAGTGGTTTAATTGCTTTTCTTTTTTGGTATTACCATTTTATTACTACAACTGGTAGTTAATAGCTTCATTGATTAAAGGTGGTGCTGCACTGAAGCAATTTTACTTCAATATTTTACAAGGTCAAAAATGTCTTCCCATAATCCTTACAGAAGGCTTCTGCTAATTACTCTCTAAACAGAATTGTTGCATGCATCTCTTCTGGAAAGTTAACTAGAACTACAATGACTTGCCAGAGACAACTAGGAGTGTAGAGTCCAGGATACTAAAATGAACTGGTCTGTCAGCAGAAATAAACAGCAATAGATTATAAAAAGGTAATTAAAAATACATTCTACAAATGCATTGGGTTTCTTGAGGAAGGTAATGAGTACATCTGTAAATCACTTAAACAAAAACAAAAAGCCCCCAACCAAGAATTTAGGAAATTTATATCCTTCATCTTTACTAGACATTCTCTTGGAATTATCTTTTCATGAAGATCCTATAAATGTGTATATGATGCTTATTTGTAGATCTCTTTATTTTAAACAAAAAGCAGGTCTGGGGTCTGGAAAGATGGCTCAGTTTTCAAGTGTTTACTGTTCTTCCAGAGGAACAGAGTGCATTCTCAAATTTACATAAAGTGATTTGCAATCTCCTCCCATTCCAGCTCCATAGATGGCGCTCTGAAGCCACCAACCTCTTCCGGCACCAGCACTCACATTCACATCACCCCCATGCACGTCTATAGTTAAAATATTTTTTAATTTAAAAAGAAAGCAAGTCTGCTATTGTGCTTTGCACTTAGCAGCTAGTATTGCAACATATAACTGTTTCAAACTCTTTCAGTAAAGGATCAAATATTCACATCCTATTTATACAACTTGGAAGGGACAAAGATGAACATTCTCAAACTCAAATTTCATCTATGTAATGATTTCGGGGGCCATCCTTTATGATGAAAGATCAAGCTGGAAAGAAAAGTACCTGGGAGAATGCTAACTTTAACTTTTTGCATAGTAAAGCCTGTTTAAGAAGCGTGTGTATTGAGGAAAGGGGGTGCCTGGGGCTATAACTCAGTGGTAGACAGCTTGCCTAGCATTCTGAAGGTTCTGGGTCCAATCCTTATTACGGAGAAAAACGTCAAGAAATATGATACCATGGTGATGCTTTGAATGAGAAATGTTTCCCACAGGCTCATGTATTGAAACACCGATCCCTAGTTTGTGCTCTTGTTTGGGAATATTATGGAACTTTTAGGAAGTGTGGCCTTGCTGGAGAAAGTACTTCACTGGGAGTAGACTTTGAGAATTCATAGTCTCACAGCACTTCTAGTTTACTCTCTTGGCTTCCTGTGTTTGGAACGAGATGTGAACTCTCAGCTTCCTGATCCTGCTGCCTGCAGCCATGCCTCCCCCACCATTATGGACTCACCTTCTGGAACTGTAAACCCAAATAAGTTCTAAGATGGTTTTGATCGTGGCATTTATCACAGCAATGAAATGGATGGGACTGAGGGAAAATCATCCTAAGTGAGTTAACCAAGACCCAGAAAGAAAACCATTACATGTTCTCTCTCATAGCTGGATGTTAGGTTTAGAATCTTAGATATGCATGTTTCAATTCGAAAATCCAGAGAAGTT
Source organism: Nannospalax galili (assembly GCF_000622305.1). Taxonomy (NCBI): domain Eukaryota; kingdom Metazoa; phylum Chordata; class Mammalia; order Rodentia; family Spalacidae; genus Nannospalax; species Nannospalax galili. Next base: position 1,516,915 of record NW_008335971.1, on the reverse strand, counting down.
AAGAAACTAAAAATGGACCATGGGGTGGAGGGGAGGTTTCCTGGGTGGGGTAGTAGAATGTAGTGAATTGATGGAGGAAATTGGAACACTAGAGTAAGAAAAGTTAAATGGGATGGGGAAACGTAAGGCAGGACAGAGGCAAGAGTATGAGTAGTAGAATGTAGTGAATTGATGGAGGAAACTGGAACGCTAGAGTAAGAAAAGTTAAATGGGATGGGGAAACGTAAGGCAGGACAGAGGCAAGAGTATGAGTAGTAGAATGTAGTGAATTGATGGAGGAAACTGGAACGCTAGAGTAAGAAAAGTTAAATGGGATGGGGAAACGTAAGGCAGGACAGAGGCAAGAGTATGAGTAGTAGAATGTAGTGAATTGATGGAGGAAACTGGAACGCTAGAGTAAGAAAAGTTAAATGGGATGGGGAAACGTAAGGCAGGACAGAGGCAAGAGTATGAGGGGATAAGTAACACTTAAAGCCTTTAAGGAAAATCATATGGAAATGTATTTACCATGATAGAAGCTTCTTTTTGTCTTTTTGAGACATGGTTTCCTGTAGCCCCAGCAGAATGGGACCTCATCATATAGACTAGGAAGACCTTGATCTCAAAGATTTTCGGATGCCTCTACCTCCCGACTGTTGGGATTAAAGGCATGCACTACCTCACTGGCTTTTAGAATCTTCTTTAAAAAATATTTTTATATTTAAACTTTTGTGATTTTTCAAACAATGTAATTTGATATTCATTTTGATGAGTCACAATCATTTAAGATATACACATATATACATATATATGTGTGTATACATATATATAGTCTAATATATATATATATATATATATATATATATGATACAGATCTTCAGTATGGGTCCATCCCCTTGGCCCACCAAGAATAACATCCTCATAAGACATTGTCTTTCCTCCTCCCAGCAGTCATCAATTGCCAAAAGTTCCTAATGTTGACTGGGATTTCTTACACACTTCCCCGTGTCTATACTGGAGTTTTGTCTGGTCTGAAGTTGCATATAGAAGCTCCTTAAAATATAGACACATATATTACAAAATGATATTAAAATAATTACTTTCTAACAGATGTACCTTGCCCCTCTAGATATCATAGGCTAACAAAATAAAACCTCAATACTAGAAATTGACTCCATATCAAGAAGCAGTTAATTAGAGGTCCCATAAAGCCTCAAACACTACTGGCCGTTGCTCTTACTCTTAGTTACTCACTAGAACTTCATGGTAAGAAACTACTGCTGAAAGCACTACATACATGAGCTGTCAAACAAGGCAAAATCAAGCTGGTACTGATTTCAGAAACTCGTCTCTACAGGCTAGCATTCTTAGTGCTGGAAGGTACAATGCATGTTATCAGAAAGAAAAAAAAATAAACATCAACCTTATCCATTTGTGAATCCTGTAAATGTCAACACCAACTGGCCTGCCAAGAGAGTCCTATCAGTGTAAAATGCTAAAATAAATCTATCGGGGTAACCAACCACTCTCTAATTGCATTTAAGAGTCTGCTTCTGAGGACAGAGGCATACCTGACTTTTATATAAACCTTAGGAACCTTGAAAAGGACACCTATATGAAACTTCTTGCTCCTCAAACTCAAGGATCATCAGGGAAGAAGAATTGGAATGTTGGTAAAAGTCAGAGATGTTGAATGATCACAAGAAAGAAATTTTCCAGGTAGATGATCATTTACTCATATGAACTAAAAGAAATGATGACAGTATGCACAATTCCCATTCAGGCTCAATCCAGGCAAAATACCAGCATAGACATGGGCAATTAGATAATAAACCTCAACTCAACCTAAGGCTGTTTGACGATTGATGTCTGCTGTGAGTGGGAAGCTCTTTCAAGGATGGGACTCTAGGTAGGTTAACCAGCTCCCGTAGATGGACCCACACTGAGGACGTTTGGGGACACAAATTAGACTCACTCTCTCTCTTCTCTCTCTCTTTCTCTCTCTCTCTCTCTCTCTCTCTCTCTCTCTCTCTCGTGTGTGTGTGTGTGTGTGTATGTGTGTGTAAAACAGAGTACATTTAATTTGACAGGAAGTAGTAAGGGGAGGTGTGGGTAGGAGAAGGGGTTTAAATATCATCAAATTATTTTGTATGAAAATCACATAACTTCAATTTAATAAAAGAACCTGAAATTGAGGAACAAAATTAGACTCTATAGGCCATATTATATATATGAGAGAACATTAAATTTTCCAGGGGCAGTGGAGGGAAGTGGGGTTAAGAAAGGGGATCTAAATACCATCAAAATATATTGTATGAAAATTACACAGTTCAATTAAAAATTCAATAAAAATTGGATGATTACCAAATTTGATATTATTTAAAATATCATAAATATATTTATAGAAGGACTTTTTATTAAGGTGAAATTTACCATTCTTTTCACAAAGTGTACTTTTAGAAATATTTTTCATATAAATTTTTTTCTCCTTGCAGCATTATTCTAAGTTTGAGCTAATCTTACTCTAAGTGTCCCATTCTATTTTAAATTTAACTACTTGACACTATATGTTGACAATATGAGATATTTTTTACCACATGTAACCTTCAAAATAACAGTTCTAAATGGCATTAGAGGCAACTAAGATATTTAATGATTTTTTAAATCAGATATCAGAGAGCTAAGTATTTCTTAAACAGGAAAACAACTTTACATTGAACTAAATAAATTTGGAGCTGGAGAAATGTCTCAGTGATTAAGAGTAGCCTTGGTTTGGCTCCCAGCAACTACATGGTGGCTACAAGCATTTATAATTCCAGTACCAGGGATCCAGCACCCACTTCTGGCCTCCATGGGCATTGCATACTCATCATGTGTCTATATACATGCAGGCAAAGAACTCAAAGAAAGAGAATAAACACAAATAATTCAAAAAAATTAAGGAAAATTTCCCATTGCCTTGTCATTTTTTAGTAATTTTATTCATTACTTTTATTTTATGTGTATGAGTATACTGCCTGGATGTATGTGACTGCACCCATTTTGTGCAATGCTGTGGAGATCAGAAGAGAGCTTCGGATCCCCCTGGAATTTGAGTTAAGGACAGTTCATAGCTGCCATGTGGGTTCTGGGAATCGAACCTGGGTCCTCTGCAAGAGCAGTCAGTGCTCTTAACTTCTGAGCCATCTCTCCAGCCACACGTTGTCATTTTTAAGCCTGTCTTGGTAGTGAGTTTTTCCTGACTTTCAAATTACTATGTAGAAGCTCTGACAAATATTACAGAAGAATTTATCTTCAAAATTATATCAACCACCATTTTTAACTTTTGTTTCATTTCTGTGCTCCTTTGTTCTTTTAATCATGACAAACATGCCTTAGGAGTTTCCTTAAATCATTTTGAAAGTGTACTTCTGTTATGCTCCATCACTAAGAAATACAGCTTTCTGATAACATAATTGTGAAATAAGGGGTGTTTTTTAAAATTTTAATCTTTTTTTTTTTTGGTTTTATTCTGGATATGTCCACACCTCAAGAATTCAAAGACTTTGTGAAGAAGTTACGTTTTAAAATTTAAAATTTCAATGATGTTTGCACTTTAATTTCTATCATAGAAGATCATCTTGTTATATATTTAAACAACACAAAAAAGAAAGCACCATTCACATTAAACACAAGCGTTGCCAAGTGTTATAATTCAGTTTAATTTCTTAATACCCTTACATAACAAAATGAAACTTCAGCAAAAAATTAATACATTTATTTTATATATAATATTTTGCATAGCTTTCTCTAATCTTGTGCTGTCTTAAGAAATTCTGATGATCACAGATCATGTTATGATGGATTTCATATGCAGTGTTAGAGTGAAAGTTTTCTGTGGATTTTGATGTATCAGTGTAAATTTAATTTTTTTTCATTATTTATAAACATCCATCTTCATCCTAAGAAGTTAACTAATAATCAAGAATTTAGCAATTATTCTTTTGTTGTTGTTGTTCCACAAGTGAAAAGATGTTCTGGCTTCCCTACAAATGCCTTAAATGATAACCTTTTATAATTTTGGTGATAGTTTTATTGAGATATAAGAAAACTCATTCATTTAAATGTACAATTCATAAAACAGTGCTTCTTAATTGTGAAGGAATCATTCTAAGACTCTGAGTGGATGCTTGAAGTTATCTATAGTCCCCAGTCTGCTCTTCTGCTTCCTGCTCCGTCCAGTGATGCTGCACAGCACTGCAGGAAGTCTGGCAGTATGTGTTTTATTTCCCAGTGCCTCCTCTGCTTCCTTGCATTGTTACTCCTGTGTTTTGGTTCCACTGTTAAATAAAATAAGGAGTCCTTGAACTCAAGCTCTATAGTCCTATGGTAGTTGACCTGAGAACTGAGGAGTCTAGCAAGTGACTAGCATGTAGGTAGCACAGACAATATAGACTGTGTGAAACAACGATTGACATCACATTGACTGAATCAAGGTCTGGTATTTCACCATGGTGGTGAGAACAACATGCAACTTGACTTCATGATGTATTTGTTTCTGAAATTTTCCATTTCATAGTTTTAGATAGACTTCAGTTAGTCATCGTTAAATGAAACTATGGCAATTGAGACCAGGGCACATAGGGAAGAGACATTCATAGCCTTGTGACCATCACTATGTTTAACTAGTAAGCATTTTGTTAACAAAAACATAGAAATTCTGCATCTTTAAATCATCACACACCGAATATCTATCCTTAGATTCACTAATTTATTTCTACTTTTATATATTGATACAACCACTGCATACATTGTATATATGTAGACTAATATAATCTCTCCTTTTTTTTGATGGGGAGTTGAGGTTAGTGTAAGAATGTTTCTAAGGTTTTTCCATATTTTTCAAGTAACTTTTGATGGTCCTAGCTGTGTATCTTGGAAGTTTTTGAGTAACAGCTAATCTCATCTAATAACACCTATTTAAAAAATCTATATCTCATCCATTATAGAAACAATTTTATATATCAAAATTGATATTTACGCTAAACATGTTTTATACGAAGAAGTTTAAAGTCTATCATTTGTGATGAAGCCTTTTATCCTTTTGTCCTTTTAGATTTTAATTTTGTTTTGATCAATGATACACTTTTTCACCATCCCTATTAACTTCTTAGTTTCCTAACATTTTATATTTTGCTGTATTCTTTGACAGTTGCATGCATACAAATAATGAATTGTAGTAATTTTCACCCTCCATTACCTTCTCTTATCTTCCCCCCCCTCACCCTGAAACCCTTCTTGCTTCTCCTCTTGTCTACTGCGGTGTGCGTGTGACACATTGAGTGAGCGTTGCTTGTGTTAACTTGGGTGAGAAAGTATTTACTGAAGCATAAGAAACTTATCTATGGCTACATTATCAGAGACAGCGATACTGCATCACCTTGCAACAGTTAGCTGCCCATAGTCCCTCAGTGAAGACACAATAATGTCCCATCAAGATAAATGTGTTCTGTAGTTCAACAGTAACATGACTTTTAGGAACAGATAATCAACCCATTTCTGATTGGATTTGAGGTCCACTCCACAGAGGACATTCATGTTTTGTTCTTTAATACTGGTCAACGCTGTAGTGGGGAGATTACAGGCTGTATGAAGAATCTGCTGCTATGGTTTTGCTAAACTGTCTGAGGTCAAACTGCCTAGTAAATATTTGTATTTGTACCAATAAATTAGTAATGTGTCCAGTCTTCATCAGAGAAATTTCTTATTGGAGCAGGCAGAGGTTTGTGCATAAATCTTTAAAAGGCCAGAGTACCAAGAATAAGTGATGATGGAGTGCTCAGCCCTATGTGAGACAGTTGTATCACCCTTCCATGAGAACAATGCAGAGGAATTAGTGGTAAGAATGTAAGAGCAAGAGGCTGGGGAAATGTGAACAGAAATGTCTTCTGGACAAACAAGAACCTTGTACTCATGAACTCACTGCAGCTGTGGTTTTGGCACAAATTCTGTAGAAGATTGAGCTCATCACCATTTCAACAAGGATGTGGGAGGTCCGTGTAAGCCTACAAATTCCTCGGAGAATTTTGAGCAGTTAATTGTTGTTGGAGGAGGGTTTGTAATTTTCTTCTGCAATATAGCCTTTTGCCTTTTGTCCAGTACATAATTGCCTATCCTTGCTGACAGAAGAAAGTTTATTTAAACTCAGTGGGCTACACTCACATCAAGGACAATAAAGTAGGCGTGGGGATTTGTAGAAAAGAAAGGTACTTGTGAGCGTGCAAGAGTGATGAAAGAGGGGAATAAGGGTTGAAAAACAATTAAAATTCATTATATAAACCTATGAATCTGTCAAAAAATGTTAAAAGGCAGGGGAGTAAGAGTAAAAAGAATGCATTATATAATATATGAAATTTAAAGGATAAATTGAATAAAATAGATTGTAAACTTTGTATTTTTTTATACATAATCTACAGCAGGTACAAATGGGTTTGTATTATCCAGCTATTGTTTTAGACAAAACACTTGACATTTCTTCTCAAAAATAAGTTAAATTGCATGTATTCTCTCTGAAGTTTTCTGAGGAATCAACTTTACTCATGTGAGATTGATTTTGGTGATACTCACTACTAATGTGATACTCAAAATTGTACTTAAATTTTAGTGTTCTATTTTAAAGATAATTATGTTTTAAATTGTGAATGTTTCACACTCTTTAGTTTTAAATAGTGTCAACCTATTTATTTTGTTAATCGTGAATAACTTGTTTTATATGTGTTCTTCGGTCATGGTATAGATGTATATGAATAAACGAGAAGATGCATGCATATTTATAAAAGTTTTCTGTTTTTATACTTTTTTTGTCTTAATGTGATATTTTTACCCTTTGAAATCCTACAGGTGATAACTTTTGGGAAGAAAAGTCTTTAGAACTGTATGTCAGTATCACTGTGCAGGCAAATACACAGTACAATTGATGCTAAGGACAGGCTATATCTTGAAATAACACCTTTAACTAAGTGTACAGACATTTCAGAATCTTATGATAAAACTCATTAGTTTGGTGCAGCTTTGTGATTAATTGTGTTTAAAAAAGCTTTGAAATTATTCCACTTAGTGTTTTGGCCAAGTCTTTGATTAGTTTGGAGTTAATCAGTTCTATCTCTTTTTTTTCACTAAGGTAAAAATGTGTTTTGAAGTTCCTGTTATATAAAGGGCATTGGTATCAATGGCAGTTCATTTTCTCCTGGGATGCTCTTGCAATTTTGCTGTGCTAAATGTTTCTTCCAAGCACTTACTGAAGGCTGAGGTCACCTCTCTTGTTAAAGAAGAAAAATTGCTACTCTTTAACTCAAAGTTTCACAAAGTACAGTATAAATTGTAAGAAATCTTATAGCTAACTTTTAAATGACATAGAGGTGATACTTTTTCTTGTGTTAAGTAAGACAAACATTGCATTAAAAATATATGATGCAAAAGATAGTAATTTTATTCCATAATGTCATGTATTTTATCAAAACAATAATAATGATACAGTAAGAGATCTCACTTGTTTCATCCTCCACAACACTATATCCCATGTAAATGTATGTTCTATGAGTGTTGCTAAAGCCATTGCGTTGTAAGAGCCTTTTGCAATTTGCTCATGAATAAGTAACGTAGCTAGCACTATTATTTTTTTATTGAATTTTTGTGCACTTCATACAATATCTCTTAATCATGTTTAGATCTCTTCCCAATAGCCCCCTGCCAGATTCCATGCATTTTGTTATATGTGATAAGGCCTACTAAGTCAAGTTTGTGACCCCAAATACCCCTCAGTGTGACTTTATCCACTGGAGCCGGATCCATCTATCTAGTGTCACTTCCATAAAGAAGACCAGCTCTCCCTCATCCAGCAGTGATCAGTTGTCAATATTTCCTCAGCTAAGGATGGGGCTTCTTGCATATTTCTCCACTTCTATGCTCTTCTTTTTTTCTGGTATGAGTTTTTTTCTCGAGCTAACACTGTTACTGATAACTCTTCTTTCTGTGTATGTGTATAATGTGTGCATATATGTATGTGTGCAGTTGCTTGTGTAACATGAAGCATGTGCTGGGGTCAGAGGGCAACCTCGGGTGTCAGTACTGTTTTCCAGGTTGTTTATGGCAGGGTTTATTTGCTGTTCACTGCTGTATAAAACAGGCAAATTGATCCATCAGTTCCCAGCTCTTCTGCTGTCTCTAGTTCCATCTTACCTTGGAAGCACTTGGAAGCACATACATGAGCTACTGTAACTTGTCTTACATAGATTCTAGAGATTCAAACTCAGCTCAACCTGCTTGCGTGGCAAATGCAACCACTGACCACTGAAGCAGCTCACAGCCCTTTTAGCTTTGATAGCTGTACTCAGTTAAGTGTGGAATGCCCCCATTTAACTTACTCTGAAATCTACTTCCTTCTTGACCTGTATTCAGTGCAACAGTCTTATGCTCTGATGCTAATTTGATTTTAAGATATTTTCTCTTTTTTTTTTTGAAGAGTGGCTTGCAGTATTTAGTAAAATGAATGATACAAAATCTTTAATGTGTATTAATTTTTATAAAGATGCTGTGAATTTCACTATTTCAGAAAATAATCCAAGCTGTATTGATTATAGTTGCAACACCTATACACAATGAGAAATACAAAGATCGCAAATTTTAGGGATGGGGAGATTATTTGGTTATTAAAGTACTCACAATACAAACATGAGGACCTGAGTTTGAGGCCACAGCAGTCCTGTGATGTGATGTGATCTGGAAAAATCAGTTAGCTCCAGGTTCAGAGAGAATCCTTTTTCAAAACTAAGGTGGAGAACACTAGAGAAAACAGCTGACATATACTTTTTGATCCCAGGCGTGTACCTGTATTCATGTACACAGACACACACACATCATATAAAGAGTATACTCTTGTTGACAGAGTCTCCTATAGCCCCAGTGGGTCTGGAATTCACTATATAGACAAGGCTGGCTTTACAGTTGCAGAGTTCTAACTGCCTCTGCCTCTAGAGTGTTGAGGATTAAAGGTATCACATGCCTAGCAATTTTACTAAGATCACAATTTTAGAAGTTGTAAACACTCAAAAAACAAATTATAGAATCTCTTGTACAAGATGAACTTTTTGAAATATATATCTTATTGAGTTTTTGTGCATTTTGTATAATAAATCTTAATCATATTTGAACCCTCTTCCATTCACACCCCCATACACACCCCAACTGGATTTCATGCATTCTGCTGTATATGTTAAGGACTGTCTAGTCAAGCTTTTGTACCCAGATGTCCCTCGGTGCAATTTCATCCACTGGAGTCTAATCAGCCTACCTGGTTATGTCAGATTGTGTGTGTGTGTGTGTGTGTGTGTGTGTGTATGTATGTGTGTGTGTATTAGGTGATTTTAAATAACTTGTATGTTTCTGTCCTGTTTGTAAAGCCAAGAGCATATAATGAAATCTTCTAAGGAGATAGAAACCTTAACCAGAAAATACTGAAAATAGAGAAATTTAAGTAAATACTGTCCTCTCTGGTTTGAGAGCAGTTTTTAAAAAGGAGACTTTGATCTATAGACAAGAAAATTAGTCAGAAGAGCTTTACACACACCATGAAAGCAATACTCATGGGCAACTTTTAGTCTCTTGCTATAAATGCAAAAGTCCTCCTATACAACTTGAATACGTCCATGCATTTTGAGCAATTTATTGCCTATTTTAAGCACAGGATTTTACTTGTACCTGTGATCATCACATGCCTCTTTTTTTAAATGACATTTTGACTTTACAGAAATTTGGTTTTTCTTCCCTTGTGAAAGTTCCAACAGATGACAAGAACACATAAGTTTGCAATTTTGTTAAAGAAATCACAAACCAACAGCAAAGCTTGTTGAGAAGCTTATCACAATGTGATACAGGCAATTACCATCCACCAGTGCACATTCAGTACACCACTATGTGCATCTACTGCACACCTCCTCACACTCACTTCACACTCAGTGCACATCTATGCACATCGCTACACCTAGTACACACAGTGCACACCTATGAACACTCACCACACTGCACATTCACGGAGGAGTGGTGTACACACACTTCATCCCTCTACGCACTCACTACACACCTATTTATACTCACTGTACACTCACTTAACAGCTCTATGTTACACTTACAGCCAACTTATGTATACTCACTGTACACATACGCATACTGTGTCAGTTTAAAAGGTATGTCTGCACTTATTTTTACAAGTACACATCTGCATATACAGAATATCTCTTTGAACAAAATAACTCATTCTGAACTCATTTACTAATCTTTACATTCAAGTATACAAAGCATGAATAACTATTTCAGAGGTCAAGGATGAAATTTGCATAAACTCATGCATTGGAAATCAGGTATTTTCAAAATACTAAAGACCCCAAACTATTTCATCAATCAGACATTTATCCAGGAAACAGGAGTCATAATATAAAGGAAACTGATAGTTATGGCTGTCATAAAATAGTCCTCAAAAGCATGTTTCAAAGGGTGTGGTTCAGTTTAAAGAATATTGATATCTGTTACTTAAATAATAACTACTGCTGAGAAAATTTTAAAAATATATGAATATATCCAGATATAGACTCTTTATGATTATAATATTGTATTATTATGTTTACAGAAACAGAAACAAATAATCAAATTTAAGAATGAGAAAAAAGATTTAAACATAAGCGTAGTGTTGAATATCACATTTTGCAATGTCTTATCTATTTTTCTCGTATGATTATTAGGTGAATATTATGTTTTTATTTTAGACTTTGTCAGATTAGTCGTAAGATACAACATATTTATTCACAAAATAAAGGAAGAGAAGAATTGATTTAGAACAACCAGATAAATAAAACTAGAGGAACCAATGCAAAACAGAACACTTAATTAAAAAGCAAAGGAACAAAAAAATAAAAAAGAAATGAGCCTTAGTTCATGATCTTAGTTCGTAGTCTCTAGTTCATGATCACAGGTTCACTTCCACACAAGGAGGCCCAGGAAGATTAATCTGGAAATCAGTTTTTTAACCAAAAAGCAACTCATAAGTGGTTAAAGGATAAAGACCCAAAAAGGAAAGGATAAAAAGCCAGGATACCACTTCAAACAGTCTTGCCAAAGATATCTACAATGTAGTCCTTCACAGAGTTCAAGGCACCTGCATTAAGATGCTCCCAAAGCCAGAAGTCATTCTCCAAATGCAGTCCTACGAACCACAGCTACACAGTGTAGTTGCCATTAGATCAAAGGGTACACAGACATGTCTTAAAGGCTGCAGGAAGTCTGGCCAATGCTTCAGCATCATTCATGGTAGAACTAAAAGGAAAGTTCAAAAGAAAATATTCAAAATATTTTAAAAGTATTTTTATCGTGTTTTTGTACATTTAATCTATATAATAGATCTTCATCAGCACTCCCCATAGCCCCTCCATTGGATTTCATGCATTCTGTCATATATGTTAAATCCTACCTGGTTAAGCATTGATATACAGATATCCCTCAGTGCAAGTTCTCCCCTGGTGTCTAGTCACCCTGTCCAGAGTCACTCCCTTAAAGAAGATCCACTCTCACTCACCCATCAGCAATCCATTGACAATAGTTCTCAGCCTAGGGTTGAGGGCTGTTGTCCATCTCCCTCGTTTCTATGCTGATACCAGTATTGCAAGTTCATATAAGCAAGTTCCCAGTGGCATGAAAGTCTCTGTTTCCTTATGTTCATGCATAAACTCTGGTTCTTCCAACCTTTCTGCTCTCTCTTTCGCAATTGTCCCTGAGCCATGGCCAGGTGAGGTTCAATATAGGAGTCTTATCCAAGGACAGACCCTTTGCAGTCTCTTGTTACCTAAAACATAGCCAGTTGTGACAGACAAGTTTACCATACACCACTCATCAAAGAGAATTCCTTTTTCAAGAGTTGGAAGCTACTACAGAGTTCCACAACTGGTCATACACAGATAATACATGTCTGAGAGATGCCCAACCCTAAGTGACTCATCTACAGTGACACTTATACACCTATGGCTCTTGGGATACAGAAGAACAGGAGGAAGAGAAAACACCAATACATTCCTCAATCCTCACCAGGGAATCTTCCTCACAGAACAATGTGTGATATACACAGAAGATCTCAAAATATTTTTATGTCTACTAATACTCATAAAATTGCAAATGGACAGTGTAATCTAGTGATGAGTATAGGTTGTAAATTTGTATTTAACTGATTGGAATTGTGCTCCACTTATCAGAGGTAGAAATAAAATGCAAGGATATAGAAATTTTAAAAATAAAACATAAAACTTTACCAGGTAACTACTAATGAATTATAAGTTAACTATAGTTCTTAATACCATACAAAATTTATATGATATGTAGATATATTACTGAGGATGAATAGGGTCTTCAGATAATAATAAATCATGTCCAGAAAATATATGTGGGGATAGTAAGAAAGCCACATTAAAAATTCACAAAACCAACTATCAGGAAGAGTCCTTTTACAACAATATTTAATGTTGTAAACTATGAATTAAAAATGTCTGAAAATTTTGCATACCAGCAAGTGAATGAACACTAAATTAATACTACAACACCAAAGTCAACCACTAGAATATCAGGAACTCTGAACACATTCTCTGTTTCCTCCAAGGAAGATTTGATCATCATATTAATGTTAAATTAACATTGTGCCATGGAGTCAAACCACTCACTACCATTTTAATAAGTAGAATCATACAGTTTACACTCTTAGTCTGTTTGGCTCATTTTATACCATGTGTGATTTAGTCCTGTAGCATTAGAAGTGCCCTTTCATTCCTATTATACCATTATGTTATATGAACAAAATTGTTATCTGTTTGACAATAAACAATGTGTGAATTTTCCAGGTTTGTCTGTTATTTTATTTTGAATAGGGTCAAATAATCACTTCTGCATGCAACTGTGTTTGAAAATAGGAATATAATTTCCACTTCATGGGATGTAGGAATGTTTAATATTAATAGATGTTGTTTAATAGCTTTGTAATATTACACCTGACATTAAATTTTCCATCAACGTTGCATGATAGTTTGCTTACATCATACATTTTCTGACAGTTGTAAGACATTTCATATTTCTTCATTGTGATTGGTCTCTAGTTAACCATTGACATTTTATTTTGCTTTTCCTTTTTAAATTTCTTAAATTGGATTTTTGTGATTTATTTTAGTTTGTTTTTCAATTTCATTTTTATTGAATTTTTGAAATTTTCATGCAATATAGTTTCATATTATTTGGATTCCTTCCCCTATCCACACCTCCTCCCACTGACCACTGTCCAATTTAACATACTCTTTTAAATATAAATCAAGTCCTATGGAGTCTCTTTTGTGTCCCTAAATGTCCTTCAGTGTGGGTCCATCCACCGAGGCCACCATGATTTCCATCCGTGAAGACACTGACTTGCTCCCTCCTGACAGTCAATTGCCAACAGTTCCTTATGTTGGGCTGGGATTTTCTTACCCTGTATGTTGGGATTTTGTCTGGTTTGAGCTTGCATAGGACTTATGTATATTGTAGTCATTGCTGTGAGTTCTTATGAATAGCTGACCAACTGTCTGATAGACTCTGTGTCCTGGTAGTCATCACAACCTCTGGCTCTTAAATCTTTTTGCCTCCTCCCTGCAAAGATCCTGGTACATTGGGACGCAGAAATTTGATATAGGTGTTCTATTCAAGAATAAGGACTCTGCAGCCTCTTGATCACTGCAAGTTGGCCAGTTGTGAATTTCTGTGTTAATCACCATCTGCTGCCTAAGTAAGTATCTCTGGTGAGAGGTAAGAATGCATAAATCCATGGGTATAGCAATAAGTCATTAGGAGTCAGTGTAACACCATAACTATTTAGAAGTATACTAGTATTAGGCCCTGTGCCTACACTTTTCTCTAGCAATTAAGTACATAAAACATTATTGATATGTTAGTTGTAAATTCAGGTATCTGAATTTCTTTTCTGAGGAATAAAGATGCTATTACTGTTCCATATTTTCACAAATTCCTCCTTTCCTTTTAAATTTCAGAATTTACTATGTACTCTTGGTAGGATACACATGCACATAGTCCAATAAATTTTTGCCACTTTTTAAAAATGTTGACACAGGTCTTGTTAGGCGACCGCATTGCTGTGACTTTTGTGGTTGCAGCCTCACTGTCACTTCAAGGAGCAGGGTTTCTCATCCTCTGTTTCTTACAATCTTTCCATCCCATCTCCCGATATATTCCCTGAGCCTTTTTTTTTTCCTTCAGCAACATATTCTCAGCATTTTGACCAGATGTAAATATCTGTGATACTACTCATCTGTTGCAAGAAGAAGATTCTTTGATGAGGGGAATGGGTGTCCAATTTCAAGTGGTCAGCCCTAAACACATGCGCATAGGAACAACATTAAATGGACCCAATAGATTGTACACAAAAACACATACACACATATATGTACATATACATATAACAATAATGATTTTAAAAGTCATAAAATTGATCGCTGGGTCAGGAAATGAATTCAGGGGGAGAAAAAGGGGTGGAAAGGAATGGAAAGGATGTAAATACATATAGGATTATGAGAACGTTCACTTTCATTGAACTTTCTATTTTACACTTACATGATTTACTCGATCTGATCAAGTAATGAATCAAATTGACTTCTTATTGGTTAAAATTTGAATCTTTAAAATATACTCAACATTGATGTTACAAATTAACGAGGTTAGGCTTTCTCTGCTATGATTTATGTTTATGATACTTGTTTTGATGTTATTAAAGTAAATGTAATATTCATTATATATTATATTTTCGTATTCACCAGACATTTTTGCTACAATTATTTATCCCAATAACTTTAATATTGCAAAATATTTTGAATACTTAAAAAATATATCAATAAAGATCTGATTTTAAGATTGCAGGAAGATTTTTGACTAATATTTTATCTTATGTAATAATGTCCTGACTAGAACACCTTAACACAAATGTATTTTATATTTCTGCTTCTTTCAGTTTAGTTAAATTTTATTCCTTAAATGAGTTTATACTTCATATATACTTTTATACTTTTGTGTATTCAATGCTTGAAGTTGATTAAGCTCGTTCTTTGGTTTAGAATCTGAATTATTTTGTGAATATCACTTATATATGCCTATATATTATTTATATATATATTTAATTCTTGATTTATAAGGTACTAAGAAAAGATAGAAAAAAACTCTGTGTTTAACTACTGATTGTTCATTTTCTATTTCTTTCTTCAGTCAATTTTTTTCCTGTGAATTTTGACTCATGATTATAAGTAGATTGAGACTGATTTTACTTTTCTTCACAGTGGATTGACTTCTTATGCTTTAAGTACTAAGCTGTAGGCTGGTTAGTTCTGTGAATCCTCTCAAGCTTTTCTGCTTTTCTTTTTTTTTTTTTCTTTTTCTTTTCCCCAATGTTGACCTTTTCAGTTCTGTTAAGTTTTAGTTAAGGTAGGTTGTGGTAACTTGTGTTAAGGTAGGCAGTTACTTGTTAAAGAATGGTGTTCTGAATCAATTAGATCATATTAACAGATCTTGCATATTGCATGTATCCCAAGTGTGTGGACATTAAGTTCCATGGGGTAACATGTGCTTTGAGCAATTATGGAGCCTAACCATAGCAACAGATAATCTAAAATTAATTATCTCTGTATAATGTGCTTGAGGAAGACTTCTGATGGTTGAAGTACAAACAGTTTTGTTCAATGCACAGAAAGAAAGTGGCATTGAAAGGAACAGTGAATGAGGAAAAAGTGAGCAATGGGAAGCAAATAAAGACACTTTCCTTAACAATATTATTCCATTTTAAAAGGAGCAATTATGTATTGATACTTGCAAATAATGATACATTTTTAAGACTGTCATGGTGGCTTGAAGGAGGCTGAAGTAGAGGAATCACAAGCTGATGGTTTTTCTGAGTTATATTATTGTGTTCCATCAAGTAATAGAAAAATGATGGTTTCTTTTTCTAAGGCAAATTTAATTTTTTTCAGACCCTATGTATGTATATTTTACATTTCGTACTTTCACAAGAAGATTTTCTAATTACTCTTTAATATGCTTTAAATAATTTTATTTCTTAACAGCCATAAAATTTTCCAGGTTTTACCCATAAATGGAGAGGATTGATAGAAATAGAAATCATTTGGATATTTTAACTAATCACATTCAAACTTCTTTAAAATTTTAAACATGGAGGAATTATAGTTTATCATTTTTCATCCTTATTGAGTTCATCTTAATGTATACCTTCTTTAAAGTTCACCCTTTAATCAACCAAGTTGGCCACTAATGTACATAAGAATGCTAACATTTTCATCTTAAGAATGTGGCACTCACTTGCTCTTTCAGTAGACTGAATTTTGGATGGATTCTGTCACTCTAAAGATATTTTTTATTATATCACATTATACTGTTTTCTTTCTTGTTCTTAACTATTACAAATATGAAGGCTTTGAATTTATTTTAATAAAAAATGTGAATTTGATAGTAGAAATGTTCAAAAATTATACTTATGAAAATATATAGCTATATTAAAAATCTTCACCAGAGACACATTTGACAGAGGTTTAACATCCAGAATATATAAAGAACTCAAAACACACAAAGAATAAGATGGGCTAAGGAACTGAACAGAGAGTTTTCAAAAGAAGAAATAAAGATGACTATGAGGCATCTTAAAAGGTGTTGAACATAACTAGTAATTAGGAAAATGCAAATTAAACCATAAAGGACAGTTTTTGCTCTTTTCCCTCCTAGGTTGACTAAGTTCTAGGGGACTATGAGCATCTCTCAAAATGCCCTGTTACTGTGGTGAGTCACCTGTCCTCTTGATCAAGGAGGCTGTGGAGACACCATCAGATGGACCTGAACTACTGTCCAGTCTACAAAGAGGAGGGTCAACACAGAGGAAACATTTCCTCCGTGTTTCCAAGCAAAGCCAGACATGATTGAGTAGGACCTTTGACTTATCATCACATAGACAGAACTGGTAAAAGAAAGGAGCCAGAGGCTCCTCCCAAGCCTATGTTACCCCTGAGGAACAGATCCTCAAATGACCTTAAGAGTGAAAATAAATTGGTTTATTTGGGACAATTTTAGGATCTTAAACACCCAAAAGGAAAGTATATAACCAAAGATTAATAGGGTAAATATAATTTTTTAAGAGTCCATATATATAACTAAAGGCTACATAACAAGACACAGTTCTAGACAGCAGATACGTTCCTTTGAGTTATTAGCCAGGGTAGCCCAAAAGACTCCCAGACAGTAACCCAGCTTAGAACTGGGAAAATGAACAGCAGACCCCAATCTTAGCTAAAGGAATATTGACAACTGATTGCTGCTAGATGAGGAATAGTTGATCTTCTTAAAACAAGGATCTATAGATAGGCTGACTAGATTCAGCAGACACACAAGCCCTGGGGAATGGCTGGGAGTGCCGACAACACAGTGGACAGTAACAGGTATGACAGAGTATATGGGCTCCAGTGTGTGGGAGGGGGGAGGCTATGGGAGGATGTCATTTGGGAAGTGGGTATATAAATAAATAAGATTGTATGAATGTTCTGTATGATATGCACACAAAAAGATCAACAAATTAAAGAAAAAATATTTGTGTTTGAAAAAAAAAAGAAAATTTATAGCTGTATTTAAACT
>NW_008335971.1:1497284-1499115 GCF_000622305.1 Nannospalax galili | reverse complement strand
CACACACCCCAAATCTAGAATAACATCAAGCTAAAATGTATATTTATAGATGCAAAAAATTCTAAATAACTATATTCTTTAAAATATATAACTTTGACTGATTGTCTATAAAAATTGCCTCTCTAAGATGAGGATGACAATAAGTGAAAATTTGAAAAGAACATAAATACTCAAACAGAAAAAATATACTGAAGTATAGGACCTGAAACTAAATATGCTCTTTCCTGCATACAAAACTCATTCTTCTTTAAGAATAAAATGGGAACAGTGAGCTATTTTAAATGCATCTTGGTTCCTATAAATTAATAGCTAGAGACTACTTCCTTTTTTGACCTAGCAATTAAATATGATATATACTGCATTTTAACAAATTATTTATAGAACACTTAGAATAGTGACTACTATTTCATTCTAAATTGTTGCTTGTATTACAGAATGAATACAAGAAGCACCTAAAAGTACTTCACGATGTTAATACTTCTATTGATATTTCTTCACATACCTTCTATGATTTATGCTATGAGTTTGAGAATCTTTTTTTTCTTATTTCCTCATTCTATTATTAAATTATGCTTTCTTCTATCCTACACTATATATTATCATAATTTTGGAAAATAGGATGACAAAGTAATTTTGTTTATATTCCTTGACAAGCAGTATCTCCTAAGTCCATGTGTGTGTATGTGTTTGTGTGTGTGTGTGTGTGTGTATCTGTTTGATTCTGAAGATCTGTCTACTAAACACGTTTATGCATTTATGTGTGCTTTATTTTTTAAAACTTTTACAAAATTTTTATTTATTATTTTTATTTTATGTGTATGTGTGTATTGTCTGCATGTAGGTAAGTGTACTATGTCTTGCAATGCCCGTGGAGGTCAGAAGAGGCTGTTGGAATCCCTGGGACTGGAGATACGGTCAGTTGTTAGCTGCCATGTGGGTGCTAAGATTCAAACCCAGGGCCTCTGCAGGAACAACCAGTGTTCTTAACTGCTGAGCCAGCTATCCAGCCCCATGTGTGCTTTCTTATTGACCAAATGTGAGAATAAAGGCATAGTAAGTTGGTCTTCAATGGAAATTCACATTTTTGTCCAAGAGATGAACTTAAATTACGTTAAGACTAGAAAAGCTCTGGTGGTGTACAAAATGGGTATGCAGTCAAATCACCATCTGAGGATTTGTGCTTATTCCTGAAGATTAGTGCTGCTCTAAGCCTTGATCAGAGATGCTCCTCCCTGTAGTCATGACATGATGGTTGAAGCACGGATTCAAAAATGGTTAAGGTGCTGAGAATAAGTGACTCAGATCTAAAGATTACATCTGTATGACCCACTCCAAGGCCTACGGAGAATCATGTAAGAACCAGAGTATGGGGAGAAGTTACATTAAGCACTGTATTCTAGCTATGTCATGGCTGTTGAAGTCATGAACACTCAGCAGTGGGGCTGCTTGCACAATTCAGAGAGAGAGAGAGAGAGAGAGAGAGAGAGAGAGAGAGAGAATAGTAAAACATGATCACAATACATGTATAAAATTATCATAGATAATGCAGGAAGAAAGGAGAACTACTGACACCCTTTTCATTTTCACTTTCATATAAATTTCTATTTTATTTCAGCATTAATGTGCTTGACATTTCATTAAATATAATTATTTAGTTTTATTCATCAAGCATGCAGAAACTCAAGTAGAGTAAGCTTCTTGTTAAGATATTCTTGAAGATCCTAACACTTATGTTTCATTGCAATATACTGTTTCAATTGACAGTGATAATTTTATACATATAAATAAGCTTATCCTTTCTCTTTTAATAAATGAAATAAAATAGAAATTT
>NW_008335971.1:1406740-1497031 GCF_000622305.1 Nannospalax galili | reverse complement strand
TGATGACCATTATGTGAACTACAATCATCTATCACTGTTACTTGAGACTTATGAACATTAGCTATATTTTTCCTGTGAAAATGACTCCATAATGATGCAGTTTTTATAAAATTATTACCCTAACAACTTATTCTTTTTGAATGTGAAAATGTTGGAGGCTATCCATGAGACACTTTAGTGCACAATCTGTTTCTTCCATCATTTTTATCAGTAAGCTACTTTTAATGAGTAATACATAGTTTCACACTCTATATATTTGAACCATCACTGAAACTAGTCTAGATGAATGAAACATATATTGGGGCAAAGTTTTAAAGTAATATCATCATGGCTCCTACACAAATTATCTCATTTTGAAATAAAAAAACATTCTAATTTTCCTTTATTGAAAATATTGGAGGTGTGCTGGAAAGAGGGCTCATTGGTTTGGAGCACAAATTACTCTTCCAGAGGACCTGTGTTCAATTCCCAGCAATAATTTTGGGTGGCACAAAACAGCCAGAAACTCAGGCTGTTACTGGATCTGATTCATCTGGCTTTCCTGTGTGCATACACACAAAAATACATAAAATAAAAAGAAATACTTATAAAATAGCTGAAATAAACATAGATAGTTTTCTGATTTATACACTAATAACTTGATCCCAGTTGTAGGTATAGCTATTCTCTTGAAGGGATAACTCAGTGGTTAAGAGCTCATACTGCTCCAGCAGAAGATCTGAGTTTTGTTCTCAGCATCACCTCTAATTCTAGTTTCAAGGGATATGATGAGTCTGGCCTGTGAGGACACCTGCACTGTACAGTCCCTAAATATTTATGTTGATACCCACAGGCATATGTTATTATCAGCCTTAATTATGAAATGAACAGTGGTGAATGCAAAAACTCAAAGTTGTTGAGACTAGGTGACAGATGAGTGTTCTGCCTTGAAGTGGAAATTTATACCACCTCCCCTAAAACTCAGGAAACATCATAGAACGGGGGCAGGAAGAATATATGAGCCAATCATAAGGAGAATGGCTAATCTGCAAAATGCCATCTTGTGGACATGCTACAGTCATTGAAATCATAAACTCACAGCAGATGCAGTTAACTTACAGGGGGCCCGCACAAGCTTTGTACTGTCAACATCAGTCATGGATGGGGGAGGGATCTGTAGTGCTAATGAAAGAATCTGGGTTTGGAGAAGCTGTTGCCTTTAGTTGTGTACCCACTGCTGAGCCTACCAAGCTCCAATGGACATTTCCATACCCATGGTCGCATAGACAGCTTTGGTTAAAGTCGGTGGTTCACAAAACAAAACAAAATTATGTGAATGCAAGAAGAAATTTGTAGGGAGGTGGGAGATTATCAGGGTTGGGAGGAATAGAGGATGAGTTATTAGAATAATTGGGCTGCCTTATACATACATATGGAATCATAAAGGAATACATTACATAACATTTATTAACAAAATAAATGTGGAGATAATTCTAAAATGAAAATTTCATAGACTACTAACATTGCTGAGATATTACTAGGAGATATTGAATTTTAGGCCACTTCATTGTCCAGCAACAAGCAGCTAACACAAGATTTTTATCCATATTCTGCATTCTAGATTCTAGCCTTGATTGCTATTCAATAATAACAATTCAGTATTCCTGGATGATTTATTTGTTATATTTGAATTTCATTTTTCCTTGTTGAATTTCTAGATTTAACATGACTTTTGAATATATATATGTATACTAATTATAAACTAGAAACTGAAATACAAAAAAAACTTCAAAGCTATATCCAAAAAGAACATATATTTAGCTACTATTTTAATTAATTAAGAAGTGATGGAACTTCTCATACTTGTTTTGTCTGTAGGTAGCAATTGCATTATTCTCTGAGTCTGAAACACGATATTCCTATAATCAAAAGAATACATCCAGTTTTGTGAGCTTTATAAAATTTCTTGCCAATAGTGACATAAAGATCCTATGGGAGAATTAAACATTAATCTGATGTGACTGAACCCTCAGTGACCTTTATAGGTTAAAGTTTTTGTTTCTTTTTCTTATGTGTGTTTCCTTGCAGAAGATTGTTTGCACCACATCGGTGCAGGATTCCCTGGAAGTGCAGTCAGAGGTAGTTGTGAGCTACTATGTTGATGCTGGGAGTTAAACTTGGGTTCTCTGGAATAGCAACATGTGTTCTTAACTGGGAAGTAATATCTCTAGAACCCCCCATGATCTATATTAAAAGCAATAATTTTGTAGAGAAAAATCTGTATCTGTTTTTATAAATATAATAAATTAATAAATAAATATAAATATAAATGATGACAATCAAGGCATAAAGATGAAAATAAAAACAAAATTAAATACATTTGCCATAAAAAGGAAAAAACTACATGCATTATTCATTTTTGTGGAGCCTGTATTTTGTGCATGTAGAAATAACTATCCAGAAAAACAGAAGGAAAGGTGTTTTTATGCATCCAATTCAGCTAAATAAAGGATTTACTAACTTTAAAGTGTTTTGTCTTTAATTAATGCAATCTCTGAGTGGAAGAAATTATAATTTGCCCTGATTAGGTACTAACTTATAGTTTGCATTTTGCTGAAATCAATTGTTTGATAATATAAATCTCTAAAATAGACTAAAACTGTTTATGTGTTTTCCTTAGAAGGAATAGATGCATAGCTGACAAATAACTACAAATACCAACAGATATGAAAGTACTACATTATCTTAAGGCATGCAAAACATTAATTCTTTTAAAATAACTTGGACCAATTTTATTTATCTTTTAAATCCTGAAATTGTGCATATCAGAATTCAGTCCCTAAGGGTAAATGGGCTGTTCCTTAAATAGGTATAATTTTCACCCAATTGTGTTCCCTTTTAGATGCTTCTTTTCTATCCCAGAGACAAACTGGAAACATCAATCCAGCACTGCTGTCTTTCTGTTTTTCACAACACTGGGTACAATTTACCTCAAGACGATGTAAAGAACTGTTCCTAGAAACAGCTACAGTGAGGAAAGACTGTTCTTTTTATCTGTCTTTTTCTCCAAGATAAATGGAGCAGGTGTGGAGAAATTAATGAAGCAACTGCCAAATTGCAGAGGTCATTGGTGTGTTGAAAGCTATAAATTAGCCAGGTCTTGAGGGAAATTACCCTCTACCTCTACTGAGAGTCTTCCATTTCTAAATTCAAGTTTAAGGCAAGAGAAGAAGCAATTTGAAAGCACAAAGTAATAGTGCTTTTTAAGTTTTGTACTTCAAATAATTTCAGGTGGAAAACACATACCAGAGTATAAATACTGATTTTAAATGGAAATGTACCAATATGAAGGTAGTTAAACATAATTCAGTCTACTAAAGGAAACAACTTAGTGATATATGTATATATATATTAGAAACTACAGGGAATACCACATGAAGTGGCATTCACGAAAGTGCTGATTTGTTAAGTTGTGCTAAATTCAATGTTTTTCAGGATATTGCTATAGTATAAGACCAAGGATTTAAATTCAAATATGAGTTTGCATGATATACTTCTCTCACTGCCTCAGACACTTGTCTTCTCATTGTTAAGTGAAACACGAAAGGGAGCTTGTCTTATTTTGAAAGCATATTTGAGATACTAGGGTAAAAGATAAATGGAATCTTGGAGATGTTTTCAAGACTTACATGAAATTATATTAAATTTGATGAAAAATTATATAAAATTTTAATTACACTTACATGCATGATGCATGCACACACTCAGAGGTCAGATGATATCTTTGAAAGTTGGTAATCTCCTTTCACTTTGTGCCCAGGATCAAACTCTGGTCATCAGACTTGGTGGCTGGTGCCCTTGCTTGCAAATCAGCCCTTTTATTTTATTTTTGATGTGTGTGTGTGTGTGTGTGTGTGTGTGTGTGTGTGTGCGTGGCTTGCCAGTGGAGGATTATCTGCTGGAGTAGGTTCTTTTCATCCTCCATGCTGGTACCTGGACTCCAACTGAGGTCTTCAGTCTTGGATGCAGGTGCATTTACTTGCTCAGTCATATCACCAGACCTGTGTCACCCCCATTTTTATTTATATTAATTTATTTAAAAGAAAGAAATAGGGGGATAGAGAGGTGGCTCAGTGATTAAGAACATTGGTTGCTCTTCTAGACAAGACAGGTTGAGTTTCCAGCACCTACATGTTGAATAACAACCATCCAGAACTCCAGGACCAGGAAATCCATTGCCCTCTTACTGCTTCAGTGGGCATTACATGCATGCATGCACTTACATACATACATGCAGGCAACACACATACCATAAAATAAAAATAACTATATGAACAAAAATATTTCAAAGAGGTAGGCATACACAAATCAGTAATTTTTATAGAGGTGTATTACAGGGAAATCACCTGACTTGCCAAAAATGTCATTATAGATAATGCCAGTTCTTATAAATATTCTTCTTTTACAGCTATTGAAAACTTCATAAATAATTGTGGGCACATACTTTCTTATATAAGATAATTTAAAATAAAATATTTTATAAATAAAACAATATTAAAAGTGTGTTTTTCTTTAGAAAATTTATTTAAAACAGCAAAATTTTTGTGTATATCAATGACATAAATGTATGTGTATAAGAATTTTACCTCTTATATGTGACATGCAATATGATGATTTTTCAGTGACTGTTATTGAAGTTCAGGAAAGCTTACTCTAACCTTTCCTTTTTAATTTTAGTCTTTCTGTCCACTTAGCTTTATCCCAGTTCTCCAAAATATGTGTTCATTATCTATTTAACCATCTTAGAATCTATCATCTATCTATCATCTATCTCTATCTATCTATCTATCTATCTATCTATCTATCTATCTATCTATAATATATCTACCTATCATCTACCTATCATTAAGAATTCTGTCTGTCTGTCTATCTATCTATCTATCATCTATCTATCTGTCTATCTATCATCTATCTATCTATCATCTATCATCTATCTATCTATCTATCATCTATCTATCTATATCTATCATCTATCTGTCATCTATGAGTTTATCTGTGCATCGTTTTAACTTTGGCATTAATATCATACATTTTACCTTTTACCTCATCAGTCCTGTGTGATGTTGTATCATGCCCTTCTCTATGGCACATCAATATGACTGTATCTATAAGCTCATTGATTAAAATTCTGAACGAGCTATGTTTGCATGCCTTTATCACATTTATTTCATGCTTTCCCCGCAGGTAGTAGACCTTATTCATAACATCTAAACTACTAAATCTACCCAAAAAGGTATATCCCCACCAGTGTGCATATGGGACTCTGGCAAGTGTTTTCATTATATATGAGCAGAAACAGATTAATGAATCAAAGATTCAGGTTTTTCCAAGGCCATTTTACTCTTCAAATATGACCTTCAGAGTCACTAAATTCTTCCACAGGGCCAAGGGTGACATGCTATACTAATATTTCCCAAACCTTGATGTTTAATATTATCCAGTTTTTTTGTTTGTTTCTGTTTTTTAGTTATTTTGTTTTTTTTCTAAGAATTTTAATCTCATGGAGTGAAATAACCATAAAATTAATTTACCATGAAAAATATTAAATGAAGTTTACTAGTTATTTTCCATTGCTGAAATTAAACACTATAGGGGAGGAATGAGTTTATTACATTTCACAACTCCTGATCACGGTCCCTCATGGAGGGAAGCCAGGCAAAAACTCAAGGCAGGAGCCTAGAGGCGGAAACTAAAGCACCGACCATGGAGGACCTCTGCTTACTGGCTTTCTTCTCTGGCTTGTGCTCAGCATGCTTTTTTGAAAAATAATTTACTGAGAATTTCATACATGCATATAAGGTGTTTTGATCAAATCCACACCCACTCCCTCCTCTCCAACTCCTCCCATATCTCCCCATCACTTTTTTTCTGATAACTTCATGAACTCTTTCTTCTTCTTTTCTTTTTTTGAGAGAAGCATTTCATTACAGCTTTAACATATTCAACAATTTCCAGAACAAAGATACGTCTTTTCAAACGTGGCTATAAATGTTTAGGCTCACAGTTGAATTAATAGTTATACAATATTGAACTCAGTATAAACCCTATAGACAAAATTGAATGAGATTTAAAAAAATTTTTTTAATTTAAAAACCACATATTTAGAAGTATTTCACTACAGTTTTAACATATTCAGTAATACATTCCAGAGCAAGGATACATCCCTTTCAAAAGTGGCTGTAAAATTTTAGATTCACAGTTAAATTAATACAGTTATACAATATTGAACTCAGTATAAACCCTGTAAGACAAAAAATGGAATGAGTTTTTACCCTTTAAAGATCACCATTTCATTTTAAAATATGCTGTTTCCTACATTTTTAGTGCTACTAACACTTAGATTTTTGTTCATGTGTCTTTAATCTCTCTGTATCTAATTATTACTAGTCACAGTCTGTTACACTCAGATCCTGAATACCTGAGTAAGGATAGAAAGTCATCAAGTAGATTTCGCTGGTAATGTTTATCACCTCTACTATTTAACATGAAGTAAATTTGTATGCTCCCTCCTCAATTATGTTTTTTTTAATTGGTCGATTTTTTTGTGTGTATATCATACAGAACATCCCACAGAATCCTATTCATCTATATACCCACTTTCCAAATGACACTCTCCCATAGCCTCCACTCTCCCACACATTGGAGCCCATATACTCTGTCTTCCCTGTTACCATCCACTGTGTTGTCTGGACCCCCAGCCATTCCCCAGTGCTTGTCTGTCTGCTGAATCTAGTCAGCCTATCAAGAAATCCTTGTTTTAGGAAGATCAACTGTTTCTCATCCAGCAGCAATCAGTTGTCAATATTCCTTTATATAATATTGGGGTCTGCTGTTCATTTTCCCAGTTCTATGCTAGGTTACTGTCTGGGAGTCTTTTTGTGCTACCCTGGCCAATAACTCAAAGTAAGGTATAGCCTGTCTGGCATTGTTTCTTGTTATGTAGCCTTTAGCTATACATATGGACTCAAAAAAATTATATTGATCCCATTAGTCTTTGGTTATACTTCCCTTTCAGGTGTTTAAGACCCTATAATTTGCCCAGATAAACCAATTTATTTTTACTCTTAAGGACATTTGAGGATCTGTTCCTCAGGGGTAACATGGGTTGGGGAGGGGCCCCTGTCTCCTTTCTTTTACTGGTTCCTTCTCTGTGAAAATAAGTCAAAGGTCCTTCTCGACCATGGCTGGCTTCATCTGGAAGCATAGAGGAAATGTTTCCTCTGTGTTGACCCTCCTCTTTGTAGACTGGACACTGGTTCAAGTTCATCTGGTGGGTTCTCCATGATTTCCTTGATCAAGAGAACAGGTGACTCACTACAGTTACAGCACATGTTGAGAGATGCTCATAGACCCCTGGAACTTAGTCGACTTAGGGGGAAAAGGAGCAAAAACTGTTCATGTCCCTCTGACCAAATTACTATAGGCCTCAAAGTATGGCTGTTAAACATCCGAGAAGATTAGTTCCACCAGTCTGGTACTTTTAATTACCATGTGCCGTGTAGATAGAGCTTGAGAAAAGACCAAATGTTGGCAGATAAACCTTGCCTAGACATATATTACATTCTTTGATCTGGTTGTATGTATAATTTGTTAGTAGGCTGTAGGCCTAATATGCTTCTTTCTGGTTTTCTAAAATCAGCTAGGCATTATTTATCTATCACGTTGTCTAACCATTCCACCATGGTTTCCCCATTTAAGTTGCCCACTTTTTTTTTCCCATTTTTCCCTTAATAATACCCTTCCCCTATGTTCCCACCTCTCTTGAGCTCCTTCTTTCCTTTTATTCCTTAGGACCATTGTATAACCTTCCCTACTCCTTGTTTTCTTTTTTATGGGGCTTTTTTGCTACTCTAACATTCCCCCCTCTGAAGAGGTAACCCTAAAATCTTTTAAGAAATTGAGTATGTTGCTAAGAGGCACAAGGACATTGTGAGTTTTAGCCAAGAAACTGGCTACTATTTTTTGGGCCTTTTTACCCTAACTGCCTAGCAAAATCCTACCTCCTATTCTTGTCACACCATCCTCTGAAGAGTTTACCCAAATTTGCCAATAGAGAATCAGCATGCAGTCTGCTCTGGCATCTTCCATGCTGAACAGGGATGCAGGGTGAGGTAACTGGAGTACACCTTCAGTGGATCTATCTAAATGGCTCCCAAATTGCACAACTCTTATCTCTAGGGGGAAAAGAAAGTCCTTGAATCATGAATAGGATATGTGAATGAGAAGTAAAGGCAAGAGTAATTAGCATTACAAGTTCTAGATGGGGAACAAAAAAAATCAGAACAGGGCAATTTTTAAATGTTCTTTTGAGAGTCCATTGGAATATCTTGACAAGGGCTTCCTAAAGTATCCTTCTATTGGGTTCCTCCTCGTTTTTCTTTTGTCTTCCAATGCTGGACTACAGCGATGGATGGAGGATTTGCTTTCAGGTCGTTTGATAGCTGTTGGAGCAATTAGAATCAGTGTCAGTTCCCTCTCAAAGTCTTCTAGATAGGGGGAGAAAAAAACGTATCTATCATTTAGAACAATAGCTGGTTGTCTCCCTTAGCTACAGGTGGGCACTACAGTATTGGAAATCAAGATTTGAAGTCTTACATCTGAGCAGCAGCACTTTCAGGTTAGGAACAAAAACATGAGAAATAATTGTCTAGATAACTTTTTATATAGACTTAAGCCTAATATATGGGAAGTATAATTCTTTGAACTCAAAGAACTATACTGATAACTTTACTCTTTGGTTATACTTTCCATTCAGGTATTTAAGACCATATTGTTGGCCCAAATAAATCAATTTATTTTCGCACTTAAGGTCATTTGAGGATCTGTTCATCAAGGGTCACATAGTCTTGGGAGGAGCTCCTGGCTCATTTCTTTTACCAGTTCCATCTATGTGAAGGTAAGTCAAAGGTCCTGCTCAACCATGTCTGGCTTCACTTGGAAGCATGAATATGTTTCCTCTGAGTTGACCCTCCTCTTTGTAGACTGGACACTGGTTCAAGTCCATCTCGTGAGGTCTCCATGTCCTCCCTGAACAAGATGACATGTGACTCACCACAGTTACAGGACATTTTGAGAGATGTTCCATAGTCCCCTGGAATGTAGTCGACCGTGGAGGACAAGTGGTATAAACTGTCCTTTAAGTCTCTCTTACTACATTAGTATAGGCCTCAAACTATGGCTGTTAAAAATCCACTAAGGTTAGTTCCACCAGTCTGGTACTTTTAATTATAATGTGCTATGTAGATAAGGCTTGGGTAAAAATATCCAAATATTCTCAGATAAACCTTGACTAGATATATTTTTTTTTTCCTTGAAGTAGTTGACTAAGCTATGAGCATAAAAATTTTAGGTCATGTGTATATTATTTTTGTCTCATCCTTTATACAGCATAACAAACCTACACAGGCCTTCATCACTTGCTTAGCTTTCTCATTTTTCTGTCTATTTTGGAAAATATCTCCATTCCCATATCCTTTTAACATCTTTTACCTTCTAATTTTCTTCTTTCTTTAAATAATTATGAGACACAATTACATTAACAAATACATTTTCCATCTGTTGTGAGAATTCTTTTCCTGGGGCTACTAAGCAATGTTTATCCCCTTTTAAAGTTTTACTGTCAAGCCAAGTTTGTATGCACACCAGAAACCTTTACCAGCATAGGTCATGCCTTCTCTTCCTAGCCTTCCACAGATTTTATACTTTATCCCTACCCAAAACCAGGAGGCCATGTATTTTTATGACCAAATTACACACAGTTGGCTGCGAAAAAAATGGCTGGATACTCTGGTGACAGTCCAATGACCCTACTTGGCCCTACTTTAATGATGGAGCACAACCATCAAAAAGCCCAGTTGTGACAATGTTTAGCAATCAGGGTCAGCTGAAGACATAATGATGGTAATTATTTCATGTAGAATGGACTGCTGTATAGCATCTTCTTATTACAAGTACCTGGAATTTCCAAATATGAGGGAAAACATACATTGTTTATTTTTCTGAGTCTCTGTTACTTTACTTAGTATAACAGTTTCTAGATCCATCCATTTACCTGCAAATTTCATTATTTCATGTTTCTTTACTGCTGAATAGTACTCCATTGTTTAAATATACTACATTCTTTTAACCATTTGTCAGTTGAGGGGCACTTACATTGCTTCCATCTCTTAGCTATTTTAAAAAGAGCAGCAAGAAACATGATTGTACAAGTGTCTCTACAATAGGATGAGTCTTTTGGGTATATGCCAAGCAGTGGTATAACTGGGTCATATGGTTAGTTCATTTTTAGTCATTTAAGAGTTCTCCACACTGTTTTCCATAGAGGTTGCACAAGTTTGCAATCCCACCAGCAGTGAATGAGTGTTCCCCTTTCTCCACATCCTCGCCAGTATTTGACAACATTTGTCCTCTTGATCCTAGCCAGTGTGATTGGTGTAAGGTGATACCTTAGGGCGGTTTTAATTTGCATTTCCTTAACTACTAAGGATGTTCAACACTTTGTGAGATGTTTCTTAGCCATCTTTATTTCCTCCTTTGAGAAGCCTGTGTTTAGACCTCTAGCCCATTTTTTAAACTGGGTAATTTGGTTTCTTGATTCTTTGTTTTTTGAGTTCTTTATATATTCTGGATGTTAAATCTCTGTCAGATGTGTCACTGGTGAAGACTTCTTTCCATTCTGTGGGTTTTCTCTTCACTTTTTTTATTGTTTATTTTGCTATACAGAAGTATTTTAGTCTAATGAGGTCCCATTTGTTGATTGTTGACCTTAATTCCTGAGCAACTTCTGACATATTTAGAATATATTTTCCTACACCTATGTCTTGTAAGTTATTGCCAATATTTTCTTCTAATAGTTTCAGGGTTTTCAGTTTCACATTAAGGTCTTTGATCCATTTGGAGTTGACTTTTGTGCAAGGTGAAATACAAGAATCTAGTTGCATTCTGCTCGATCAGTTTTGCCAGGACAATTTGTTGAAGATGCTGTTTCCTCCATTGTATGTTCTTGGTACCTTTGTCAAATATCAGGTGGCTGGAATTGCATGTACTCTGGTTTGAATATTCAATGATGTTCCTTTGATGTATGTGTCTATTTTTGTGCCAGGACCATGATGTTTTTGTGACTATATCTCTGTAGTATACTTGGAGATCTGGTATAGTAAATCCCCAGCATTGTTATTTTTGCTCAGGGTTGGGTTAGCTATCTGGGGTTTTTGTGCTTCCAAACAAATTTAAGGATTTTTGTTTTCTAATGCTGTGATGTATGTCACGGGATTTTGATTGGGATTGCATTGAATCTATATATTGCTTTTGTAGGATGGACATTTTCACAATATTAATTCTGCCACTCCATGAGCATGGGAGGTCCTGCCATCTCCTGGTATCTTCCTCAATCCCTTTCTTTAATGATTTAAATTTTTCATTGTAGAGATCTTTGGTATCTTTGGTCAGATTTATTCCTAGACTGATTTTATAACCTGCCACTATACTGAAAGTGTTGATCAGTTCTAAGACTTTTCTAATGGAACTTTTGGGATCTCTTAATTAGGTAGAATATCATATCATCTGCAAATAAGGATAATTTAACCACTAATTTTCCAATTAGTACTCCTTTACTTTCCTTCTCGTGTCTTACTGCTCTAGCAAGAGTTTCAAGCACTATATTTAAAAGAAGTGGAGATAGTGGACAGACTTGTCTGGTTCCTGATTTTAATAGGAATGCTTCTAGTTTTTCTCCATTTAGAACGATGTTGACTGTAAGTTTGTTGTATATAGCTTTGAATATGTTGAGGTATGCTTCCTCCAGTCCAATTCCTTCTAGGGCTTTAAAATAAATGCAAATTTAATGTTGTCAAAAGCCTTTTCTGCATCTGTTGAGATGATAATGTGTTTTTTGTCTTTGAGTCCATTTACATGATTAATGATGTTTATTGACTTGGATATATTGAACCATCTCTGTACTTGTTGGATAAAGCCTGCTTGAGAATTTTTGCATCTATATTCATTAAGGATTTGGGTCTATAGTTTCCTTTTTTGGTTGTGTCTTTACTTGGTTTTAGCATTAAGGTGATGCTGGCTTCATAGAAGGAATTTGGGAGTTCTCCATTTCTATCATTTTGAATAATTTAATTTAAATAGTATTGTTTGGAGGTCTTCTTTAAATGTATGGTAGAATTCTGTTGTAAATCCATCCAGCCTTGGGATTTTTTTAGTTAGGAGGCATTGTGTTACTGTCTTGATTTCCTTATATGTTCTAGGTCTCTTTAAACTGTTGATTTCTTCTTGGTTTAACTTTGGTGGGTCCCATGATTTTAGATATCCATCCATTTCTTTGAGATTTTCAAATTTGGCAGCATATAGGTTTTTTAAATATTCACTTATAATGGTCTGGATCTTTTGGGTGTCTGCTGTGGTATTTCCCCTTTCATCTCTGATTTTATTGATTTGGATTTTCTCTTTCTTTTGGTTTACTGGGCTAAGGATGGGTCCCATGATTTTAGATATCCATCCATTTCTTTGAGATTTTCAAATTTGGCAGCATATAGGTTTTTTAAATATTCACTTATAATGGTCTGGATCTTTTGGGTGTCTGCTGTGGTATTTCCCCTTTCATCTCTGATTTTATTGATTTGGATTTTCTCTTTCTTTTGGTTTACTGGGCTAAGGATCTGTATATCTTGTTTAGCTTTTCAAAGAATCACCTCTTAGATCGATTGATTCTTTGTAATGTTTTCTTTGTTTCCATTTCATTAATTTCTTCTCTGAGTTTTGTTATTTCTTCTCTTCTGTTGGGTTTGGGTTTCATTCGTTCTTGCCTTTCCAGTTTCTTGAGTTGTAGTGTTAGGTCATTTATTTGGGCTCTTTCTAATTTTTTTTAATGTAGGCAGTTAGAGCTATAATCTTCCCTCTTAGTACTGTTTTTAAAGTGTCCCAGAGTTTGTGTTGGGTTCTATTGTCATTTTTGTTGATTTCCAGGAATTCTTTTCTTTCTCAATTTCTCCTTTGACCCATGCATTTTTCAGGAGTGTGTTGTCCAATTGCCATTAGTTCCTATAGTGACTAGGGCTTTGTCCATTGTTGATTTTGAGCTTTATTTCATTGTGATCAACTAGAATATAAGGAATTATTTCTTTTCTTTTTTTTTTTTGTTTTTGTATTTGTTGAGGTTTGTTTTGTGGCCTGGTATGTGGTCAGTTTTTTTAAATCGTTCCATGGGATGCTGAGTAGAAAGTGTATTCTTTGATGCTTGGGTGGAATATTTGAAAGATGTCTGTTAGGTCCATTTGATGTATGGTATCATTTAACTCAGATGTCTCTCTGTTTATTCTATGTCCAGTTGACCTGTCTAGTGGAGGCAGTGAGGTATTGAAATCCCCTACTATTGTTGAGTTGGGGTTAATATTTGTCTTAAAGTCCTATAGTGTTGTTTTTATGAATTTGTGTGCATCAGAGTCTGGTGCATATATGTTAAGGATTGTAATATCTTCTTGGTTAACTGTACCTTTGATAAGAATGAAATGACCCTCTTTATCTCCTCTAATTAGTTTTACTTTGAAGTCTATTTTGTCAGATATTAGAACTGTAACTGCTGCTTGTTTCTTAATGCCATTTGCTTGGAATATTCTTTTCCATCCTTTTACCTTAAGGTAGTATCTGTCCTTGAAGGTGAGATGGGTTTCTTGCAGACAGCAAAGAGATGGATTTTGTTTCTTAATCCATTCACTTAGCCTGCATCTTTTACTTGGAGTTCAGTCCACTGATTTTTAAAGTTATTACTGAAAGATGTGTATTGATTGCCATCATTTTGATTGGTGTTTGTGTTATCTCTCTAATTTTGTGTTTCCTCGATCATACCTCTATTTATTTTATTTTATTGCCCCTGGGAAAAGTTGTTTCTCTAGCCACTCTCTGTATTGCTTCCAGTATTATTTGAAGGGCTGGTTTTGTGGACATGTCATTCTTTCTAGCTATTCATGTCATGGAAGACTTTTCTTTCTCCCTCAACTATAATAGACGTTTTTCCTGGGTAAAGCATTCTGGGCTGGCATGTATTGTCACATAGAAATGAAAATACCTTGGTCCAGACTCCTCTGGCTTTCATAGTTTGTACTGATAAGTCACCTGTAATTTTGATGGGCTTTCCTTTGTATGTGACTTGTTTTTCTTTTGCTATTTTAAGTATTCTCTCTTAGTTCTGAACATTTAGTATTTTTACTATGATATGTCTTTGGGAGTTTCTTTTCTGATCATGTCTATTTGATGTTCTTTGTGCTTGCTGTGTTTCTATGGGGATGTCTTTCCTTAATTTCAGGAAATTCTCTTCTACATTCCTACTTAAAATCTGGTCAATACCATTAACCTGAAATTCTTCTCCTTCTTCTATTCCTATGATCCATAGATTTGGTCTTTTCATGGTGTCCCACATCTCTTGCATATTCCATTCTGTTGTTTTTTAAATTTTCCATAATCTTTGCTTGAGTGGTCCAATTCTTCAACTTTATCCTCCAGTGTTGATATTCTGTTTTCCATTTCATTCATTCTAGTGGTGAGGATTTCCTTTGTTGTCTCAAGTTGACTTATTGAGTTTTGCACTTCCCCCTTCATTTCTGGTCAAGTCTTCTTCTTCTTCTTCAATGTTTCTATCTCTTTTCTGAATTCATTCAGAAGTTTACCCCTATCTCCTTTTAGTTCTTTGATTTGTTTGCTCATGTGTTCTTTAAATTCGTTGAATTCGTTGATCATGTTTATGATTGTTCTTTATATTCAGTGCCTGGGTTATCTCTAGGGGGTTCTCCTTGTAGATCTCTTTTACAGGATTAATGAAATTTGGGGGGGGGGACATAGTGTTTTGACTTTTCATTTTATTATTCTTTCTTTGTGATATTGGCATGTGAATTTCTTTTGTTGTATATGATTCTGATATGAGAATTAAGTTGAAGTATGCTTCTGTTTGTATTATTGGGGTGCCTAGACCCTTTCTTTATTGGTTATGTAAAGCTGGTTGGTACAGGGTTCAGCTTCTCTCAATTTTAATTTCGAGGGAACTGATGGCTTCAGATCAGCTTTTCAGGAGTACTCACAGAATCCCATTT
Organism: Nannospalax galili; assembly: GCF_000622305.1. NCBI lineage: Eukaryota > Metazoa > Chordata > Mammalia > Rodentia > Spalacidae > Nannospalax > Nannospalax galili. The sequence continues at coordinate 1,481,903 of NW_008335971.1, read as the reverse complement.
AAGTTTCCAGTCAGGTACACTCAGGTTTCCTTCACCACGTGGAGACAGGATCCAGGCACTCATAGGCAGTCCCCTATGTTCTCAGCCCCCTTGCCACAGGGAGGCCAGAGTTGGACCAGAATTAAGCTCTCTCTGGTGGCCTGTTGAGATCAGAGCCACTACACTAATGGAAGTCAAAACCCACCCTCTCAGGTTGTCTGCTGGATCTCAGCCTTAGCCCATCAAGGCCAGATCTTTCCTGGGGCCTTGAGAGGGACCTCAAAAAATCCCAGGTAAGGGGATGGGTATGGTGCAATTAAGGGAAGCTTACAATCAAGTGGAGGCATCCTCCAGGGTCTCTCAGGCAGTCCCCTGTGTTCTCAGGCTCTCTGCCAGAGGGAGGCCAGAACTGGGCACAATCTGGCTGTCACAGCATACTTTCTTATACAACCCAGACCACCTACCCAGGGATGACAACACATACATTGGGCTGTGTCCAGCCCCCTCCCATGCCATTCATCAAGCAAATGTTGTACAGACATGTCCCATGCCAGTTTTATAGAAGAAATTTCCCAGTTGAAATTCCCTCTTCCCAGGTCTGTCAAGTTGACAACTGAAGCTCCCCAGCATAGTAACCATGCCTTAATACAATTCACCTTAGAAACTTCCCTTATGTTGAAGTTGCTGTTCATGCACTACAGATAATTACCTAACAATGACGGCTATTTGGAGGGATACATTTGTATTTTTGAGACTAATTCTATAATGCATTTATCTTCTTTTAAACTGTGAAATTTCTTATTTTGATAGAGCCATATGCCAAAAAAACAATATATATGTATCTAGTCAAATACACAGTTTTGCTTGCTTTATATTTCTTTTATTTTTATATAAACATTTTTGCTTCTATCTTTATACAAGAAATAAAATCTATTCATTTGTATTTTGCTAAATTCCTAGTTTTCTTCTCCACAATTTGAGATCTTATGTGGAAAGCATCCTGTCGTCTGCTGATATATTATAGTACTTTCAGCTTAATTCCTATTATCACATACAATTGAATTAAATTAAACAATTTCAATTATTTTTCAACATTCTGTACATTCTCTGTGAGGCTTATGCCACTTTTTATTATGATTGTATTATAATTATTTATAATTATTGACCTTTGTACACTTTGAAGTTTATTGGTATAGTCCTATGACTATTGTTATTGTGGTAACAATAACAATTTAATGATATTGCAGAAATAAAAATTTATCTTGTTTAAATATTTCATCAGTGAAACAACAAAATTCATGCCATAACCAATATTTTATGCATAGCAATGAAGTTCTAAACTCTGTCAATCCTATAAATATTTTATTGAGTCGTAATTCCATTCTTGTACCATATAATTCTCCACTTGCGAACTTGGATACTGTATTTAATTGCTGAGCAGCTTCACCTATTTGCATCCACAACTGCCTTGCCACAACCTTCTTTTTTTCATTATTAAACCCTGAGAACATCCAATGAATGAGTCCCACTAGATAGCTAATGCAGAAAAAGAAGGACAAATCCTTACAGCCTAACCTTTCATTGAATTTAGACACAGTAACATCATTTGCAGAGTGTCATTTATGCCTACCAACCCTACACATTTCTGCAAGTCCATTTACCATTTATTTCTCCATTTCAGATGACTTTATTGTTTGTCTTCAAGTCATTTTCTTGTCTTCAAACCCCCTGAAGCCCACTCTCAACTGATTTCTTGATTTCCCATTTTGCTGACAAATTTAAATGAATAAAATTTTATGTTGCACAGGAAGTCACCCAACCACTTCATAGGACTTTGTTGCTGCAGTTTCATTTCCTCAGTTACTGAATTAAATCAAAGCCCTGCTCATTCTAGTGCTCAGCTGAACAGGTGATCTTAATTCCCACTTATGTATTTAGTATCTCTTCAGTGTCATGAGCTGTTTAGCTTTTTCTCCTATACAGTATTAAGCATAGCAGGTGTCTTCCCAACATGTTTAACTGAATATTTTGTTTCTCAAGCTTCACATACCCTAAAAGCTCTTCTCAGTAAACTATATTTTTTTATTCAGTTAAACATGGAGATGTGGGGAACACTGGATACTTAATTAAATCCATTCTCTCACAGACAAAATGCTCCAATTTCTGTGGTAACCATCGAGACCATTTCACTAATCCCTGCCAGTACAATATGTGTAGCAGTTGCATACCTCTTCAATCCCACTTTAATGCCTAACTTGAAAATAAACACTATGTGTAGACCTCAATACTCTTTGCTATCTTTGTAGCTGGGATGGACACAAACAGATCAATCTTGGAAGCCACATGCAAATGCAGTAGAAGAGAGAGGTCTTTCTTCTAATTTCCAGATTCATTGAGATACTTCTGAAAACAATATGTTTCACAGATTAATATATACGCAGGAAATATAGAAACACTACATCCTTGCAATTTGAGAAACATTGTCTTAGGAAACATAATCCTTCTACCACAGCCAAATATATTGAATCACTTGAATTCTTGATATTACATAGTCATTCTCTAAGAACCTTCAAAATTTGACCATTATACTTCACGGGTTTTAAGTCTTTAATGCTCTGTAATCAATGAAACATTTCAATTACTGCAAAAATATTTCCTTGGAAAACATATTTAGTTTTCTAATATTTATCATGTCTTATTGTTCCTGTTTTTCATCTTTCTTGCTGCATATTTATATTTCTCTTTTAGTTTTCTTGTATCTATTATGATACAAAGTTGTTTGAAATTTTCTTTGTATCTTCTTAGTGTAAAATATTCATGTAGTTTATTAGTTAATTTTTTTCATGCTGTGATAAAACACCATGACCAAGGTAACCTATAGAAGGAAGAGTTTATTGGACCCTCTTGTCTCAGAGGGACTGAGTCCATCATGGTGGGAAGGCACAGGAAGCAGACCCAGACGAGAAGTGGAGCCTACCCCCCAGTGAGACGGTTACTTCAACAAAGTCACAGCTCCTAAAGCTCCCATGATCCAACAATGCAAGAAAATGGGAACAAGTATTTAAATACTTGCAATCTATAGGAGATATTCTCATTTAAATCACCACATTTAGTAAATATATAATCCTAAGATAATATTATGACAGTTGAAATAAATATATGCACTCACCCATCCATGACTATGATCAAGACACAAAATTTTGTTTCACCTGAAATTTCTCATATGCCTATCAGTCTTTTCTCCTATCGCATAATCAAGCAAAGTTCTATTTTTATGACTACAGATTACTTTGGTTGATTTGTAAGTTGTTTAACCATCGCTTTTATTAGAATTTAATTTCTTTATTATACAATTTGAAATTAACAGATATAGAAAATGCTTCTCATTTTAGTACTTACATAATCTTTTTAATATAATTCACATAAAATCATTTTTAGTATTTTCATTTGTTCTTCTTTGGAATGTGTTTATGTTTCATATTATCTCTGTTTCTATTAACATTTGAAATTGTCAGTGCTTTAATCTTCATTCTGTTTGGCAATCAGTGAATGTTCTTATCTTTTATATGAATCTAGAGTATTTGGCATTTTCTCTCAGAAATTGCCATGGAGTTAACAACCAGTCATATGCAGAACCCTTTCTATACCTTTTAGCACTAGCTCAAATTAACAGTTAATAGAAATTCATTGGATGTTCAATTATTTTTCAGTTCCTTTTCCCTTTTTTATTTGACAGATGTCAGTGTGCCATATTGTCAGAAATATTGAAATTATATTTACAGGGCAAATTTTGTCTCCATGCAATGGGAAATAAAGAATGATTAGTCAGGTATAACAAGCTGATAACTTGTTTTAGCTCTTGGTGAGCCAATAGGTAGTTGTGATAACTAGTGAACAGAGAATAATTTCAGCTTATAGTAAACTTTATTCTATGTGATGATTTAAATAAGTAATGAAAAGCAGCTTAAAACTTCTTAGGTCATCAAAACCTCAAATGCTGGAATTGTGGGAAAGATCAGATACAAAGCATATATTCAATATGCAGGGACGGACGCTGGGTTCAAATCCAACAACAAAATACAGCACAAGCAAAATGGCTCTGGTGTGAATAATACGACATCCATTTCATTACTTTTGCAATATTTGTGTAATTACTAATTCTGTAAATACATGTTTTAGGAATTAATCTCTACACAGCTCTTTTATATCTTCATGTTAACTTTGAATATGTCTTCAAATTACTCCTATTATTTATCCAGGAAAACTCTCTTGAATTTTGTGTGGCCAAACACTTAATTTGAAGCAGTTTTTATTTTAGTTGATACATGTTAAAATGTCTTTTGCTGTCATTCGGTGTATGACATTGAAACAAAAATACTGACACTTTTTTGTGTTTTCCATATTATAAGATAAAATTTTAAATAAATATCTTATTAATGTGAAGTTATTCTGAATATATAAATCTGGTCTCTGAAAATCCTAAGGCTTACTTATTTCTACTTAGAGCAGTGCCCATGGTTTATTCCATGGTTTACATTGTTGCAAATTCAAATACCATTTTCCATTAATTGTATCTGAAATTGGAGGTACCCAAGCATCAGCATTCTTTATAATGAATAATCCCTGTGAGGATTCAACTGATTATATCTCTATACAAATATGCCTTCCTATCTACCCTAAATTATTCTCTTAAACTATATATCTTGGTATATTTCACGGTAAATGGATATTAGGTATTGGTCAGAAAAGAAACAATTGGTTGTGCAAAGTTAGGAACTATAGGTAACTATTTTGGAAAATTCTGTCCTGGGCTAATGTCTTGGTAAGTTTTGTTGTCAATTTGACACACCTTGGAAGAAGAAGGAACCTCAATAAGGAATTGTCTCCATCCAATTGGCCTGTGAGAATGTGTGCCAGTCATTGTCTTGATTGCTAATTGCTGTAGGAGAGCCTAGTTCACTGTGGCCTATACCATCTCTAGGCACAGGGACCCCACCTGTATGAGAATGGTAGTTGAATGAGAGCAAGAAAGAAAGCCAATAAGCAGCATTCCTCCATGGTCTCCACTTCAGCTCCTGTCTCCAGGTTCCTACGTTGAGTTACTGCCTTGGATTTCTTTGAGGGTAGATTGTAAGCCATTGGTACAATTTACCCTTTCCTCCTCAAGTTGCTTTTAGTCATGGTGTTTTATCCAAGAAACAGAAAGCAAACTAGACCAACCAGTCTGAGCTGAACAAATGCATATATAAAAACAATATAGCAAAGTTACTGCATTTAATAGGCCAAAGTCACAAGGAACTATTAAAAACCTAGCAAGCATAGCAGGTATTGTGCTTATATTAAACTTTAACTTTAGCTTATCTTAGGCAAATAACAGGGTTTTAAAGAAAACAATAATCACCATAAGCACATTTTATTAGGAAAGAGAAAAATAGTATTTAGTATAAACTACACTACTGTCCCTGTGTTATTTTTCTTTCTCCTGGAATTACTGAGGCATTTTTTTTTGTGCTTTCTACTATAGATTACATTCATGCATCTAAAATGTGCTTTGACTACCACTTTTCACTAGTGAGCTTATATCTTTAAATAGTAATTGCCTATTGGTTTTAAAGAATTGTTAATAAACTGAGTTTATTTTGGAGTAAAACCATATCAAAGGACCAAACTTTAGAGCTTGAATTTTATCTGATACATAATACACCTAAGTACATATTAAATATTATGTAAATGTGCATATTTGTATATGGGGTTATACCACGTGCGTGCTAGTTACTATGGAGACCAAAGGAGAACATATGATCCCTGGAGTTGGAGTCACAGATGCCTGTTAGCCCCCCAACATGAATTCTGGGGAACATATTCTGGCCCTCTTAGTCAATGAGTAATCTCTCCAGCCCATGCAGATTTTTATTTGCTGTTTAGTGTGATTGATTTACATTATCTTATTCACATGTTAGGAGTTTGCATTGTTTATTAAGAATTTATGAAAGGATGTTAAAATTCCACTGCATGAAATTATTCCTTTCTGCATTATCTATATAATTTCTCTAAAGATATCAGTTTGGTTATTTCTTGTACTGAAACATCACTCTAATGCATGTTAAAATAGATATTTTAGTCTATGATTTCATGTTATGTTTTATGAAAAGGCTTAAATCAAAATAGCCTAATATAGAATTAGAGAGTGGTCTTAATGAGTGAAATATGCAACATGTCTAGGATCACAGAGGAAAAGGGAAAATCTACCTGTCAGTAAGGCTCTCAGAACCCAAAATCTCAATTCCTAGGTGAGACAATCAGGGGAAGCAAACTATGCAAGTTCACTTAACCAAAAAGAAGACATTTAGTGACACTCTGCATAGGTTTTTAGGATTTGTGTTCTGTTTCATTTCATAATCTAACTAAATATCCATCAGTACCTTATGTTGACCATAAGTTTCTATGGTATTTAACTGTGATTTATACATGATCATTGTAATTGCATTTAAGCTATGGAATAAAACCAATGCCAGAGAATGCTCTCAATTAAGACAGCCACTGAATCAAAGAACTTCTGGATTAATTGATTTATGATCTGAGATTGGCAACAAGCCCTGGGAATCATTATTCAGATTTTCATATGCAGCAAAGCAGCTCCAAAGTACAAGGAATAAGGGGAGCACAGCAACTTCTCAACATTTGCGTAGGGTAAATAGCCATCAGGGCATTTGCAAACCATCAAAGTATTAGAATACTTGTGAAAATCTACCACAGTAAGATAGCAAAATAATGCAAAACTACTTTAAGAGTAATTAAAATAAATTGATGGACACTAAAGGAAGAAGTGTCATATCTCCTGTTTTGCCTTATAAATGTTCACTCAAATTAATTCCAATATGCCAGAATAGAATGACTAATAACTTGTAAAAGTACTTAGAGTAGCAAAAACAACTCTTCCCAACTTTGTTTTCATTTTAAGCCAATATTCTTGGTTCAGGCTGTTGTGCAGTTTTTAATTCTTTTGCATAGATACATGTGATCAAAATATTTGCATAGAACAGAACAATATCTAGGAAACAATATCTGATATTCAAAGATTCCCATAGTGAGATTATTTTCATGCTTACTTTTTTTACTTTATGCTTAAAACTTCAGTGCATACTTTATCAATATGACATTTTGTATCAGATACATACTTGAAAGAATAACAGAAATAAATTCTATGTTTTCAGAGTCATTACAGCAACTAAAAAAAATTTCTCACAGGATGTTTGAATATGTGACTATGTCTCAAAACAGAATCTTTGGGCATCTAAATGAAATGAGCAGCACAATTTCAAAGGGTTCTAGCGTCTGCAGTAAGTGAAGCAAAATGTGATTTTAGTTTTCAAACCCAAAATATATAAGGCATGATATCTATCTAGTCACTATTCTTTTTGCTTACAAAAACAAAAGAAAAAAAATAAGTGTTTGTTTGTTTCACCATTTTAAGTCCAGTCTATCATGGAGGGAATGCAAGGACGGAGGAGCAGAAAGTTGCTGACTATGTTGCGTTCACAGTCAGGAAGCAGAGAAAATGAATGTTGTACTCAGCTTTCTTTTTTCATTTTATTTGTGCTGAGACTCCTGCTCATTGGACAATGCCACCCACATTCACAGTGGAAAATAACACCTCAGTTAAAACACTCTGTAGAAATGCTATAAGAAACATAGCAGGAGGTTTATCTCCTAGGTAGTCACAAATCAAAATTACCCTCAAAGTATCAGTCGTAAATCCAAGAAGCTCTGTGGGCATAGCTTATGTCCTTTTATGCAGGTATCTCTGTTGACTTTGGTACTTTCAAGTAAATCAAAAGGTATTATCATAAAAGAGACTGGACTTATAATGTGGGCAAAAATCCTTTCAATTAATGAAATTAGAACAATCAAACTGTTAAGATTTGGTGTGGCTCAGTGAGGATGGAAGTCTAGTATACAGGGGAAAAAAGTGATTGACTTCAATTGTTTACCTATTTGTTGTTAATTTGTGGGGTTTTCTTTTTTGTGAGACAAGATCTCCCTCTAGCCACAGCTGTCATGGAACTCACTGTGTATGCCATTCTGACCTTGAACTCACAGGGATCTGCCTGCCTAAGACTCTTGCCTGCTGGGATTAAAGGCATATGGCACTCCACCCAGCTTTATTTCTTTTAACCAGGTGCATTTTCCTGCAGTTCATAATGTTCTTCTAAATGAAACATTTTTCAGGCTACAAATCATTTTTCTGGATAGTTTCTAGGGTTACAACTTTGAGTCACTTAAACCACAGGTGACCTGACTACATATCTCGTGTAGTAACAAAGATGCAGCAAAGCTAAAGATGGGCAGACGTCTTACAACACTTTCTGGTAGGGCAACAATCAGCTCTTTTCTCTCTTTCCCTTTAATAGAATAAATATTTTCTACATGTTTATGTTGCACTAGAACATGGCCACCATCTAATGACATCACACTGGCAGTTCAGGGTACACAACCCCTCCACTTTGGGAGGTGTCATCAGAAGTTCCATTGCAGTTCTAGTGCAGAGCACTGCAGTTGAAGCAGTGGTGGGCTTTTCAAAGAACTGTGGTGCACATCAGTTGTAAAACTAAGAGGCTAGTATTTTCATGCGTCAACAACTCATTTTATTAGTGAGCAGTTAAATAAGGCCAAGGCAGATACTCAATTATGGAGATATGGTCAATTTCCAGAACTCTGTTGAAAGACAGACCTTTTCCAATGATCAACTTGAAAACAGTTGAGAGAAACCAGCTTTAATTTGAGGAAAAAACTTGTAATTAACAATTCAAAGTATAAAAATAGTTTCTTTGGTGCTTGTAATTCTATGTTCACATGAATAATGTAACATAAACCTTCCCAGTAAATACTTGAAGAACATAGGAAAGTAAACTCAGAAATGTATAACATTGTTTTTTTCTACTTACGTCTGACCCACAGGTTTTGCTTTGCTAGATAAAAAAAAGCACAATCACAGAAGGAGCTATATCCTAAGGCTTCATGAATAACCAACCTGGTTACAACTGGCAACCCCAGCCATTTTCACACATATAGTGACAAATATATGATATGTTTACTAAAATCTCTTCATTTTTATATGAAAAGGGTATATTGTGATAGAAATATGGTAATTTACAAATGTTAAATAATTTATAATTTCTAAAACGGGGACTGAAGAGATGACTTAGCAGTTCAGAGCATTTACTGCTCTTACAGAGGGTCCGGGTTTGATTCCAAGCATCCACATGGCGGTTAACATCCATCTAGAACTCCAGTTCCAGGGAATTAGATGCTCTCTTCTGACATATGTGGATATTGCATGACATGGTGTACTTACATGCATGCAGACAATACACTCATACACATAAAAACAAAAATAAAAATAAAATAAAAATTAAAAAGTAATTTCAAAAATAAGGCATTTCATGTAAAATTTACAACATAAAAATATCTGATGGAAAAATATAAAAGTATCAGAAACTGGGCTCTTGTACTATAACATATCAGATGCTTAGATTATGAATATGTTACTCTGTTTTATTAAAAAGATCTCTAAGCTGGAGTCTAGAGAGATGTCTTAGCAGTTAAGAGACCTGGATGTTCTTTCAGAGGACATGAGTTTGATTCCCAGCACCCATATATCTGCTAATAATTGTCCTTAACGCCAATTCCAGGGAATCAGACACCCTCTTCTCTCTTCTACAGGAATTGGTACTTAAATGGTGTACTTACATATATGCACAAAAAATACTCACACATGTGGAAAATTAAATCATTCCAAAAAATCTCTAAATTGTAGGTCATATTCAGTTCTGAAATGATTTGTCCTTTTTTGGCTATTATCATTTCATAGGAATTAATATGATAAACAATTGGCATAATTTTCCACATTTAATGAATCAAAAGTGCTAGTTTTTAAGAAGTCATTAACATGTTTATTTTCTCTCAGTTTTAGTTCATCATAAATCCCATGTGCTGATTTGATTGATTTATGGGAAACAGATATAATACCACTTTCATAATTCAGAAAATGGAAGCAAGAGTTGAATGTAGTGAAAATTTGAAGAACTCCCTACAAGCATTAGAATACTAATATTTATAGAATATCTCTTGCAGATCTAATGGATACCTGCTTTAAATTTTTTCTTCAGAGTATTCCTTGTAAACTAACACATTTTTAGATTCTCCTCAAACATATCATTTCTTTATAAACTAATTATTAACTTTTGCATGTGTAAAAGATTCTAAATAAGAACACGTGTATGCTGAATATAAAATATGTTATGCTTTGTTTTGATGAAAAGTAAATATTTTGAGCATAAATTAAATGTTTTTTTTTCATCAAATTTAAAAAATCTATAAAATTTTAAAGAGTCAAATGCTGAAAATTACATGGCTTCCTCTTTCCTCTTAGAAGTCATGCACTACCCAACCAGCCAGCTCAGTGCTCCGTTAGTCACTAGATCCTTGGTGTGGAAGCTGCTCTTCCATCTCAGGTTTATTTTATTTATTATTTTTATTTTATGTGTAAGAGTATATTTCATGCATGAATGTAAGTGCACCCATGTCCTGCAAAGACTGCAGAATTCAGAAGAAGATGTTGGATCCCCTAGAACTGGGGTTATGGACAATTGTTAGCTGTCATGTGCATTCTGGGAATCGAACCTGATTCTTCTGGAAGAATAGCAAGTGCTCTTAACTGCTGAGCCATCACTCCAGCCCCCCATCTCAGTTTTAAAACCACCCTCATTAAGTAGTAATCTTCAAAGGCTTTAACATGGAATTCCTCAAGTCAAGGATCTTCTCTACCCTGACTCTTCTTTGCATTCAAACTTTCCACAGATGTTCAACTTAAATTTGTTTTCTTACCATTTCTCTCTCTCTACATTTTTATGTTTTATTTATTTTAGTTCAAACAGACAATCAAGCAGGTGTATCAGGTTCATACATCAAAGATATATATATATATATATTAACCACCACAAAACTATCAACTTAAAACCACACTAAGATATCACTTCACCTTCTATGAGCAAAAGCCCATCACATCTTCATTCCACTGGGCCTTCTGTTTAGTGTCTCTCCAAGCTAGACATTAAATAACCAGTAGGACTATATTCCTTTTAGATTCAACAGACACTTGTTGCCAAACACATTCTGGTGGTTGGCAGATTTCAGTCTCTTGAAGTTGTCAGGATGAGATTCTTTCCTGTTAGATGGCTATACCTGGGGTGTTTCTACTCCCAGAAGCCTGCTAAGCTCCTTGACTGCATGCCTGTTTTTCTTTCAATGCTCAATGGTGGTTTTGATTCTTTCTTGTTATTTTTGTAAGACATGGTCTTCCAGTGCTAAGAGACGGCTCAAGAGTTTAGTGTCCTAGCTGCTCTTCCAGAGAACCCAGCACCCACATGGGAGATAGAAACCATCTCTAACTCCAGTTTCAAATGATTTGACACTCTTTTCTGGCCTCTTCAGTCATTACACACATATGGTGCACTTACATGCATGCAGACAAAACATTTGTATACATACAATTAAAAAATATATTTAAAATGTATTTTTAAAAAGACAATGTCTCCCTGCAGCCCCAGCTGACCTGGAACTCAGTATAGATCAGGTTAGCCTTGCTGTACAGAGATCCACCTACCTCTGGAATGCTGGGGTTAAAGCTGTGACTCACCATGCCCAACTTGGTTATGTTCTTTCTTACATTGTTCTGCCTTATAATTCCTATTTCCACTGTTGAAATGTCTCTACTTTTGAGAGAGTCGTATTTTATGTTTTGTGAAGTTTTTTCTCTCATGCAACGTAACAATCATAAGTTCCTGCACCTGCTATTGACATTGGAATAAGGGTAGTGTTCAACCACACTATGAGCTTCTGAGCATCTGCATTTATTACTTTTCTGCCACGTCTGGTTCAGATTCAATACAATCTTTTAATGTGTTTAATATATCCTCAGGTCACCAACTTAAAGGATCCTTAGTATTAAATTGAAATATCAGTTTAATATATTTTAGTAGTGTTTAAAAATAACATTGAAAATTAAATACCTATATTATTTCTAACTTATGCTTAAACATTTTACATTCATTTTAGCACTATCATTTGTCTTAGAGGCTCCAAGAATTATAACCAAATTTAATACTTGGCATTGTTAGCATGGAATTTATAATCTACTAAATGGCATAAGGAAAGGTCAGAAATAACTATAAAACAATATGTGATATCTTGTGTCATAAAGGGATTTATATCTTTTGAATATTATGAGAATATATATTTGCAATGATGGGAAGAAACAGAAAAATTCTTCAAATATGTGAATTGAATTTTAAATTAAATTTAACTAGATGCGCTGCCAGAGGAAGACAAAGAATAAATATGACAGAGATGTAAGCATGAGAAAGAATAAAACATAATAAATATACAGATGCAGGAAAGTATAGGCCTCTGTTTTCCATTTATGAAGAAATATATCTTCAAGCGCGCTACTAATACAGCAGAGAACAGAAAAAATTGTAATTAGTGTTCACAGACAAATATAAAAGTTTATAAAATCTACAAGTTTACGGCAATACAGAAGGAAAGATTAAGAGTGTCTAGTGGTAAAGAAAAATGTTCATGGGGGCTGGAGCGATGACTCAGTAGTTAAGAGCACTCACTGCTCCTGCAGAAGACCCAGTTTTGAATCCCAGCCCCTATACAGCAGCCAACAACCATCTATAACTTCAGTTCCAGGAGATCCAGCACCCTCCTCTGACTTCCAAGGACACTGATGCACTTACATATATGCACACAGTACACTCATACACAAACAATAAAAATGATAAGAAAATATAAAAAATACTGTTGATTCAACAAGACACTTAATGATAAATCTAAAATAGTGTAGGTGACTGATTCTTGCTAATCTTTAAAGGAAACACAAGAATGACAGTATTATATATATACCCTCAGAGGGTTCAGGAGCGATTTTAATTTATTTAAATAACGGAGCATTCACATATCCAGAACAGAAATAGATTATGTGTGAGAGAATTTTCATCAAATTCAGTCCTAAAAGTTTGAAGCCTTATTCTCAGAGATTGATTGAAAGTGAAAAATTGTGAATTACTTTGGGACACCTTGAAAACTTCAAGAGTTACATAGAAATGATTTAGAATGTAATTTTTTTTTCTCCCAACTGTATGAGAACTTCATACATGCAAGTGCAGTGTTTTAATCAAATCTACCACCGTTCCCTTCCCTCCAATTCTTTCCCTCTTCCCCTCACTTCACAGCCCCCAGTTTCATGTGCTCTTATTTTTACAAACCTCATTGAGTCCATTTAGTGGTGCTAGTATGTGCAAGAGTATAGGGCCATCTACTCTAACATCAGTAGTCTCTCAGGGGCAGCATCCGTGAAGAAAACTTTCTGTTCCTTTCCCAGTAGGAATTAATTGCCAGTATCTCCTCAGCCAGTTGAGGGACTTCATTACCCCTCTCCCTTCGAGGAGCATCAATTCTAAAAGATGACTCTGGAAATTGAATATAGGGTCTAACATGGTGGAGGTCAAGAGTGCAGCAGGACTGCATTCATTCTCAGATACTCAGAGGATATAGGACTGATTTGCAGTTGCAAGAGAACAGTGCAGGGAATGAATTCAAGAGATATCATACCCTAATGAGAAAGTAGCATGTTTTAAATTTTTTAGAGAATTTCATAAATGAGAATTATCTTTGCATTTTTTCCATCCCTCTTAATCTGCCATCAACTCCTCCCTTGTTCCCCAATACCCTCTCAGTGTCCTGTTTACTTCTTTATTTTGGTTGCATATACATAGAGTCCATTTAGTGCTACTCATATGTAGCTGTATTTAGGACTTCACACTTAGCATTAGATTACCTCTCAGGGAGCTAGTCCTTTATTCTCCCTCCCTAAACATGCATGGATTGCCTGTAGATCCTCATCTTGAACTGGAACCCCATAAAATTTTCCCCAGAAATCTTGGAAGGTCAGCTGGTTTTGTCCATAAGTGGTAAAATGCAGAGACTGGGTGACTATGAGGTGTTCAACCCTATCTGACAGACACATATGCATTTCAACCTTCTACACCTAAGTAATGCTCAGGAAACATCATGGAAGTGGGGGCAGAAAGAATATAAGAATCAGAGAGACTGGACTACTGCTGTTAGTTAATGCATTCAAGACATGACAGGGAAACTACACCAGTGAAATCTCCACAGCATGGTAGTCTAATAGAAATCAGCATATTTTTAAGCCAGATATGATGATGGCGTTGACTCTGGATAGGAAGATAAACAATACTTTAAAATTCAAATGTGAACAAAAGGAAGAAACAAGAATGGACTTGGATATGAATTTTCCAACCTTGCGAACAGACAGTAAGTTGGGTTAGGAGTAATCACTTGAAAGAAATGAGGCACACATTAATTTAAATCTGATTTATGAGTTGCTGATGAGATGCTGCCTGTAACACCACTTTTGGATACCTCAGATCCTCTGTGACTTTCATCTGATTTTGTGGTTTGTCTCTTCTAATTGCAACTGCAAGAAACTAGTCCATATACCCATACTATTTTAGCAACTTTTTTTTCACTGGAGTCTGTGGCCTGTTATTTATGGGACCTCTTTCTCTGGGCACCTCATCTTGTGCTGGGATTCCAATTATCTCTCACTCTCTTGAATATTTAAATTAAAAGATAAGATAATCAACCACTTCTGCAGTTCTGTGCCACAAATGACTTGCAGCTTTCATACATAATGAAGGATGAGTCCATAAAGTGCAAACAGGGCACCGATCACAGACTGGGATAGAACTTACACCATGGAGGAGACAAAATGTGAACTAGGATTCTCATGGATGAGTCACATATTTGATGGTGAGCTCAAGACATCCTAAATGAAAAGGTAAAGGGAAGCAGCAATAAAATTTTACATTGGTGGCAGACTAGGGCATTGTTTCTATTAATAGAATAAGCTTACCTGGAATTTTTCCTGATTTCTTTTTGTTTTATGGCCCTTTACATAAGAGACATTTATGACATAAAATTTAACATCCTCAAACACATTTCCTCAAGAAAGGCGATTGTGGCCTTTAAAACCTGATTTTCATAGGTCTTTTGAAGAAACTTGAAACTGTGACATAAGCATGAAACTCGAATTTGATAGATAGGCATCAAGAAGTACAAGATAATGTGTACTTTATTTTGGCAGAAAACCTAAAATCTAGAGATGAATAGCAACGGTATCTACAGTTGTGATTGTCTACAATGACTCTTGAACATGTTGCACTAGAGTGCAATCTCTGCCATTGGCAGGTTAGTTTAAACATCTGAATTTTGTGCTGTTTTCTCCTGCACCTACTTGAGAATGAAGACATGGGACTCACAAATCTTTCCCTGACTTCATATGTCTTAATACCTAAGACATATAGACAAAGATATTCAACTTTACTACAGGCATACTTGTAATTTTGTCCTGACCCATCATTTATCTGTCATCCTAGCGCTAGGAAACTTAATTCCATAAATGTTTCTTATATATGCAGATACAAACCATCAAGATTGTTAGCGCACCTCTCAATTATGTTTCTCCTTTCATTGTAATGCATTCTTTTCCTCTGGGATCATTTATTTTTCTTGCTAATGAGCATCATTCAAGTACTGTTTTCATTAGCTGCTGTGGTAGGTAGTAATATTTCTGCAGTTGGCACACTGAGGTGCATTTTGAATAACATGCTCATCTTTATTTAAATATTGTTTTACTGTTAATATTACAGGTGTTATTGCAGAGAGCGGAGACACCAAGGCATTCCTTTCCCCCAGGAAACAGATTATTGTGCTAGCACTAGTGAGAGAGTTCTCAAAAGCAGAGCCTTGAACAAGAACCCAGCTTTCTTTATCTTCTATTTTCCCTTACAATTTAGTTTCTTTGTCTTCCATATATGGTAACACACATATCATGATTGGCTACATGGTCATGACAGAACTGTGTATATGGTAGAACTGTGTATTGAACTGAAGAACTGTGTATATAGTCTCAGGCACAGACCATGATGCATTCATTTTCCTTTGTTCTAGGAGTTTCCTGTCACATAAATGTCTTTTAAATTTTCTGTTACACACATGGAATTGAAGTTACTTTTTTAATCATGTAATAGTTTGATCCCAGGTCTTTGTTTAGTATTCCAAAAGAAATGGTTGGTATTTAGATGTTTCATGTGAATCTGTTTTGTTTTGTCATCATTGCAACATAACTGGAGATAAAGTTAAAAACATCAACTGAAAAATTTATCCTGAATTAAACATGGACAAATTATAAACATGACTAATTTTCTTCTGACTTCAACAATATGAAAATGTTTTTTAAATGCTCAGTATTTTCTTTTAGAAATGATTTATCATTTGTTTCAATATTAAAAACATGACATTCAAGTAAATATAAAATAAATATGCTAAGACAAATTGGTAAGTGTAAATGTATCAGAAGAGTGGCTTCTTGGGCGTAAAATATTTGATCAAGTCTTCCACTCAATATTAACAAGTATTTCTTCCTTTCTACACTGCTTTCCTGTTTTGTTTCTGAAATAACTAAGCATTTATTGTGGACAATGTTAAATATTTACAGAAATGAGTTACTAAAACAATGTCTACTTACAGTATTTTAAATAGGTTTCTGTTAGTTTCTGAGGTATTGATAGGAATAATTCTGGTAGAAAATTTGGATTGAAGTTTTAGCAATCTAATAAAAGACAGCCACAGTAAACATAGGCTCTACATATCGGTCATTAATCACAGTTTCTAGATGTAATCTTCATACCCATGCTTCCAACCCGCAAGGTCAGTCAGTGTCCTCTTCCAGTAAAAGAATCCCTTCCTTACCTTCCCGGAACAAGAATGTGCAATTTACTTTACATTTTCTTATGCATCTGCTGTGCTGTGAACATAGTCCTTGCTTTCTTTAATTCTTCCTTTTTAATGCTAAGGATTATTTTTTGAAATCAAAGAGCTTGACAGTGGCATTTACTATTTTTATTTCCACCGTGAATAATATGTCTTCTAGATTATTAATGGAAGTATTGCTGACTCAGTTGTTCTAACCCTAAATCTTGGGCTTCATAGTCTTCCTATCATGTCAATTCCCTCCTTATTTTCTCCCTGACACTGAAGTAGATCACAGTGAGCTTGTGATTATCTAAATAACCTGACAAAATTTTTAATATATCAAGTTATTATCTGTCTTCTCAATCATCTTGAAATATACATGCAAATGTACATGCATTTTTGTAACATGAAGCCTACAGATGAAGTACTAAATATATCATAATTATTTAGCGATATATATTTAATTTTCCAGCAAGAATGTTATTCTGAAACTAAAGTATATCTGCATTTTATAACACTTCAGGAAATTTCAAATCAGAAAGAAAAAGATACTCCCACATTTTCCTATTTTTCATGACTTTGTTGTTGAAACTGAGCATTTACATGGAGCATTAAAATGCAGCCTATTTTCTTTATATTCAGATAAAATGAATCAGCTTTTTGCTGATTCAGCAAAGATATAGCATTTATAGGATTTGGCTTATGACTCACATACAAGTTCATTTGCATTTTGGAGAATTTCCAATATCACTACTTCCCTAAATGACGTTTGAGGTGGTAGCACTTAACGAGGTACACATGAGGCAGTACTTAACTCATGACATCTACCAGGCAGAAAATATTTTATTAGCAGATCTTGTTCTGTGAATATAAATTGATTTTTTCCCCATGGTTAGGAAAATTGGCTCTTCATCTGTACTTAAAGTTAGAGTTAACAGTTCCATCTAGCAAATGAGAGCAAGTACCCTCGTATAAATGACAGAATAAATGGGAAAAGGTACTTAAGCATAGTGATATCTATCTCTAGGCATCATGTTTATTGATTGCCCTACATTTAGGTCAGAAAGAAAGGTCTTACCTTACAGATTGTAGTGACTCTGGGATTTAATCACTTTGCTACCAAATATTAAGTAATTCTTTAAATGTCAAGGTTTTGGCATTAGAAGACTTTGAACAAATATTCTTTCTGCATGTTCCTTACTTTTGAAACACACTACCTTAGATCAAGGAGTGTATCTACTTATGGTTGTTTTTATTCTAGGTGGCTGATACTCTTGAGCACAGCAAAGGCCAAAACAGAGTTCACTGAAAACAAAGCTAAAAAGCGAGGTGTGAAGTTGTTTCCTTTTATCAAAATGTTCCTGTGAAGAAAGAGAAATTGACTAAATGTGGAGACAGACACAGAGAGAGAGAGACTATGGAAGAGAGAGCAAAAGAGAAGAAAGAAGAGAGGAAGGAGACAGATTATACTTAAAAATCTATAATCCAGACTTCAGAACAAAGAGTCTTAGGAAAAAGCAATTTGCATGTAGTGGAGTGTTGACAGAGGAAATTTGACTTGAGTTCAGTGCCTCAGGATACAGAGAATTTGTGGAATTGGAGAGCAAAGAGAGAGTTTGATGAATATATACATAAACTTCCTGAGAAGAACATCTTTTTGTAAAGAGCACTTGTGATTTGGAAGCCAGCCACAGCCATAGGGAGGCAAGACTGCGCTGTTTCCTGTCTGCATTCTTTTTAACCATTATATTTGATGCTTTATAGAGAAATGTAAAGTAGGAGCTGGAGAGATTGCTTAGTGGTTAAGAGCATTTCTTACTTTTCCAGAGGACCTGAGTTCAGTACTCAGCAGCCAAATGGACGCAGACACCATCTATAAATCCAGTTCTAAGGGTTCTGACACTCTCCTCTGGCCTTCATGGGCACTGCATGAGTTCACTTAGATACATTCAGTAAAACACTCATTCACATAAAATGAAACTTTTTAAAAAGGAAAATGTAAAATATATTTTACATGTAAACTATGAGCAAAATAGTGAGGAAATCTATAAAATGGTTTTTTGTGGAATCCATAAAAAATAAGATGTGAAATACAAACTCCAGTGAAAGGAAAAAAAGACAGGCACAGAGGATGAGTTTGAAAAGAATTGGAGAATTCTTAGGAAGAATAAAATATACTTTAGTCATGATGACACAGTTGGAGAATTCTTAGGAAGAATAAAATATAGTCGTGATGACACAGGC
Source organism: Nannospalax galili (assembly GCF_000622305.1). Classification (NCBI taxonomy): domain Eukaryota; kingdom Metazoa; phylum Chordata; class Mammalia; order Rodentia; family Spalacidae; genus Nannospalax; species Nannospalax galili. Next base: position 1,462,775 of record NW_008335971.1, on the reverse strand, counting down.
CCCTAAACATGCAGACCCCTTTCTCCAGGCAGACAGGTATTCCAACATGAATGGGCCACACATAGATGAGCACAAGTACACATAGATGGGCTTATAGGCTTATAGGCAAGACATAGGCAGGCAGGTTGGTGAAAACAAAGGCCTTATTCTGAATATATTTTTGAAGTAGTAATAAAGGCTTTCTTTAATTATTTGTGACAATGTATCACTGTTTAATCTGTGTTGTCCTCAAACTCATTATATTCTGTGGGTTAGTTGTGAATTTATAGCCTCAATATGCTGTCATTTTTGGAATAAGTCACCACTCTCAGCTGGATTTCTTTTTTTCTAATGTTTATATTCCTTAGACAAAGGGTTTTAAAGTGGTAACCTCTATATCTCTATACCACTTTGAGTAATATCCATGTTACAATCTTTTAAAAATGCAGTATTTTGTAAGCACAAATAGGAATAAGTATTGGGGAATTAATTTTTTAATTATTTTATGTATTTTTATTTTATAACTATGTGTGAGTGTCTCTCCACGTGTACCATGTATGTGCTTGGTGACTAAGGAAAGCAGAAGAAGACATCTGATCCCCTGGCACTGGACTTATAAGGGATTGCAAGCAGAATAGTGTGTGGACTGAGACCCAAACCTGGGTCCTCTACAAAAGCAACATGCTCTCTTAACCTGTGAGTCATCTCTCCATTTCCAAGGATTTCATTCTTAATGATATGGCCAAGAGGAGAACTCTTAACTTCATTAACTACATAAATACAAAGTATTTAAAGTAATTGATGAAGTATTAGTACACCTTGACATGAAATATGAATAAAAATTATTTTACAAACACTTATTGAATTCTTCTAATGGGCACAATAAATATACAACTTTGGCAATGAGATAGTTCTTTAGGATTAGAAATGTAAAATAGTATAGAAATAACTTTATGTTTAGTATTAACAACATGCTTTTATTCAATATTCAATATACTTTGTTGAACAATCATTTTATGTCTAAACAAGTCATAAAGTCATATATATATATATGTTAAAAGGTATGTATATCTTTCAATTGCATTTTGAATAATGGTAACTTTACTTTTTTTTTTTTTTTGCCTTTTTGAGACAGGGTCTTCTTATAGCCCTACCTGTCCTGAAACTCACTATGTAGACCAGGCTGGCCTTGAACTCAGAGATCCTCATGCCTGGCTTGGTAATTTTTTTAAAAAAACAGAATTGTCTCAAATGAGTCTGTAAGACAAAGAACATGTGGCACATTATGTGAGCTATGCCCTCATATACTAAGAAATGTTTTGTCATATGTCAGAGATATTTCTCTTAGGTAACATTCATGGACAGGTAGTAGAAAATCCAAAGCAAATGGGTTGAACCTACAACCACACTTATTGAGAGAAATTACAAGAATCTTTAAGACATTTATGCTCTTCTAAATTTATTAAGTGAATATTTTTGTACTTCTGAATCATAAGACATGCTTCTAAACTTCTATAGTATTTTATAATCAGTGTACTTGTTTGACTTTGGGGTTATTTTTCCTTATATTTGTGAGACGCTGATCAAAATTTAATGATCTGCCAAGAGAAGATGCACACAATAAGTTATTTTTTTAAGAGCTATAAGGCCCTTTTAAGAACACATAATGCTGCTTAGCATGCCTCCACACACCTTTTTGTCCAGAATTTTTAACAAGTCCCTCCAAAAAACATGTCTTAAATGACCAAGACTACAGTGACGAACTGATGTAATCAAAATTGTGTTAATGCAGATTGGATAAAATTTAGTCTTTGGCAATGAGGAAAAAAAAAGGAGAGAATAGTTATCCAATAAAACACACATGAAGATATTTTATCTCTGAGAAGTAAATTATATTTTGGGTTTTTACATTCCATTTCTGCAGAGTCTTGCTGAGCCAAATCCTTGGAATAAATTGGCATAATTATAAAACAGAAAAATGGTTAAATTTATTACTGATAGAATCAAGAAATATTTTTGGCAAATGTAAACTAAAAGCAAGCACCATGTGTCATGATTCTGTCCTCTTTTTTGTGAGAGGGAAATTCCATAATTCACTAAAGATCTGTATAGATGAAAAGGCATACAACATGCATGCTGGCATTTGTGTGCACATACTCTTTCATATATATTTAGTTTGCCAATAGCTAGCCAGCTATTTGACTTGCCTACTTAAATTCAGCAACCAAACCATGAAAAAAGGGATTGTAACTGACTGAAATGCTTATGATTAAATATAATGTATGTTAGGTAGAATGCCGCATATGCTTATCCTTATACTCTATACTTTCATAATTACAGAACATGCAAAACTAAGAAAAAATGTCTTACTTCTTAGGCATTCTGATATACCGAATGTGCTGGATAGCTTTAATGTCAACTTGACACACATGGGTTGAGGGAACCTCGATTTGGGAATAGCTTCTATTGGATTGGCCTATGGCCATATCTATGGGACATCTTCTTGATGAGTGATATGGGAGAGCCCAACACAGTGTAGGTGGTGCCACCCCTGGGCAGCTGAGCCTGTGTTGCATAAGACAGCAGGCTGAGCAGGGGCCAGGGAGCAAGCCAGTAAGCAGAGTTCCTCCATGGCCTGTGCTCCAGCTCGCCTCCAGGTGTTCCTGCCTTGAGTTCCTACCTTTGAGCAGGGGCCAGGGAGCAAGCCAGTAAGCAGAGTTCCTCCATGGCCTGTGCTCCAGCTCCTGCCTCCAGGTTCCTGCCTTGAGTTCCTACCTTGGGCTCCCTGATGAACTGTGACCCGGGAGATGTAAGATAAAATAAACCCTTTCTTCCACAAGTTGGTATTGGTCAGAGTACTTTGTCACAGCAATGGAGAAAGACACAGAATCAAAGAAAATTAGAAATGTGCTTTAATTTCATGCATATCCCACTGTGGCCCAAGTGATAGATTTGGAACACTCTAAATGTGACGGTATTTTTGAATTTATTTGGGGTTTGCAGTATTCATTAACAAAAGAAGTTGGGTCACTTTCAATGAAAAGTTTCAGTGAAATTTTGTTTAATCCAAAGTGCTTAAACTTATTGTTTACAAATTCAGTGTGTATTGCCTTTCCTGTTGTGTATGATTTCCTTTCAGATACAGCATCACTATAATGAAAATCTCTTGATTTTAATATACAGCAATCTATGACAAGCTGAATTATACTGTTATTATTGTTGGACTGTTGTCTATATGACTTCTTTTTTAATTCATCACAGATCCCAAATATATTTACATATTTTTTCTTTCATTATAGTTTTCATTTTCTAATTTTTAATATGTTAATATGGTGTTATGTAGATAGCCTTTTGTGCTCCCAAATTTATGTGTAAAAAGGCTAACTCTTTAATGAATGATGAAAAATATAATTTTCTATAAACATAAGGATAAATATTTAGCATACTGTAAGAAATTATGTTTGTCTAGAGATGTGGAAGACATAAGTTTTTCTTTGGGATCTATGATCTCTCTCTAGCCATGTATATTTGGCTATGTTTACAGTACCACACATGAATTCCCTCCCATTGAGAGGGTTTTAAGTGTAGATAGTTTTTGATTACTCTCAAGAAAGAAGCACCACCACTGCGTCTAGAAAGGTAGTTTGCTGTGTTGGTCATTGTTGTGGTTACGATTTTACAGCTGGGTTGGAACACTGATTCATTTTTTCTCCTTTAGCAGCTTGCGTAGTATCCTCTGATACTATGAGAACTAGAGCTTTCCAAGTCAGTTCAAGCTCCATTGCTCCAAATCCTTTGTCTGAAGGATGTCCTGTCTTCAGGAACAAGGTCTTACATTCAAGTTCTGGGAGGCAATCAAGGGCTGTGACAAGAAGCTTCCTTTGCAACAGATGGAAACTACTATAGAGTTCTATAACTGGTCAAATATAAAGAACAAGTGCTTGTGAGATGTCCAGCCCTAAATGACACATCTATCACACAACCTCTATACCTAAAACTGAGGGCACATAGTGAAACATGAGGTGCTTGTTTCACCTAAGATATTAGGCCAGGTTAAAGTATATTCATGAGCTAAAAGCTAAAAGGTTACCATGCTTTTAAGCCCTAAGAAAGAAAACATTGTGGTCAATAAATTATTGGACATACATTGGTTACCTTGAGTAAAAGTTTAAGCATCCTCTAGCACCAACTAAAAGACTATATGTCCTGTTCCTTGTACCCTAAATCTTCGTATGTGACTGCCATATTCCATGTGACTGCCAGTGCCCTGCAATGTATAAAAAACATCTGAATTTTGTAATAAACAGCTTATTGTAAAGACATAAGTCCCAGGGTCCAAGACTCTGTTGCAGGTTGGTATCGCCATCCATCATTAGGTCAAGGTTCCCCGCCAAGCAAGGCACACTTAGGTCTCTTGATAGCTGGTCACTTAATCATATGGACTTAGAGCATTGATGACAGCAGGCACAAAACCTGAGCAAACCCAAATCAGAAAAATGCAGTATAGGTGTGCAGAAATAAATAAAAAGTCCCAAATTTAGTTGAGAAACTATTGACAACTCATCACTGCAAGGTGAGGGAGAAATAGTCTGTAATGGAGTTATGCTAGATAGGTTGACCATGTTCAAGTGGATGGACTCACATGAAAGGACATTTTTGGACACTAATTTGGCTTGATAGGCCTTAACTTATGTGACAGACTACATGAAAACTGGTGGAGGAGAGCCATGTGAGGTGCAGATAGGGGAGGAGTTCTAAATATGATCAAGGTGTATTGAATGAAATGTACAAGAATTCGATAATTTGTTTTATAAAATGACTGATTACTCAGGGTAGCAGTATTGGAAACTATCATAGACTTTGAAGAGATAGTTGGCCCATGTTTCCTTCATCTTTTACTGCTAAGGCAAAAGATTTATGTTCTTTGCTTCAAATTTTGCTCTCTGTTTTTTTTTGGGGGGGGTAATTAATAGGGAAGTAACTGAACATGATGCCTTCCCATCCCCAGAATCTGTCAGTAGTCAATATCCAGCAGCGAGGGGTAGGACCTCTTAATCCCCTCATCCATCTTTCACTGACTATTGACAGATCCAGACTTGAAAGGACTCTGCAACTGAGGTAAGATAATCGCTTTGGTTGTGTCCTGTCCAGAAGACAGCATTTCACAGTTTTCCCAGTTGTCTTCTGATTCTTTCTTCTCTCTACTCTGCTTTTTACAGTGTTGCCAGATTATTTCCAAGTCTTGTCCAGCTCTGACCAGCTTAGAATAAAACATTGAGTTACCACACAATATGCTGGAAAACTTTAATATTTAATTTTTAAGTTATGTTTATCATTCCTTTTTTATATTGGAAAATTAGGAGTTGTTTAGGATTCCATTCACATACAGATATATGTATTTAAAAACTGGTATAAAAATAGGACATAATCATAATAAAAAATTAGATTATTTTAGGTGTGCTCCCATTTAAATTTTATAGTGAATTTTACATTCAGTGAAACACAGAAATAACATAAATATTAGAGTCCATACATAATTAAGTTTCTACATATATACAACACCATGCATAGTACATATGTCCCAGATTAGTAATGAACACCTTTGGTTCATGAAAATAATTAACATACTGTTTTTTTTGACAATAGACCAATTATTTGTAAAGATTAGTCAGAATATGGGGCTGGAGAGAACGCTCAGCAGTTAGGAATACTGGCTGTCCTTACAGAAGACCCGGGTTTGAATCCCAGCACCCACATGGCAGCTAACAACTGTCTGTAACTCCAGTTCCAAGGGATCCAACAGACTCATCTATCCTCCATGGGCATTTCATGACACAGGTGCACTTACCTACATGCAGGTATAACAGTCATACATATAAAAATAAAAATAACAAATAAAATATTTTAAAAATATTTTTTAAAAGGGGCTGGAGAGATAGCTCAATGGTTAAGAGCACTGGTCGCTCTTGCAGAAGACCCAGGTTTGATTCCCAGCACCCACATTGTGGCTGTGAACTGTCCTTAACTCCAGTTCCAGGGGAATCCGAAGCCCTCTTCTGACCTCCATGGCATTGCATGACATGGTTGCACTCACATACATGCAGGCAATACTCTCATACACATAACATAAAAAGAATACATTAATTTTTTTTAATATTTAAAAAAAGATTAACCAGAATATGTCATAGCTCTGAAGTTAGATGAGATTTTGCAACTGAGGGCAAATGATAACCTCAAGGAATTGTCTTGTGCCTGAAATGAAGTGAGTCTGGTATTATTTTTGTAATTAAGGAGTACACGTTATGTGTAACTTCCTTCAAAATTTTTTCAGAAACTCTTTTTGATTGAATTTTTTTTGTTCTTTATTTTCATTTTTAAATTTTTTTTGTATTTTTTTCTATGCAAAACATTTTTTTCCATTACAGCTTTAACATATTCAGTAACACATTCCAGAGCAAGGGTACATCTCTTTCAAAGGTGGCTGTACATTTTTAGGTTCACAGTTGAATTAATACAGTCATATAATATTAATTGAATTTTTAATGAATTTTTGTGAATTTTACACAGTATTATTTAGTGGCATTTCACCCCTCTCATCGCACCTCTCCCCACTGGCACCTGCCCAATTAAATGCACTCTCATAATATGGCTTATAGAGTGTATCCCCAGATGTCACTCAGTGTGGGTTCATCTACTGGACCCACCAAGAATCCCATCCCTTTATGACACTGTCTCTTAGCCTTCCAACAGGTATCAATTGCCAATCGTTCTGTAGGTTGTGTTGGGGATTTGTTATCCACTTCCCATGTTTGTACTGGAATTCTCTGCTTTGAGCTCATATAGAATTTGTGCATGCTGTCACCATTTTTGTGAGTTCATTTGAGTTGTCTGGAAAAATCTGTTTCCTTGTGGCCATCTACCCTCTCTGGCTTTTACAGTTTTTCACACTTTCTTCTACAATCATCCCTGAGCCTTGAAAGGAAGAGGTTGGAGAGAGCTGTCCTATTCAGGGATAAGCACTCTGGGGTCTCTTGCTCTTTGCAAATTTTCCAATTGTGGGTTTCTGTGTTAATCACCATCTACTTCATAAGGAAATTTCTTTGGTGACAGTTGAGAGATGCTTTGTGATTAATAATAAAATAGTATAAACAAATTGATCTGCCATGCATATGATTCGAAATAACACTTGTTTGTTTTTCCTGTGTGTTAATGTCACAGAGTTTCTAGTTTTAAAGAAAATAAAAAGTTCACCAAAGAGGGGGTAAAAAGATTGAAAGAGCCAGAGGTGCTGGATGACTACAGTGTACAGTGTTTTTCCTCCACCTGGGCAGTTGCACATATGAACTCACAATTGTGAGCATGCACAATATCTGCTAAAATTTAAGTCAGACAAAACTCCAGCATGGCAGGGGGAGGTTGGCACAAAGTATCCTCTAGATGAAGAACTATTGGCATTTGATAGCTGCTGAGTCAGTTTTATTTAAGGTCATGACTAGTAGGTAGACCACAATTTAGGGCAGGTCCCAGGCCCAAGTATTTGGACAACACATATTGTGCTCAATGAAGAGGGAAAAAAGAATATACAGTTGGTGGGTATGCAGGTAGAAGTGAATGTTAAAGGAGATAGAGGTCAGAGGGGGTATAGTCAAAATACACTGTATAATGTTCTCAAAGAATTAAAATATATATATATTTTAAATGAAATGGAAAATAAATGTTTGGTTTTGATTTGTGAAATTACTGTACTGTTTTTAAAGTGATACCATTCAGGGTCTAGAGAGATGGCACAGAGGAAAAGAACAGTGGTTGGCCTTGCAGAAGACCCAGGTTCGAACCCAGAACCCACATGGCAGCTATTGACTTTCTGAAATTCAATTCCCAAGGGATCCTACAGACTCTTCTGATTGCCTTGAGCATTGACAACATGGTTGCACTTACCTACCTGCAGGCAATACACACACATAAAATAAAAATAATAAATAAAATAAAATAAAAAGTGGAATGTGAGCTTCCTTATTTTTTTTAAAAAAAGAGATATTATTCAAAATACCACAGAGAGAGGGATTTAATAAATCACATTTGCACTCTGCTTCCCTGGGCCTGCACAACATGTAGGCTTATCTCCCGGGTAAGTGGCGCACGCCCTCCGAATCTTGACTCCCCCCAGCCTCATTCACCCTCCCATCTCCCCCATCTGTCTCTCCTCCTAGCCTGGATCCTGTCCCATTCCTAGTCTTGGCACCCCAGACACCTGGGGAACTACCACTGCTTCCTGATCTTTTCATTCAGATCAACTCAGTTCACTCTGGGGTCCCCCAGAACCCTCTGAACTTGGCCCCAGACTCACCTCCCTCTGCTTCCCTGGGCTTCATAACCCACCAGGCTCTTTCCTGGGCTCAGGGGCTGACCTTTCCACTTCCTGATCCTTTGCATCCAGACCAATTCACTTCTTCAGTGCAGTCCCTGGGAGCCCTTGGGACCTCTTCCCACCCCCATCTCCATTTGCACATCTGGGTTGCATGGTCACCAGCTGCACTAGATCATCATCTTTCCTGGGACTGGCTCCAGGCCAGTCCAATCCCCAAATTCCTGAGACCAAAATCTCTCCTGGAGGGATCCAGACCTTAGAAGAAAGCATGAGAGCATCTGATCCTCATCTGACATGGGCCACTGTGGGAACTCCTGAAGAAAAAAGCAATCTGGCCACTCCAATATAAAATCAAAAGAGAGAATTGGAAGCTTAAAGGAACCAGCTTTTCACACCCAAAAAGTAAACCAGAAAGACACGTAAAGTTTACAAAAAGAAGCAGACCTAAACTTGAAGGCTCGAGTCATACACAAGAATCAGAAACTACAAAATAAATTCACATGTCAAAATCACAAGAAAAAATAATAACATGAAAAAACAAAAAAAACATATCCCCAGCAAACAGTAATAGTCCTCTAGAGGGGTACAATGAGAACCCCCTAGAGAAAATGCAGGACATGGAGCTCAAAAGAACAATTATAAACATGTTAAAAGTATGCAGAAAATTTAAAGAACACACTAAAATAAATCAAAGAACTGAAGGAAGATAGGGATAAGCTTCTGAATGAATGCAGAAGAGTTAGAAATATTGAAGAATACCCAGGCTGAAATGAAGAAGGAAGTGAAACACTCTGTAAGCAAATTAGAAATGACAGGTAAAAGTGTCACAATAGGATAAATGAAATGGAAAATAGAGTATCAAGACTGGAAGATAAAGTGGATCAACTAGACCACTCAAGCAAAGTTTATGAAAAATTTAAGAAATCACAAGAATGGAATATGCAGGAATTGTTTGACATCATAAAAAGACCAAACTTATGAATCATAGGCATACAGGAAGGAGAAGAATCCCAAGATAATGGTATAGGCAAGATCTTCAACAGAATCGTGGAAAAAAAATTCCCAAAATTAAAGAAAGACATGCCCATACATGTAGCATATAGAACACCAAACAGACAGGACCATAAAAGAAACTCTCCACGGCACATCATAGTAAAAAAACTAAACTTACCAAACAAGGAGACAATACTGAAATCTGCAAAAGAGAAACAACAAGTCACATTTAAGGAAAACCCATTAGGATTACAGCTGATGTTTCAGTGCAAACAATGAAAGCCAGAAGAGCCTGGACCAAAGTATTCCCAGTTTTAAACGACCACAGATGCCAACCAGATTACTATACCCAGCCAAAATGTCTATTATAATACAAGGAGAAAGAAAAATCTTCCATGACATAATAGGCTGAAGGAATTCATGTCCACAAAACCAGCCCTTCAGAGAGTTCTGGACACAATACAAAGAGCTAAAGAGAGGAATGACTATACCCAAGGGGTTGCAGAAAGAAATTCAATGAAGATATAACTGTGGAAAAGTACAGCTGTATCAAGAATGTAAACAGAAATTAAAATGACAGGATTCTATACTCATCTTTCATTAATAACTTTAAATATTACCAGATTAAACTCCCCAGTCAAAAGACACAGACCAGGTAAATCTTTTTGTTGTCTGCAAGAAACTAATCTCACTTTCAAGGACAGACACTAAAAGTGAAAGGATGGAAAAAAATATAAGAAGCAAATGGTATTAAAAAAAAATCAGACTTTGCAATTCTAATACCTGACAAAATAGATATTAAACTAAAACTAATCAGAAGAGATAAAGAGGGCCACTTCATTTTGATCAAAGGTAAAATAAATCAAGAAGATATTACAATCATGAACATATATTCACCAAACTCTGGTGCACCCAACTTCATAAAAACAATACTAGAGGACTTTAAGACCCAGATTAATTCCAACTCATTAATAGTATGGGACCTCAATACCCCACTGGCTCCATTAGATAGGTCAACAGGGCAGAGAGTCAACAGAGAGACATCTGAATTAAACAATACCATATATCAAATGGACCTAACAGACATCTACCAAGTATTCCAACCAAGCACCAAAGGACATACTTTCTACACAGCACCCCAAGGAATCTTCTCAAAAAGATTGAAATAATTCTATGCATTCTATCAGACCACAATGCAATAAAGCTTACAATCAACACCAGAAGAAATCCTAGTTGCCACATGAACAAATTGAGATTATACACACTTCTGAATGATGACTGGGTCAAAGGAGAAATTAAGAAAGAAATAAAAGTATTTCTGGAACTAAATGAAAAGGAAAATACAACACAGCAAAACCTCTGGGACACGCTCAAAGCTGTCCTTAAAGGGAAGTTTATAGCTCTAAGTGACTCCAGGAAAAAAAAAAAAAAAAAGAACACAAATAAAATGACTTAACATTGCAAATCAAGACATTAGAAAAGCAACAAAAAATGAAACCCAAACCTAGAAGACAAAAAGAAATAACAAAAATCAGGGCATAAATTATGGAAATTGAAACAAAGAAAACACTAAAAAGAATCAACAAATCCAAGAGGTGGTTCTTTGAAAAGATAAACAATATTGACAGACCGCTAGCCTAGGTAACCAAAAGAAAGAAAGAGCAGCTCCAAATCAGCAAAATCAGAGATTAAAGGGGAAACATCACAACAGACACCAGAAAGATACAGAACATTAAAGGGAATACTTTAAAAACATATACACTACTAAATTTGAAAACCTAAAAGAAATAGACAGATATCTAAAGGCATGGGAACCACCAAAACTAAACCAAGAAGAGATTATCAGCTTAAACAGACACATAACACCAAAAGAAATTAAAACAGTAATACAAAACCTCCCAACTAAAAAAGAGCCCAGGACCAGATAGATTTACAGCAGAATTCTATCAGGCATTTAAAGAAGATCTACATCCAACACTACTTAATTTATTCAAAAAGATAGAAATGGAGGGAGAACTTCCAAATTCCTTTTATGAGGTCAGCATCACTCTACTACCAAAGCCAGGTAAAGATACAACCAAAAAAGAAAACTGTAGACCCATATCCTTTATGAACATAGATGCAAAAATTCTCAACAATATACTTGCAAAGCGCATACAGAAAACCATCAAAGAGATCATCCACCGTGATCAAATCAGCTTTATCCCAGAGATGGAGGGATTCTTCAATATGTAAGTCAATAAACATCATAAATCATATAAATGGGCTCAAAGACAAGAACTACATGGTCATCTCAATTAGATGGAGAGAAGGCCTTTGATAAAATTCAGCATACATTTATTTTCAAAGTTCTAGAGAGAATTGGACTGGAGGGAACATACCTCAACATAATTAAAGCCAAAAATAACAAACCCACAGCCAACATCATTCTAAATGGAGAAAAACTGAAAGCATTCCCATTGAAATCAGAAACCAGACAAGGCTGTCCACTATCTCCACTTCTTAACATAGTGCTTGAAATTCTTGCAAGAGCAATAAGACAAGATCAGGAAACTAAAGGAGTAATAATTGGAAAAGAAGAGATCAAATCATCCCTGTTTGCAGATGATATGATATTTTTTCTAAGAGACACCAAAAATTCCTCCAGAAAACTACTAGAAATTATTAACATGTTCAGTAAAGTGATGTTAGAAAATTAACCTATGAATTGCTGTAGACTTTCTATATACCAATAAAAAGCAATGAGAGACACATGGAAACACTCCTCTTTACAATTGCTGCAAATATATATATGAAGAAACCTGACCAAAGAAATTAAAGACCTCTACAATGAAAATTTTAAATCTTTAAAGAAAAAGATTAAAGAAGACATTAGAAAATGGAAGGACCTCCCATGCTCATGGATTGGAAGAATATTGTGAAAATGACCATTCTACCAAAAGCCTTTTATAGATTCAATGCAATGCCAATCAAAATCCCCATGACATTTTTTAAAGAATTGGAAAAAAACATCCTAAGGTTCATATGGAAGCACAAAAAACATCAGAGAGCCACAGCAACCCTGACCACTAAGTGTAATCCTGGAGGGGACTACTATACCAGATTTTAAGCTGTATTACAGAGCTATAGTCATAAAAACAACATGGTACTGGCACAAAAATAGACCCATAGACCAATGGAACAAAAATTGAAGACACAAATATGAGTAAATGCAATTTTAGCTACCTGATTTTTGACAAAGGAGCCAAGAATATTCCCTGGAGGAAAGACAGCATGTTCAGCAAATGGTGATGGTAAAACTGGATCTCCGTCTGTAGAAGAATGAAACTAAACCCCTATCTTTCACCCTGCACAAAAGTCAATTCCAAATGGATCAAAGACCTAAATGTAAATCCTGAAATTCTGAAACTGTTAGAATAAAACATTAGCAAAAACCTACAAGAAAAAGTCTAGGAAAGGATTTTCTAACCTACACATCAATTGCTGAGGAAACAAGGTCATGAATTAACAAAGTGGACTTCATTAAACTAAAAAGCTTCTGTATATCAAAACAGGCAACCGGGGAACTAACAGAAAACCCACAGTGTAGGAGGGGGCCTGTGAATATCCGCCAGAACACTGGATCTGGTACCCTCTGAGCAGGTGCGCTATCATTATGCAGCCAACTTCCTCAAACTGCTAACTTGATATCTGCCACCCAGGCTAGAGACAGATGATGCAATGGCCACACCAATAGACAATATACAGCTCAACCGTTAGGGCCAATGGGGGAGGTTTGGAGGGTATAAAGGGAAGCCCTTTGTACACAATAAATGAGCTCACTGGCAGCCCGCTACTGAACAGCATCTCCTGGAGTCTGTTTCAGTGATTCCGTGCCTACTCATCCCTTGCCCTCCAAGACGGAGGTCTGACCACCACGAAACACAGCAATACCAAAGAATGGGAGAAAATCTTCACCAGCAACACATCTAACAGAGGTTTAATATCCAGAATATATAATGAACTCAAAAGATAGAATCAAGACAAGAAGTAACCCAATTAAAAGATGGGCTATGGAGTTGAACAGAGAGTTTTCAAAAAAGAAGTAAAGATGGATATGAAGCATCTTAAAAGATGTTCAACACCACTAATAATTAGGGAAATGCAAATTAAATCCACTTTAAAATTTCATCTTACCCCAGTCAGACTGGCTAAGATGAAGAGAACAAATGATACCAAATGTTGGAGAGGATGTGGAGAAAGGGGAACACTCATCCATTGATGGTGGGGATGCAAACTTCTTCAACCCCTATTGAAAGCGGTGTGGAGAATTCTTAAAAACTACAAATGAAATTAACGTTTGACCCAGGTATACCACTCTTTGGCATATATCCAAAGAACTCATCCTATTGCAGAGACATTTTTACATCCATGTTTGTTGCTGCTCTTTTCACAATAGCTAAGAGATGGAAGCAACCTAAGTGTCCCTCAATTGACGGGTGGATAATGAACATGTGGTTCATTTATTCGATGGAGTTTTACTCAGTAGTAAAGAAAGATGAAATCATGAAATTTGCAGGTAAATGGATGCAACTAGAATCTGCTATACTAAGTGAAGTAACACAGGTTCAGAAAAACTTCGACATATGTTCTCCCTCATATGTGGCTCCTAAATCCAAACCTTGATAAGTTAGTATGTATCCAGACATAACTACAGGAACCAGGATAATGGAAAGGAACCAGGGAAGTAAAGGAAAAGAAAGAACCTGAAAGAGAAGAACAGTAGGAAGCAGGCCTTAATAAGGGAGATATGAATAAAAATTGGGTTAGTTTAAAAGAGGGGGGAGGGAAGGGCCTACAAAGAACCTAGCAGATAAAGAAAAGAAGCAACTCAAGAGAGGTAGGACCATAGGAGAAGGGTATTATTAAGGGAGAAAGGGGAAAAATGGGGGCACCTTATTTGGGGAAGCCGTGATGGAGGGGTGAGACAATATGAGATATAAGTAATGCCTAGCCAGTTTTAAACACCAGAGGGACCATATTACTCCAAAAATGTACTGACATATTATATATAGCAGATCAAGAAATATATGTCTAGGTAAGGTTTATCTGAGAACAACTGGTCTTTGCCCAAGATTTGTCTACATGACTGTGGCCCGAATTCTCTCTGGGTCTCTTGCACAGTCAGACAAACCATATAATTTATTTTATCTGAGTTTATTAACTTACAAAGGAATGAGAGCCCAGTGCCAACCCTATGCCTCTGGCAGCCAGAGTCTTCCATATCAGGCTGCGCCCCTGCTACCATAGTCCCCACTAGCATTCACTCATGCCTCAGGGGCCAGTGATCTCACCTCAGATCACAGGAGTCAGTCCATTCTGTCTTTGAGTTGTTGCACTGGCTGCGTGTTCACCACACCACATGTGCTACCAGCAGCTCCTGACTTCCCTTTGTAGTCCATGCTCTGCATCAGGCTCCGTCCAATGGAGGAACCAGCCAGTTAGAAGACACTCCATGCATTTCCTCTGCTCTTACAGTCTTCCCATCCATCTTCCACTAAAGTCCCTGAGCCTTGGAGGGGGTGATGTGGGGTGATCTCTCTTGTATCATGGTAAGATAGTGGCTGCTTGGGCCTCTCCAATACTCATCTTTAGACTGTGGCCACTGATCTATCACAGTGGTACTTCTTCTACTATAAAGAAAAATGGAAGGAAGTAGACACATTTAAACAAACCTGAATGTAAATATAAATGTCTATACGATATCCCAGTGTATAGGTGTACTATACTCATTAAATAATATACTTATGAGGCTTCTCCACTAGGGCCTGTAGCCTTTCTTGAAACATTATGTTGGCCTGGTCTACAGCACCAGATCTGTGTTCCACCCCTAGGAGTGGGCCTTATCTGATTAGAAATTTGTCA
Source organism: Nannospalax galili (assembly GCF_000622305.1). Taxonomy (NCBI): domain Eukaryota; kingdom Metazoa; phylum Chordata; class Mammalia; order Rodentia; family Spalacidae; genus Nannospalax; species Nannospalax galili. Next base: position 1,447,531 of record NW_008335971.1, on the reverse strand, counting down.
GTTGTACGTGTGTTGGTCGAGCCATTATTGCACTTGTAATTTTTGCTTGGCATGTCCATGGTGTACAGCACACGGGGTATGGGCGGACTGCGCTCTCTCTGGGCGCAGGGTGCACTCACTCCCTGCGGGTCCGCAGACTGCTCTGGGGAGCGGCACAGTAGATCTGCAGACTTCTCTGGGAAGCTGCGGCTCCGGGAGCGGGGGGCGCCCTTCAGGCTTTCCCGGCGGCTCGGCCCGTGTCTCCGGTGCTGGCCACAGCTGGTGGCTGTCGCAACTTCTCTGGCACTGAGAGCTTACTCTGCTACTGGAGCACTGTCCAGCCTGAATCCCGTCTCTATTTCACCCATGTACCCTTCCTCAGGATGCAAGGCTCCTGGCCACTGAGCCACACAGGGAAGGAGTACGGAGCCGGCGAAAGCTGGTGTCCGTGGGTTGGTAACGGAGGGTGCTGCCCTCCGGGGGAATCAGGTCGCCAGTACACAAGACTCAAGGCTCAGCTTAGTCTGTGCTTACAGCTTTATTCTCTCTGGGACCCAATCTCTGACACAAAATACCAATATTAAGAGAAGGCTAGGATATTTTTATACCATGGGGGTAGTGGTAAAAGCTTTGGCTGTTAGATGCTTTGTGAGACATTCTATTTACATGTGGAAATGGATTTCTGCCAGACATTTGTCTGCTAGGAAAATTACAGGAAGGCATGGTACCTTTCAGAGCCAAAGGCCATGTTTATGTTATGGCATTGGTGGCGGACACTTCAAAAGGAGAGACAGGGAAGATGCCAGGAAGACACCCCGCTATGAAAGGAACCCACAGCATATAACCCGAGCTGCATGAGCTGTCTGGTGTGAAGGGGCTTCGACTTTGCATAACAGAGATCTCCCAACAACGGGGTCCATCATTGAGTAGAATTATAGGAGATCCTTTCTCTCCCAATCATCTGTATAGAACCTCCTGGCAATATGAACGTAATCCATCCAGTGGCATGGAGTATTTTGGCTTAATCTCAGTTCCATCTTGTCTTCTTTTCCCACACTCACAACATGCAGTGTCTTCAGCAACATGGCCTTACCTACCTTTTTAGTGTACAACCGACATTAATGGCAAAAGCCTTCGTGAATTGGAAGACTCTAGGACCTCTCTCTGACCAATAGCTCATAGGGGGGCAACCCACCCCTGCTACTGTAGATTTTCTTAACAGTTTTATAGTTTGAGAGTCTATCCTCATTTTAGCCAACCTACATAAAACTCCAAAGAATGTTACAGCTATAGCTGGCCTTTGCTTCTTTGGGTATCTTTCAAATGGATTCACATCTGTAAAACACTCAGAGGAAGTGTAACATATATTAAATAACTCATAGACAAGGTCTCACAAAGCATGGAAAGGTTTTGTCCATTCGCATTAAGTGCTTTCTCCATAGATCCTTGTTAGGTACCATAGCATGGGTATGAGGCATTAATTTGGTTATCTCTTTACCACTTTTAGCTATCCCTTTGGAGTCATTTTGCACTTGGGGGATTTTACATGGGGTCTTTTTGTATTCTTTTATTCTTGATATACTTACAGGTGTTGGCTCAAGTTGCCTGACCCTGCACTGGGCTAAGGAGGCAGGGGGCTTCTCCTGTCCCCATTGCACTTGTTGGTTCCCTGAGTTAGACAGGCTCTGGGTCTGCCTCCTGACTGTAGCCACATTTTTCATCTTCCCATTGACCACACCAGTCTGCTGGGGGAGAATTTGGTGGGAAAACTGCTTCCACCCCTAGTATAGCCTTTATCAGAAGAGAAATGCATCTTATTTAATCCTAGGGAATTTTGCACCACCCTTGTACAGTTTTTATTCTTTGATTGTCCTTTGTAAACTGTTCTTCTAGTTTTAAAACCTTCCAGAAATGCCTTAGTACCGAATTTGGTTTTCTATCACTTTTTTCTCTGGGGATTTGGGCTTGACATAAATCTTGCCACTTTGTCTTCAAGTAAACCAAGTGGACCGTTTCCTCCATCTGGTCTTTTTTATATCTCTTATAGAGTGTTGCGTTATTTAACAAACAAGTTTTACATGATGGTCAGAATCATTTAGATTTGCCATAGCCTCTCTTGCTTTACAAAGATCCTGTGGCATCAAAGGGCTTAGTAGAACCATTAAAGCTCCATACCATTTTTGAGGTCCCAGTTGAATTAAGCTCCATATTATCTCTGGTCAACACAGTCTCATCTGGCCCAGTGAACTAGACATCATATATTGCTGTTCTCATACCTAGCTCTCTCAGGAATGCCTGCCCCTCCTTTATAGTCCTCCAGACCCTGCTAATCATATTAGTCTCCCTCGGTGACAACCATATATCTTTAATGTCTTCAACCAGCCATCCCATTAAGGACTGCTCCTCCCCACATTGGCCTAGGTTGAACAGCCTATATCTCAAGGTTGGATGGGTGGTTATATAACTCAGCTGTGAAGCTTCTGATGGATGTAGACATCATTTGCTTCTGGGTCCCATACTTTCACAAGCCACCTGGCCAGGGGCTCTCTGCTTGCTTGCTTCTAAGTTTTTCCTAGATTTAACAGTTATAGCATGGAATATTTCCTAGCTACAGCACAGTTAGCTTTTTTTTTTTTTTTTTCCTTTTTACTATTATCTTTCTTTTCCTCTGAGTCCTTGTACTTTACCCAAGTCAAAGTGTCCTACCTTTTTTCTCTCTCCAGCCCTACAATTGGGACTGCCAGTGCAGCCTTATCAGCTTTTCTGACCTGGGGCATATCTTTCATCATGCAAAGTGGCTGCTCTGTCTCTCTGGGAGCTCCTTTTCGGTCCAGAGCAGGTAAAAGATTTTCTAGCCTTTGGGGAACCTTTAACAAATCTTCACATACCCACAACATAGCCCCACATTTACAACATAGCTGTGGCCCATGCTACTATGTGGCTGACCTCTTTTTAGTTATGGATTTTATGATCCACTGTATAGCCCATATAACTATCCCTAACCCCATTAAGCATTTTATGATCCATTGTATAACCCATATGCCTATCCCTAACCCCATTAAGCGTATGGGTTTTGGATTCTCTCCTAGATTTGGGACTCAGAGCCCATCTGACCCACTACAGGGACAGCAGGACAGCACTGCTTTCTGAGACCTGCATCCCCAAGGCTGTAGTTCCTTTATCTGGCCAGACAACTCCAGTTTGTGGCCCAAATTCTCTCTGGGTTTCCTGTGTGATCAGACAAACCATATAATATATTTTATGTGTTTATTAACTTACAAAGTAATGAGAACCCAGTGCCAAGCCCCAGGCCTCTGGCAGCCAGAGCTCACCATATTAGGCCATTCCCCAGGTACCATAGTCCCCGCTAGCATTCACTCACACCTCAAGGGCCAGCAATCTTGCCTGCAGTCCACAGGAGTCAGTCCATTCTGTCTTTGAGTTGCTGCGCTGGCTGCGGGTTCCCCACACCACATGTGCTGTCTGTGGCTCCTGGTTTCCATCACAGATGGCTCCTGGCTTCCCTTTGTAGTACATGCTCTGTGTCATGCCCCGCCCATCAGAGGAACCAACCAATTGGGAGACAATGACACACAGTAAATAAAAGTACCAGACTGGTGGAAATAATCTTCTTGGGTGTTTAACAGACGTACTTTGAGGCCTATAATAATTTGGTCAGAGTGGCATAAAGGACAGTTTTTGCTCCTTGTCCTCCTCAGTCGACTAGTTCCAGGGGAATATGAGTATCTCTCAAAATGTCCTGTAATTGTGGTGGGTCACTGTCCTCTTGATCAGGAGAACGAGGAGACCCCACCAGATGGACTTGAACCAGTATCTAGTCTATAAAGAGGAGGATCAACACAGAGGAATCATGTCCTCCATTCTTCCAAGAGAAGCCAGCCGTGGTCGAGCAGGACCTTTGACTTATCTTCACATAGGTGGAACTGGTAAAAGAAAGGAGACAGGAGCACCTCCCAAGCCCATGTGACCCATGAGGAACAGATCCTCAAACAGCCTTAAGAGTAAAAATAAATTGGTTTATCTGGACCAACTATATGGCCTTAAACACCCTAAAGGAAAGTATAACCAAGATTAAAAGGCCAATATAATTTTTTAAGAATCCATATGTATAACTAAAGGCTACATAACAAGCAACAATGCCAGATAGGAGCTACCTTTTTTTGAATTGTTGGCCAGGGTGGCCAAAGGGACTCCCAGATAGTAACCCAGCATAAACTGGGAAAATGAACAGCAGACCCCAATCTTGTTTAAAGGAATATTGACAACTGATTGTTACTAGACGAGAAACAGCTGACCTTCCTAGAGTAAAGACCTCTAGATAGGCTGACTAGATTCACCAGATAGAATGCCTGAGGGTGTCAACAACACAGCAGACAGTAGCAGGGATATCAGAGTATAAGGGCTCAAGTCAGGGGGAGGGAGGCTATTGGATGGTGCAATCTGGGAAGTGGTTATATAGTTGAAGAAGATGGTTTGGGATGTTCTGTGTGATACACATACAAAAAAAATCAACAGATTTTTTAAAATTATTATATTTGAGGAGGAAGCATGGAAATTTACATCATGGTAATTAGTGGAGGTGATAAACATTACCATTGAAATCTACCCAATGACTTTATAGACATACACAAGTGCCAAGGATCCAAGTGCAACCAATTATGACTAGTAATAATCAGATACATACAGATTAGAGATGCATGCACCAACATCTCAGTGTTAGCAAAAAAAAAAAGAGTCTTTCTGAAAGTAACAATATATTCTAAAATCAAATGGAGATCTTTTTTAAAGGTTAAAAACTCATCCAATTTTATATCCTGGAGTATTGTATAACTGTACTAATTCAACTGTGACCCTAGAAACTTACAGCCACTTGTGGAAGAGTTGTACTCTTGCTCTAGAGTGTTTTACTGAATATGTTAAAGCTATAATGAAATGCTTCTTCTAGTCATGTAGTTATTAAAAATTTTTTAAAATTACTTCATGTTAAATAGTAGAGGTGATAAACATTACCAATGAAATCTATCTGCTGACTTTATATCCATACTCAGGAACTAAGGATCCGAGTTTAACTGATTGTGAGTAGTAATAATCAGATACATAAAGATTAAAGAGACATGTGCAAACGTCAGTGTTACTAGCATTAAAAATGTAGGACACAGCATGTATTAAAATGAAATGGAGATCTTCTTTAAAAGGTAAAACTCGTTCAATTTTATGTCTTACAGGGTTTATATGGGGTTCAATATTGTATGACTGTATCAATTCAACTGTGAACCTAAAAATTTACAGCCATCTTTGAAAGAGATATATCCTTGTTCTGGAATGTGTTACTGAATATGTTAAAGCTGTAATGAAAAGCTTCTTCTAATCATGTGGTTATTAAATTTTAAAAAAATTTAAATCATATTTGATTATTTCATGTTACTGGGGATCAGAAGTCAGATATCAAGGTTTCAGCTGGGTTTACTCCTTCTGAAGACTGTGAAGGATCAGTTCAATCACTCTCTTCTTAGCCAATGTTATACATGAATGTTTGTTACAGAGCTCTCTAATATATCTCTTTTGTGTGGGTAATAAAATTCTTGTAGTGGTTTGTTTACCTGAGTGTTGTATGTTCCAATAGATAACTATATATAATGTGTACATATTTGTTTGTAGTAAAACATAAAATATCTTGAAACAATTACATTACATATAATGACCTGGTGGCAGGATTATGAGTGCGTACACACACACACACACACACACACACACACACACATTTACACACCTTACTGATTAGTCAAAGACTTATCAGGAATGTACAGTTTAAAAATTACAAGCTAACTTATATGGTGAAATAAATGCTATTCAGATGCTCAAAGTAATGCAGAAATGTATACTACTTTACAATGTGACATGCTAATAGATTACAGAGGAAAGTTTCCCATTTCTGAAATTATAGTATATTAAAAAATAATGCCATTAAATCTAAAATCGATTAAATTTATTAATCTTGTAGAATTTTTAAGGTTTTACTACAATGAGCTTGGCACCTATACAGACCAGAATTATTATAAGTATAATAGAGCAGTATATGTAATCTATTTAATTCATCTACATCATATTCCACATAAGTTTAATAACCTTATTTCAAAAGTATTTCAAGAAAAGTCAGTTTTGAATTAAATCATAATTTTTGACTCACAAATCAAAGAACTATTTTTTTTTATTTCCTAGAGGTAAAAAGAAACTTATGTGTATATAAGATAGGTGTTTCCGAAGTTTTACTTCAAAGGCTTATGACATAATAGAGTTTTACTGAAATTGTGATTGTGCATGAGATAATGAAAAATATGATTTCAATTTATTCTTTGGCATAAACACATAAATTTTTATTTACTAAAATTATACATTTTTTATTTCCCTTTAGAGTTCATAATACTCAAATTAAACCACTACCACTTTTAAAATACAGTGCCTAAAACAGATGCCATTTGTCAAAATAATTGTCAGCAATATAAACACTTAACTACATACAAGTTTTAAGCACATTCAATTCTCTTAAGCCAGCAAAACTTAACTTTCGTTAAGTTACTGACTGTACGCTAGGCTTCTGACATCTAAAAACTAGTTAACCTGTCACCATAGCCTACCTCATTCTTGACTGACCAAGGGCAAACCTGGGTAGTACAAGCTTAGACCCTACCAGGTTGGCAGAAGCTGTGGCATAATGAGTCGGTTTCAGTCGTTCCACAGTATGTCGAAGTTCTAGTCTTCTCTTCAGGCTCAGGTTCCAGAGTCATTCTATGCTGTGCTTCACCAGTTGGCCTTGGAAACAAAATCTTAACCCAGACATGGTTACTAATTTGTGATTCTGTGACCGGCTTGAGCCGTTCCCATTCTGTACCCTTTGAATTATGGTCCCTCTTCTCTCCAGAGTCATGATCCCAACTGAGAGGGAAACACCAGTGGAATTAAGTTATTACTAACCAAAATTGTAGCACTCTAGAAAATCGTCCTAGTCTATAATTTCATCTTCTGTGGCATGTACTTTGAGTAGCAGTGTCAATATATTCAAAATTTTATTTAACTTCTACAAATATAAATACACTCATTCTTTTACTAACAATGTTTATCAAATTTCAGTGCTATGTGAAAATCACATTTGATTTTTTTAGAAATGCAATAGCAAAGAACTGTATTTCCTATGTGATTTCTTAGAATGACACTCCCTATCAGCACATTTCAATTTTCAATGCTCCACCTTTGTGGAAATACTAGATATTGTTTGAGACTTAACATTTTTAGTGAATTTTTATGATTTTTATACAATAGAGTTTGATGGTATTTAGATCCATTCCCCTATTTGCACCTCCCCCCACTGTCTCAGGTCAATTTAATACACTTTCACACAGACACAGACACAGACACACACACACACACACACACACACACACATATAAACACGTATAATATGTAACACGACCTGTCCCAAAATGTCCTTCAGTGTGGATCCATCCACTGGGCCCACTAAGAGTCTCTTTCTCCTTAATGTGTACCAGTGTATTCCATGCATACATGTGAGTGTATCCATATCATGCAATGCCCACGGAGGTCAGAAAAAGGCTTCGAATTCCCCAGGAACTGGAATTATAGACAATTTTTATATCTGAAATTTCAATAGTTTTTCTTTTCTTTGAATTTTTTGTGTTTTCTAATGGTTATTTTGGCATTCATATTACCTCTTCTGTAAATTCTGCAATTCATTTGTCTTATCTTCTATTACTTTAATTTGAGGAGTAGTATTATGTAGCTGTTTTATTAAGTCTTTATAAACTCAGAATATAATATTTATTAATTTATATGCATGTACTGAAGAGATGGCTTAGTGGTTAAGAGCACAAGTTGCTCTTGCAGAGGACTGGGGAATCAAATCCCAGCACCCACACAGCAGCTAGCAACTGTCCATAACTTCAGTTCCAGGCATCCTATGCCCTCTTCTGACCTTCATGGGCAGTGTATGACATGGATGTACTTACATACATGCAGGCAATACACTCATCATACACATAAAATCAATAAATAAAACACATTTTTAAAAATATATGTATTTACATGTCCTTTGTTTCCTAAAAATGTTATAACTGCAGTGGCATCACAGCATACCTTTCCTTTAGAGTTTTTATTCAGTTATCGGTTCGAGAACAATTTACTACAATTTTGCAATAGGTTAATTTTCATCACAAATTAGCATTCTCTTGGTAGACTATTTTCTGTTTCTCACTATTTCATGTTCTGATAATGTCTATCTAACCCTATGTAACTGATGTTACTGATGTTACATGTTTAAATATTCTTTCATCCCAAAACAAATAATCATCAATAACAATTTTGTAAAATTACTACAAAATTTCTTTGTTTAGAGTTAGTTTAATATTTCTCAACTAATCTTTTTTTCATTTGAGAATTTTATACATGCATGTAAAGTTTTTGAACAAATTCATCCCTCACCCTCCTTTATAGAACTTTTTAATTAAATCAATGCATACTGGATTTGACAAAGACCTTTTCTGGGTTTCTTGGGATGATCATGTTATTACCTTTAAGTCCATTTATAGATTTATTACATTAACTGACATGTATATTGAACCATTCCTGCACCTCTGGAATGAAACCAATTTGATGATAGTGGGTGATTTTTTGATGTGTGTAATTTGAAATTTTTGATATGCATAATTTGAAAAGTTTTTGATGTATGCAATTTTACAGTATTTTGTTGAAAATTTTGAATCTATGTTCATTAGGGATATATTCTTATAGCTAGCCTTTTTATTTTTATGTCTTTACCTGGTTTGAGTGTTAGAGTAATGCTTCCTAGAAGAGTTAAAAATTTTTCCTCTGTTTCTATCTTTTTTGAATAATTAATGTAATATTTGTTGGAGATATTCTTTCACGGTCACCGATATCTGCTCTGATTTATTATTATTATTTCATAATTTTTTATTTATTTTTCTTTTATTATGAGCTTATGGCCTGTATGTATGTAACTGCACTCATGTCAGGCAATGCCCATGGAGGTCAGAAGAAAGCATCATATTACTCTGGAACTGGAGGCACAGATGGTTGTTAGCTGTCATGAGTGTACTGGAAATCAAACCTGAGCAAGAGCAGCCAGTGACCTTGATGATTGAGCCATCTCTCCAGCTTCTCTGCTGAATTTTAATGTGAATTCTCTTCCCTAGTTTTTGGGTTTGGTTTGCTCTTTCTTTTCCAGAATCTTGAGATATACCACTAAGTCATTTTTTGTGCTCTTTCTATTTTTTTAAATGTTGATGCTTAGAAGTATAAATTTCCCTCTTTGGACTGTTTTTCATGTGTCCCAGAGTTATTGTTGTGTTGTATTATCATTTTCATTTCGTTTCAGAAATGCTTTTATTTCTTTCTTGATTTCCTCTTTGACCCAGTCATCATTCAGGAGTATGTTGTTTCAACTCTGTGTTCCTGTTGCTACTAGAGCTACTTTGCTGTTGATTTTAGGCTTTATTTTGCTATAGTCTCATAAAGAATAATATAATTATTTCAATATTTTTGTATTTGTTGAGGTTTGTTTTGTGTCCCTAAATGCAGTCTTTTTTAGGGAAACTTCCATGGGCTGCTGAGTAAACTATGAATTATTTGGTGCTTTGGTTGAATATTGCATAGATGTCCATTGAATTCAATTGGTGTATGAAATTATTCAGATGTTTTTCTGTTTATTTTACTTCTGGTAGACTTGCCTATTGGAAAGTATGGGTCATTAAAGTCACCTGCTATTACTGAGTTGATGTTAATCTGTGTCTTAAAATCCAGTAGTACTCTTAGTATGAAGTTGGGTGCACCAGAATTTGGTACATATGTATTCATGATTTATATGTTTTCTTGGTCAATTTTTCCCTTCATCAAAATGAAGAGAACTTTAGCTCCTCTTATTGATGATAACTGAAGCCTGTTTTCTCAAATATTAAAATTTCAACACCTCCTTACTTTCTTAATATCCTTTTTTAAAAATAATTTTCCATCTTTCAGTCCAAAGGAATGCCTGTCTTTGAAGATAGGATGAGTTTCTTATAGGCAACAAAAGATGAATATTTTTCTTAACTCATTCAACTAGTCTATGACTTTTTGGGTTGGGTGGGGAGTTGAGTCCAAAAATGTTTAAATTTATTATTGAAAAATGTACATTTGTTACTGTCACATTTTTTGTTTTCTTATTTTGCGTTTCTGTAATTATACCTTCTTATTTTTCTTTATGCATCCTCTTCTGTATGGCCAGTCCTTTCTTCAGTCCTTTCCACTGTTTTGAGTATTCTCTGTTAAGGTAGGCTGATTGGTGGCCATTAATTCTTTCAGTCAATTTGTATCATGGAAGATTTTTCTTTCTCCTTCAACTATGATAGAAAGTTTGCTGGAGAAATTATGCTGGCATCTATGATCATTTAAGAGTTGGAATACTTTTCTCCAGGCTCATTTGGTTTCTCTAGTTTGAATTGAAAAGTCTAATGTTATTCTGATGGGTTTTTCTTTTATATGTAACTTATTCTTTTTCTCTTGAAGCTTTCAGTACTCTTTCGTTGTCTGTACATTTCATGTTTTTACTGTGATATGATCTGTTCTCTTCCTGACCTTTATGTGTTCTCTGCACTTGTTGTATGCATTTAAGGGTGTCCTTCCTTAATATAAGGATGTTTTCTTCTGTAATCCTGTTGAACAGCTGGCCATTGCCTTTGACCTGAGATTTTTCTCCTTCCTCTATGTCCATGATGATTACATTTGATCTTTTCATGGTGTTAAGCATTTCCTGCATATTCCATTCTTTTTTTAATTTTTCATACTTTTTTCTTGAGCAGATCAAATTTTAACTTTATCATCCTGGCTTAATGTCATATATATATATATATATATACTTTTGAGCTTTTTGAACTTCATACATTTCCCACTCAAATCCAGACCCCTCCCCATCCATGCTTCCACCATCCCCCCAGTGAACCTTATGCATACTGCCATATATTCTAAGTCCTATTCATTCTGGTGTTTGTACCCAAATATCCTTCAGTGTAAATCATCCACTGGCATCTAGACAGCCCATCCAGTGGTTGTATGTAAGTCATACTCTCCCTCATCCAGTAGCAATCATTGTCAACTAGTTCTCAATCTAGTGCTGGCCTGCCACCTATTTCTCAATTCCCCTTTGGATCCTTGTTTAATTAAGCTGACATAGTTCCCATGTTTGATGCCATTGCTGCCACAGGATCACATGAGCTAGCCTACAGTGTCCTGGAAGCCTCCACTTCCCAGTGTTCATGAACCAGGCCTGGCTCTTACAATCTTTCCTCCTCATCTTCCACAATGGTCCCTGATCCATGGGTGGGTGTGGTTCCATATAAGAGTCCCATCCTACATTCTACAGTGCCATACAAATAGAAGATAAACATAAAAAATATGTCTCCCTCTTTCTTCCTCCCCTCTTCTCTCCCTGTCTTTCTCCCTGCCTCCTCCTTCTTTCCATCCTTTGTCACTATCACCTTGGTCTCTCACACACACATACATACACACACACACACACACACACACACACACACACCTTAAAATATATGTAATTATGAGAACACAGGGAACAGATAGAAATATATTTAATCATATGATCAATACATTCTATTTATTTTCTATTTCAATTTTCAACATGTTTTCTAAATACTGTGTATTTATGGTTGATCATCTTACTACTTAATTACTGAACATATAATCTGATAAACTTTTGTGTTTTATTTCAAACTGAGGGCACAAGACTTCAACATTTTTCATATAATTAGTATTCACTAGTTTTCTCAAATATCAGAGAGCAGAAATGCAAATCATTTTCATATGCAATCCTTACATCATTCTCTCTTCTCATAGATAGAAAAACTGCTGTTCAATAAGGCATTCAAAAATGATAGTTTTGAAAAAATGTGTGTATAATGTGTTTTGAAATTATTTAAACTACAGTCTATAACGTTTTTCAATTGCCTGTTTCAAAATGGTACTAACATTGTATTTCAGTGGTTTCAGATATTTTGTCTAATTTGTTTGTTAAATAGAGGATCCAATGAAAGAAGTGCATTTACAGTCAGTGTGTGGTTTTATTTCAATTTCTGGCAAAACGAATTTTTACAAAATCTCTAATAACGCCTAAATTCTCCTTACATATTATTAGGTAGGGAGTTAGGGTAGGATATATTTTTCTGAAAATTCAGAATACACAACTCAGGTGTTTTCAAAGATAAATATGAAAATTTTTGAAGAAATCAAGATAGTAACTGCATCTTGACAATCATATTTGTTTACAAAACATCTGATCGCTAGCCATCAGTTATTGAAAGTGAGTACATGTATGAGAGATCAGCAGTGGTTCCAAAATTAGCTGCTGTGATAGCTTTGGTCTGCCATGCCAGCACTCAAGATTCCAAGATAGAAATATCTTCAGCTTCAGGGCAATCAGCGCTATAAAGTGAGACATTGTCTGAACAAACAAATGAACAACAAACTCCCCACATAATCCGAATTATCAAAATAACTTTTTTCTATTATTTATCAGTCCACAATTTTTCCTTGTTTCTGTTTTGAGTGGTTTCTAAAGTATTTAGGATAGATTATAAAACTGAGTTTGATAGCCTCATATTTTAAAGCACTATGTTATTAAAATAACAAAGACACAGACTACTGAACTCAGACAATGAATTCTGTGCCAATGGAACTGTACCATTACTAAATATTTCTTTTTATATTCTTTGTCCCTGGTGAACAAATGAAAATTGCATTCAGATTACTTTATTTAAACAAAAGTAAACTATAATTACAGTTTTCAAACATTGAATTTGTTGATGAATTACAGGAAAATACCAAAAGAAAATAATGATCAGTTCCCTCATTGAACACAGTTGTAAAATAAAGCGCACATTACATAATATCATATATTTTCTCTCAAAAACGATGGGAAAGTCTTCAAATAATGAAAACAGAAATACAACTGATGCTTCCATTTTCTATCATTACCTATAGTTTTTGAGTCTTGTTAAATAGACCCATTATACTGTATGTCAAGCATTTTATACATTTCCAATTCTTTAGGTGGAAAAAAGAACCCACATAAACTTAAATATAACAAAATAGGCATATCAAAAATTACACTTCCAGGAAGAAACTATTTCTAATAATTAATTTTTTCAGTGCAGTCAAGCAATTTTTAAAAAATATTTTGAGTTATATATAAACTGTTTCCACTATTTCTGTGAAATGATTACATAAAAAGCAGATTAAGACCAGGGTAATTAATTGGTCCAAAGATAAAATTCATATTTTCTCCCACAAATAAGGAACTGAAAAGGTGTGCTGCTGCTGGGGATAGGTGGATTGGCAAAAAGACACAGAAGCTTCCATGTTTAAGCATCAAGAACTTCACATATTTTAAAGCAGCAGTTATGTGTTGATGAGATGGAGATTTTATTTAGTAATTTCTTACTTTGACAAACAAAAGAAATTATTTTATAATCATAATTACATCATAATTTTTTCCTCTTTTTCAGAAGCATGAATGTAAACATTATTTTGCTTTATATTTTCTCTACTTCAATAAAAATTTAAAGTTTTTGTTCAATATCTGGCCTTAACATACATGGCTTTAGAAAGTGAATATTTTTTGTGAACAGAACAAGGAAATGGCAGTGCAGTTCAACTTTCCAGGGCTGTGGGTGATGAACAGTGGTCTTCTGTTTCATTTCTGCCTGCATTGCCTCCTACTTCAGCTTCTGGAATAACAAACAATTTATCATGTATCTTTCTTTTGTTCTTATAGTACTGAAAAAGATAACTCCCCCAAAGTTTTTGAAATTCACTTAAATCAATCTCATTTTGTGCTCCACAGAATGGGAAAAGGTTCACAATTACAGAAGAAATTGGAATGCATTCATATTCTCTATCCTCCCAGCACAACCAGAAAAATGAATACTTGTTTTTAATATAAAACTATTTTTATATATTGTCTTCAAAGTTCAGTGGTCACAGTGTATGATAAGCTGTTGAAACATCCTCTAACTTCATGTTTTTTGTTTAACCAACTGAGTCTAATTGGTGCTGCACATACATTCATAGGTGAGGGGGGCATACCATCCACTGCCACATAGTCAACATACCAAGGACCAAACTTCGAAGGAAAATGACTCCTCCTTCTTAGTAGCCATCAACAATCAATAGCTCCTCAACTACAGGTGTAGACCCATGAGCCCCTTCCTCCTGCAAGCTGGAATACTGACTGATTTTATTTTATATAGGTCTTAAGAGGGGATCTTCAGCTACTGAGAGTTCATGAGTGCATGGATCCTGTTATACTTAGAAGATACACTTTCACCTAGGTCCTCGCCTACTTCTGACTTTTACTATTTTTTAATATAACAATCTTAACTTCTAAAAGTTTTATTATATTATCTGGCTATTCTTTTCCCAGTATACTCAGGTATATAATAAATGCAAGCTTTTATGACTTTGTAAATCAGAATTTTATAAATTTTATCTGTCCAACAAATATTTTAAAATTTCTGTTATTCCATATGTTTTACATTCACATTCTTCATATTTGATATTCCTTACAGTTCTATTTTACTGTGCATAGTTGTACATTTAAAAATCAATTTGGTTGAGCAAATCTATTGGCACTGTTTATCCACCAGCATGCACTTCATTATTCTATGTCCCATTTGTACATTCTTGTATATCATTTGTTTCATAACTATTATATGTTTTATATTGATCTGTGATGAGTGGGTTATGGTTTTATTATGTTAATTGTTTTAATATACTACAAACTATGTTCATGTTAGGTGACACAGTAAATAAATTTTGGTTGAGTCCTAGCTGGCCCCCATCATATATGCCCCATTTCCTTCCCCTCTCCTAAGGCCTCTGTATTCTACAACATTGGTGATATTAGTCATGTTTTATAATCTTACAATGGCCTTTAAGTGTTCAAGTGGAAGAAACATATTTGTGTCTCTTTTTTTCAAATCAAAGTTTTAGAATGATTAAGCTTAGCAGGAAAAATGCATTAAAATCCATGAGTTGCATGTCTGGTACAAGGGATGGAAAGGTACGATCTTGCAGCTCACACCTGACAAGCTGAAAAGCAAAGGAAATATTTTTGAAGAAAATTGAAAGTAGTATGCCAACAAACAGGTTAGTAGTATGAAGTTAAGGCCTATATGGAGAAACCTTCGCTGGTTTAGATTTCTGGTCAGACCCGTCACATTTCCTTAAACAAAAGCCTCATCTAAAGCAAGTGCTTAAGTCTTTAATTCCGTAAAGAGTGATAAAGAAGCTGCAGAAGAGTTCAAATTTGCAGAAGTCAGCTCCAGATGTGTAAGGAAAGCAGTCATCTCTAGAAAATGAATAGCAAAGTGGAGAATTTGCAACTGCAGAATCCTTAAGCACTATATTAAACACACTATGAACATGATTTATACGTAGAAGAAAGCCTGAGTGGAAACACGTCTGGTTATAACATTGCCTGTTGATTATTTTAGTCCCCCTGTTCAGATCTCATGTTCAGGGGAGAAAAATCCTTATTAAAAGATTTCCATGGTCACACAGAATTCATAGCTTTACAAGGAAGGTAATTTTTTCAAGCATATTAGCACGATAGCTATTCTGTAGCCCATGGATCAAGGAGTAATTTTGACTTTCAGTTTTATTTAAACAAAACACAGTTTGAATGACTGTAGATGTTTTACAATGATTTTTCTCATGGATCTGGACATAGTAACCAGAAAACTTTCTTGAAGGATTCACAATTCTAGATATCATTATGGAAACAGGGGCAGGAGAAATCAATCTGCATTTAACACCTTGTATTGCTTTTGCAAAGAACCCAAGTTTGATTTCCAACAATCACATCCAGCAGCTTACATCTGCCTGTAACTCTAGCACCAGGGATCCTAAATATTCTTGTGTCCCCCATGGACAGGTGCCTTTACACACAATACCCACACTCAAACACATATATACATAATAAAACATAAAATAAAACTTAGGAAAAGAAAATTTGGGCCTATGAGATGGCTCAGCAGTACAGAGCACTGAACGCTCTTGCAGAGGACCTGGGTTTGATTCCCAGCACCCACAGAGCAGCTGGCAACTGTCTGTAACTCCAGTTCCAGGAGATCTGACACCATCTTCTAACCTCCATGTCATTGCACGACACAGGTGCACTTCCATACTCGCAGGCAATGCCTGGTATACACAGTGAGTTCCAGGATAGCTGGGGCTACAAGGAGACCCTGTCTCAAAAAGGCCCCCAAAATTCATAATTTATAAAAAGAGGTAAAAATACTAATACTAACAAGATTTTTGAAGTTGATTGCAACCCTCATGGATAACTGTAAGTGCCAAATGTTACAACAGAGAAAATAATTATAAATATGATGGGAAAAGTAAGTAAATAGTGTTAGAGGCCTGAAGATATGACATCAAAATAATTATGAAACTTAATGGATGAAGAGTTGCTGCATGCTGAAGTACAACAAAAAAAGGTTGTTTCCTTTTTACTTTATTCAGATGGAATGCTTTCCTAGAGAGAAGATGATATAATTCCATGAAAATGACAGTCATTTAGATTACATCACCTTACTTGATAAAGTAACAGCAGAGCTTGATATCATAGACTTCAGTTTTGAATACAGTTCAACTATAGGTAAAATGGTCTAAAAATCTTGTTTCACGATACAGAGTTTGGTGAAAAGGAGAGTCAATTGATGATATAAATTAGATGACTGTCTAATTTTAGAAAACTGTCAAAGGTCAACCTTCAGGAAAGAGGATCATAAACATGATGCACTGTGAAATCAACAGCCATCAACATAGAGTTAAGACACTTCACCACCAAAGAGTTGACAACTGACTGGAGTCTCATGACAGCAGATTTTTAAAATAATGATGTGTCTTTAAGATTTAGATATGCACATATTTTAGACATAATACAAGAGCAACCAGTGCTCTTAACCACTGAGCCAATTTTATATCCCCCAATCAGCCTTTCTTATAACAATTATTCTAGGAAATCCATTTGAAGTCATTTCTACTTCCTTATGGTAAAGAGTAGAGATATTAATGGGCATGGTGATGTACTCCTTTAATTCTAGCACTTGGGAGGCAGAGGCAGGTGGATCTCTGTGAGTTAAAGCCAGCCTGCACTACATATTTAGTTCCAGGGCAGCTGAGCATACAGGGAGACCCTGATCAAAAAACACCAAAGAAAACAAAGAGAGAGAGTGGGGTCATTATTCAAATCCTATCTTATCACAAAGCTTAGGTGACTAAGAGATGGTGATCATTAACTCTTTTTGTTGGCAATGGTTCTGGAATGCTCTATGGCTGACAGTGACTGTTACACTAAAGCCTTTCCTGCTGGCATTTCTCAGGCTGGGTTATCAAACAGTGTGTCCCATGTCTGATTCTCATTAATAATGCACATATAATTGATATATTTAATTTCTATGACTTTGACTCAGGGTTAGGAATATCTTCTTAGGGAATTGCCAAGTCATATCCCAAATTGCCTCTTCTCCTGACATTCAGGAAGTTATGCTGCGCTCAGGTAAAGCTCAAATTTCTCCTCCTTTGGTGACTGACACTTGGAGGCATTTTACTCAAATGCACACTGATATATTATCTCTAGAGAGAGATGTGCTGATATCCATGGATATTTTCTAGTGATATGCCTTTTTAACACCAAATTCATCTGTACTCTTCCCACTTCTCCTGAGTGCAATGAAATGCCGCTGTTCAAACATACGCATAGTCAAAGATCACTGTAATCTTCCTTCACTGAGCCAATTTTTTCAGAATATTGGTTTCATTGAACAATATCATGCTGACTAGCTCTTAAATAAGTAAATACTTTTAAATGTAATTTCCGAGCTAACATAAAATCTGCTACAAGGAAATTAATGAGGCTCAGGTCAGCTATTGGAAATTAGTATACATTTAAGACATGGCATTCCATATTCCAACACTTTTCAGTTTTGCTCATTTGACCCTTTATCTACACTGTTTATAATTTAGGGTATAATTTTATGTCTTTGCAATCCCTTCCTAATATTAGTAGGAACAACACTAAATATTTAAATTGTTATTTATTTTAATATAGGTGTAGATTCAAAAAAATGGTTTCTATCAAGAGTAAACTTCTTTAAAACTCTTCTATTTTCTTTTTCCTTCAATTCTTCTCCTCCTCTATGTGGCTCTGTTGGTTTGCAAATGTTAATAGCAAGAAAAATAACATATTAACCATTGTCTTCCTTCCCACCCTTTTACTTACTTCCAGCAGGTTTTGCTTGGCACTAATGGACTTTTTTTTTTAAAGAAGAAGTAAAGTTCCCATTGGAGACCATAAGAACATAAAACATATGCTTGGGACAAAGTGAGAAAGGAAGAAACTGTGTGCATCTTAAGATCAGAAGCAACTGTCTATACTTGAGCTCTTCGGGTACGGTCTTGGGGGATTAGCCATATAAAAGAGTCAAGCCTTTTATTGTGATTCTCTGTCACCTCGGTTTTGTCCCTTAAAATTATAAACTGGTTACTCCATTTCCAAGGCTTCAGGTGTCATTGAGTCATTGTCAAACCAGGGAAAGAAACTAAAGCACCTCCTCTCCCTTTAGACCTTGATTTCCCAGGGATAATATTGCCCTGCATAATTCTCTTATTACCCTTTCTCATATATTCCCTTGCCACTACTGGATCACATATTAACCTTTAGACTAATAAAGGAGAACGAATCAACCATAAGCGTTTAAATCAATAATGATTCATACTCTGGGACCTTTTTATCATTCCTGTGTCATCAAAGCTGAGCACTGTAAGACAGGAAAAGAGGCCAAGTCTATTGGAAAATAATCGCTCCAACAAAAGTAATTCTTATTAGCTAACATATACAAAATACATGCACTAATCATACATGTTTACTTAATTCATATACAATCCCCATGAGGTACAGGTTATTGTTATTTCAGGAATTTTATCCTATGCAAAATTACACTTTGAGTCTGGGACTCTAGATTTCTCCTCAGCCTGACTCCAGACTCTTCTAGTTTTAAATCAGGGTTATTCAAATTACCTTCCTAATTTATCTTAAGTTTTAGACATGTATAATAACAAGAAAATTTGCTAAAAGATTAAAATAACTCCATTTTATTTTACCATGAATAAATCTGCACTTTTAAAAGATATGTGGGTATTGTGTGTGTGTGTGTGTGTGTGTGTGTGTTGGCTGTATAAAACTGTCCTCCAACTTCCCACCTGATAATCAGTGATCTAAATGTAATTGCATGGGTCCCAGGGAAGGGACTACTGTATATAGGCTGGGAAAAGCTAGTGGAGGGTCTTTTTTGCCATTTTGTGGGTCTATGGGGGAAGCCACCATCCATGTTTGGATGAAGAGTTTCTGCTGAGGTCTTAGGTGCTTAGCACTCACACTATTGCAAGTAAATCCTCACCCATTGCTATGATTTCCCAGAGTGCATTTTTGTAAAATTAGGAACAAAGGAGAAGGGTGTGGGTGTTGTTTAGCCTGTGCATGTGTATATCTTTAGCTCAAAACAATACCATAGGTAGTAATACAATCAATGTAGCTAAGGGAACATAAAATGACACATAAAAAGTAAGCATTCCATTGTCCTAATCAGGACAATATATTAATTTTAAAGGTATGTTGTACATGATATAATAGCAAATGCTCATTGTTTTACTCCGGACAATATAGATTTTTCTGTTGTGCAGTGTGATGAGAGCAGACAGATTCTAAAACTACAGAAAAGAAAGTGACCACTGTTAGCTCTTCACCTCTGGATTCTCCCATGCTTTGGTGCAGAGGTGAATGTTATTTTCAGAAACACTGTGCCAAGATCAGAAAGTGCAAAGAAATCTCAAGAGCTAAGACTTTCTGAGTCTGAAACAAAACATGCATTTTTTTTTTTCTAATAGTAGCGGAGCTGAAATATGGAACATAAATAAACTTTGCTTGGATTTAAACTTTGAATTTTACTGTTTATTTATTGTTTTATTGTTTTTTGAAGCTCTTGCTTTGAGACTTGTCTGGAATCATAGAAACAATGTTTTACAGTAAAAAGAATATGAACACCAGAATCAAGATGAACTGGATTTGAGAACTTGGTCATTTCTTGACTGAAATGGTTATACAATATATCTGATGCTCTTCACAACTGTAAAAGAAAGTGTGTACATGCCAAAGTGAGGCTTGAAAGGAGAGTATGAGGCCACAGAGAGTGTTCAGCAATTAAGAGCACTGGTTGTTCTTACAGAGTTCCCCAATTTGGTTCCCAGCACCCACATTGCATCTAACAACTGTCCTTAACTCCAGTTCCAGGGAATCTACCACCCTCATCTGGTCTCTGTGGGTACTACACTCCACAGGTGCACTTATATACATGCAGGCAAAACATTCATATATATATAAATATAAGAATAAATGAAAAAATTTTATGTGATTCCCTGAACTGACAACAGGCTCTCAGTGTCCTGGTGATTGTCTTTCTTCTCTCTTCCTTTCCCACCATTGATTTTACTTACTCTATCTTTGGCTTATGTGTATAATTTTAAGTCTTAATTTTTCCTGAAATCATCTAAAATAAATTTACATTGGATCTCATGATTATTATTTTCTGAGGGATACCTCAATTGTCAGGATGTTCTAATTTCGATTGTGAACATTGTGGCAAGCTCTGATAACTAGTTCATTTTCTCCTCCACCTCTGTCCCTCCTTTCCATTGTCTTCTGAATTCATTCCTGCTTATGAATCCTCTTGGTTTCCAGACTCCTAGATTAATTCTGACCTGGAGGTGTTTATATTCTTTACTGACAATCTAATGGCCATCTGAAGATCATGGTTATCTAAAAGGTTATTTTCATTGTGCATTTAAAAAAACAATCACAACTCACTCTAGTTGATAGATTATAAGGGTTAATTATGAAAATGGATACATTATAAACATATTCAATTTAGAGTGGTTTCAGTAGCTTAATGGACAGAATGCATATTTAATCATAATATATAAAGACAGAGACAGAGACAAAAACTATAACCTAGTCCCTGTGGAAACTGTTATATTGCTCTCATAAATATGGAGTGTATATCATAACAATTTTCCAGGTGTTCTTTTCCATTATTCTTAATTTCATATGAAAAAATAATCACAAAAGATGGTATTTTATTTTCATAAGTGTTCATGACTTTAAAAACTCCATTATGGTATAAAATATACATAGATAGGATTATAAACCATATAACTAAACATAACATAACATAAACATAAAACAAACAAACCAATCAAGAAGCAAACTTAACCAGTGCATTTGATGCTTTTCATACAGATGTAGGCATTTACATTTCAAAGTTATAGTCGCTGGTTAATGGGTCTCTATAGGGTTCTTGTCCTCATGCTAGATGCGAAGACTAAAAATCCACAGGATAGGTGATGAGAAATGCAAGATGGTTTCAAAACAGATGTAACAGTTAGCTTTATCATCTTGTCCGGATCTATAATCACCTAAAAGACAAGCCTCTGGGAATGTTATTCATGGATTGTCTAGATTAGATTAATCAACCTTGGAACACCCACTCTAAATGTAAGCAGCACCATTCTGTTGTTAGGTTGCTGGACTGTATAAAAATGTGAAAGCTAGCTGAGAACCATCTTTCGTCTATCACTCCCTCTTGGTTGCCTATGGATTGAGGCCAGTTGCCTCAAGCTCAGAGCACTGTAACTTTACCACTATGATGAACTATAACCTCAAATTGTAAGATCAAAGTAAACCTTCCTTCTTTAAATACTTTTGTCAGGTATTTTGTCACAGGAACAAGAAAAATGAATAATAGAAGAGGTGGTATGGGAGAATTCGGAATGGAAAGGTGATGTGATAAAGAAGGAAAAACTGACCTCAGCAGGCGCAAATAGCTTTACTAGCTCTCAACCTTCCCAAGGAAATGGAATGTTGGCTTCAGGGTCGGAGGAGGTTTGGGATCTATAGGTGGGTTCAGAAAATTATAGAAAGGGAATCATGCCTTTCCATAATCCTGGGAGGTCGGTTAAGCCTTCTTGGATGTTACCATGCTCCTTCTTGAGACCTGGGAAGGAGAGATGGGAGGCTCTGAGAGAAGAACCAGGTATCTTTTGCAAGGTGATTGGTAAGGAACCAGATCTGTAGGAGGCTAATCAGAATCCAGATGTCTAGGCTAGGGACCATGTGTTCTGAGATAGATGTTTCTGCCTTCTGGAGTGGGGAAGCAGGGTGGGTAGATGGCCAGTTCTTTGTCTGATCATTTCTCAGGCTGATTTTCCTTCAGTAATGAGAAATGAGACAATTGCTATGATAAACCTGACTATGATGGTCATATACCCTTGGAACTGGTTTGTAATAAAAATGTGGAAAAGTTTTTACCTTTGGATAGAAATACCATCAGACACTATGAGCTGAGTTTAGTGGACTGTTCTGATGATAGTTGTAAATACCAAAAGTCCAAAGCAATGTGGATGTTAGCAGCTTGGCTCTTCACTTCTCAGAGAAAACATCCAGTATTGAGAACTGGGCTAGAGGTCATTCCAGCTACATTCTGGCATATCTGTCTGCTGTTTGCCCATATCCCGAATTCTTGAGTGAAGTTAAAATTGAAATTAATGGATTAATTTGGGGAGCAAAGAAAACTTCAAGAGAGCATGGCATTCAGTCTTCGGAATGCCTACTCTTTACTACTCTCATTCAAGTCTACAATGAAGAAGAAGAAAATGAAAATGGAGGAAAAATGAAAACTGTGCAGTTTGGCAAAGAAGAGTATGATGGCCTTAAAGTTAGAATAAGGCAGAACGCACAGAGGCTGTAATTGTTAAAGAGATAGCTATGTTAAAGAGAAACCTGGTCTCCTGCACTAGGACAAAAGTAATAGTGGTCTGAGGGGAGGATGCCACACAGTGAGAGCTATATTCTGTGAAAATGAAAATTCATTAGAAAGTAAAGGACCTACGCTGAGCAACTGAGTGGCTCCTCTACTCAAAGAGGACTGCTTAGGAAAGTTTTCCCTACTTGGAGGCCTGGAAAAGCCTGTGTGTGAAAGTGTGAAGATGATGCTTAAATTACAATGGAAGGCACAGGATTTGGGAGATATCAGGACTATGGGACATGAATCTTCTTTGGAAAACGGTAGGCATTGAATGCAGTTGATCCTGGAAGAAGTATATGTACTGTAACCAGTAAAGCTGGAGGAGGGTTAAGACCTTTGAATCCAGGTGATTCCATTAAAAATCCCAAGTTGTACCAGAGGACTTTTAGGATTTAACATTTGCTATGCTTGGGTTTAGTCTTAATTTGACAAAAACATTCCAAGTTATGACCCCAGGAATCTCCTTGGAATTGGAATGTTTACTCTCTTCCATTGTATATTAGAAAAATGCAATATCATCATTTATTTTATAGAGGATCACAGATAGGAGATGATCTTGAGATTTAAAACAGACTTCAGAAGTGTTAGAATCATCTAATGACTATGGAGATTGAATATATTTTGCATCATGAGATGGCACCAAGAAGTGGAAATTTAGCATTTAAATGTGAAACGCTTGGAAGTAAAGTTGCTAAAGGGAAGGTGTGTGATAGTTAATAGTGTAAACTTAATAGCGTTTAGAAGCATCTGAGAGAAGCTTGTGGGTGGGCAGATTTGTAGTGGATTTTCTACATTATGTGGATGGAGGTTGGAAAACCCACCCTAAATGTGAATAGTACAAGTTCATGTGCTGGGAGCCCAGACTACATAGAAAGAGCCAAGTCAGAGGAGAACCAGCCTCCCTAGTATACTGCTTCTAAACTGCTGATGCAATGTGACCAGGTATCTCATGTTCCTTCCACTATAAGTTTCCCTCTATGATACACTGAAACTGTGAGCACAAATTAACCCTTCCTTCCTTAAGTTTCTTTGACAAGTAATTTATAATAGCAACAAGAAAATGGACTACTAGCGTGGTGTATGACGTAACAGGCTGGAGCCCAGAAGCATGGGCTGGATACTGGAAATATGCACAAGAATCACTATATTCCTATTCTTCCAGCCTTCAATCTATGAGTGTCTAAGAGAAGACAGTATCCAAGCTCCTTTGCTAAGCTATCCAGAGGAAGAGGAGTTAGAAAGCCTGAGCAGGAGAAGAGAGCCAGGAGTTGCTCCACAACAATCAGGTGATCCTGCAGGTAATTTGTGAGATGCTAAGACAGCAAACAGAATTTCTTTGTAAAAAAAAAGAAAAACATGGCTGATGTTTTGAATGCCTCCAAGTATCATGTGAAAATTTGTTTTAGGTATGATAATAAACAGGAACACAGAACTAAGGAAGTCTGAGAAATATAAACACACACAAAAAAACACACAGTTGAACCA
The DNA here is from genome assembly GCF_000622305.1 of Nannospalax galili. NCBI lineage: Eukaryota > Metazoa > Chordata > Mammalia > Rodentia > Spalacidae > Nannospalax > Nannospalax galili. The sequence goes on along the minus strand of NW_008335971.1, from coordinate 1,423,046 downwards.
GTATGCTTTACAAAATCCACAACAATTCCTTAAACAAACTTCGAGTGTATATTGCACACTAACCTACCTACCAATATATAAATTAATATTATCTACTCAGAGGTTTTATGCAAACCAAATTTTATATTATAAAATCTTACATCACTACATTCTATTCAGCATTTTATTCACTATGTTAATATATATTGCAATCTTCAGTTCTTCCTCACTGGCATAAAATTATACTGTTTGGTTTTATCACAATTCATTCATTATTTTTTCTATTGATGGATATTTGAATAGTTCCCATTTGACCTGATTTTGAATATTGACTAATAAAATGATTGTTATAAAATGTATATGTATTCATGTTAATTCTAAGTAGATTATATACTGAGTTATATAGATGTGAAAAAGCTGAATAAATTCACATTCTTCCCTATAATGAATTGATGTTCAAAATGTTCATACAATTGCCAAGATTTATTGGTATATATTCTTTTGTTTCCAGTAATTTTTATTTCTTAGTAGATTCCCACTCTACTTTCTATCAATTTGTCTGAATCTAGTGAGACAGAACACCTACCCAATATAAATTAAGTGAAGTAGATTAATTACTTGTAGAAAAGCAAGTAGAAGGCCAACAGACACCTAGGATTCATTACAAGCTCATCTGCCAAAGTCAAAGTTAAGCTAGGTGCCCTGGGCAGATAATGTCTTTCCTGCACTTTTCTACCTACATGTTACCACAGATGTCCAGGAAAGAGCCCTTTGGGGTTTTATACCTGTGAATTATATGACATAACACATTAAAATGCCATAGGACATCTTGTTTGTACAAGATGAATAGAGCAGAGCCAGACAACTCCTCTAGTGATCCACTGTATGTGACTATATGTGTGATGACTGGTGAACTAGACCGTTCCAACACTTCTCAGGAATTATCCTGAGTGTGGAAAAGTAGTGTATGATTACAATTTTAAGTTTGGTTATCAAAATCATTGCGTAAGTTTCATTTTTAAATTTAATTTCAAACTTCTATGTTTTGGAAATAGACCATTCAAGGTTTGTCTATTGAGGGATATGTCTTCATGATCTCTCTGGATTGCCCATTTATTATCTTTAAAAAGTTGTATTATGTTTTCATTTATAGTACAAGAAGAAACTATTTGTGTAACATGAGTTCCAAACACTGAGACCATGATTGGTAGGAAACTATTCTAAAATGCCCATTCTGCAAAAGTAAAGAAAATATGTTTAAAATTATATATAAAAATATTATGTTTCAGCCAGAAAAATGAAAAAGAACCATAGAAGTAAAGGGAAGAAAGGAGCCTGAAAGAGGGAGATAGTTGGAGAAAGATGTTACCAAGAGGGAAAGCGGAAAATGGGGGTATTTAATGGGGAAGGGAGAAGATATATGAACAACCATGGAGGTCAAGGGGAAGAAGGAGCTCAAGAGAGGGGGACTATTAGAAGACAGGTATTTCAAGGGGAAAAAGGGAAAAGAAGTAATATTTTAACTGGGGAAGGAGAAAGGAGGTTAGACAGGGAGAGATAGAGTAGAGATAAATAATGGCTGCATGGTGGGAAAAACCAGAGGGCACTGTATTATTTCAAAAGTCTACTGAAAAATAAACATACAATATCTGCTCATGAGTGCATATGTATAGCTGAAGGCCATATAAAAGGAAATACAATGTCATATAGGAGAAACCTCCCTTTCAGTTGTTGTCAGGGCAGTTCAAGAGACTCCTTTGATTGCCTCCCAGAACTTGACGGTAAGACTCCATTCCTGAAAACAGGGCATAGTTTGGACACTGACTTTGGAACAATGGAGCTGGGACCCTCCTTCATTAACAATAGCTCATATAGTTTTGAACGACATTATGCAAGCTGCTAAGGGACAAAATAAATCAATGTTCCAACTCCAGTTTCAAAGCCTAATAACAAGAACAATGACCGGCAGAGAAAACTATCTTGGGGCTAATCAGCAGCTAATCTAATTGGACTTGCAGCTCATTCCATGGGAGGGAACTCATGTGTGGCACTGAAAACAGCCAAATACACATGGTTGGAGAGGTCATAGATCCTAGGGGAAAAAACCTTATATCTGTCACATACCTAGACAAAGTAGTACAGAGTTCCACAACTGGTCCCACACAAGGAATGTGTCTGTGAGGTACTCAACCCGAAGTGACACATCTACAGTGGAACCTCTACACCTAAGGTTCATGGAACACAGTTGAACAAGGGGTAAAAAGAATACGAATGCATCTCTCAACTCTCATTAGCGAAGCTTCCTCATGCAACAGAGTGGGATGCACAGAGAAGGCCACAAGTACCGAGTGCATGTCACAGGATAGGACTCCTATATTAAATCTCACCCACCCAAGGCTCAGGGACATTGAGCAATGTATGAACCAGTGGTGGTGTATGACCATAAGGAAACTATGTCTTGCAGATCTCTGGGAACTTGCTCTTATGAATTTATAGCAATGGTGACAGCATACACAAGATACATGCAAATTCAATCAGAAAAAAAATCCCAGCATAAGGGCTGGAGAAAAGGCTCAGCGGTTAAGAGAGCTGAATGCTCTTGCAGAGGACCCAGGCTCAATTCACAGTACCCACATGGCAGCTACGACCCATCCTTAACTCCACTTCCATGGGAATCCAAAGTGCTCTTCTGACTTCTGCGGCATTGCATGACACAGGTGCACTCACATACAAGCAGGCAATATACTCGTACACATAAAATAAAAATAATAAATAAAATATTATATTTTAAAAAACCAGCATAGAGCTGGGGAAATTAACATGAGGCCCCTACCTTAACTAATCACCCGCTGATTAGTTCTGGGTGAGGGAGAGTTTATCTTCTTTGAGGGAGTGATGCTAGTTAGGCTTAGCAGGTTCCAGTGAAAGAACTCATACTGAGAGACATCTGGGTACAAGCTTGACTTGATAGGCATTAACATATATGACAAAATCCATGAAATCCTATGTGTGGGCTATGGGGAGAGGGTTTAAATATGATTAAGATATATTGTATGACATCCACAAAAATTCAGTAAAAATATACTGGAATTTTTAATATTTTATAGTTAAAATAATTGTATATATAATCCTTTGTCATATTTACTTTCAAAGGGTATGATAAATGATTACTTGAAGATGCCAACTACAAGGACCAGTACATATCATTTCAATGTACTGTTTTTGAAAAGTATTAGGCAGTTTTATAAAGTGAAAAACAATACTTGTTAAAATTGGACCTAATCATAAAATAATGTCACATAATATTAAATAACAAAATATTTCCACAATTATCATCTTAAAACATAAAGTCACTTCATTTTATTAACAGTAGAAGCCAAAAAGGCATTTTAATTCAGTCCCATTTCTCCAAAATTCTATTTCTCACATGAATTTTACAGTCTTTCCCTCTCTTCCTTTCCCAACCCCTTCTTCTACTTAGGTAAAAGCATCTCAGGATTTCCCATTGCTTAAAGGAAAATCCATTACTTAAAGAAGCTTCATCAGTCACTTAGTGTGAAACTCTATTAGGTTTAACACAGCACAGGGTAATCAGCCCAAGGCAGCTTTCTCCAATTCAGTGTAACTTAACTTTAGTACTCCGTAATCACTCAAGCACTTTTCTATCCCACCAACAGAATAAAGCTGACAGCTCATAAAAGCCCTTTCCTCCTTTCTAGATTTTTTTAAACAATGTTCTCCATGATCTAAATTCCACTCCTTTGCATTATAATGCAGCATTTGAAGAGAAGGATGAGAATATTGTTTCTCGTGTCTCCTTTTCTTTAAATTGAATGTTTTTAAGTAAGTGTTGGCAAATACTCTGTTTTTAACAACGAACCTCATGTGTTTCCCAAAAGAATGACTTCTTCATTGTTATGAGTTACTTGGTTTACACTAGGGGATTACTTTCAGAAAATAAAATCTTTTCAAAATAAAATGATAATGTTGAAATATACACCTATATTGAGACCAGTGAGGAAAATTATAACAAAAAAATTATCTTGGGAAAGTGGACCATGTCCATTGCCAAACATATCCTTTGGTGTTTTCATGTGTATGATTTAGAGCACCCAAAGTGACCTTGTGTCTAATGTATAATTAAAATTTTAATTTGATTAATTCATTTATTCAAGTTAGATGTGATCTGGAGAGGTCACTTCTATCTAGGGCAATATATCATTTCTTTGTTGAATCCTCTCTTAGGATATGACTCACATTTATAACCTGGGTAAGATCTGGATGCATGGATGCATTTTCTTTCTCTTATATTGTTTGCCCTCAAGAAAACGTCAAGTGATATAACCTACCACCAAGTAAAACATAACCTTGAATTCATTTGGCTTACACTTCCAGATTTTACCTATCACTTTGGTATGTTAGGGCATGCCACCAGCAGGAACTTGAAGCAGAAACCATAGAAGAATGCTTCTCTCCCAGTCACTCACAGGATGATGGTCAGCTCACCTTCTTATACAGCTTAGCGCCACCTGCCCAGGAAATGGGAACACAGTGGGTTTGGCCCTCCTGTATCAATTAATAATCAAGACAGTTCCACAAAAACATGCCCACAGAACAGTCTTATCTAGGCAATTCTGAGGCTTTCTAATGACTCTAGTCTGTATCAAGTTGACAATTAAAGCTAAAAAGACAATGGCCAAAAGTCGACGAAGAAGTTCATCCTTCCAAACCTCAGAGAATATAATACCCTGTCCTCATTACAAAGATGGAGCACATTTCTTTTCAATAAAAGAGTAGCAGTATGTTCAAATTAGGAATGTGAAAACATAGCTTTGACTTAAAAGAAAACATTCTTTAAATCATCTAATCCAGACTAATCTATCTATCTAAGCCTGCCATTTATTTTTCATAACACAGTGCTACTGCAATTGTACCCATATTCACATAGTATTTGTCATCAAAAGTATGAAGAAATCTGTCATATACTGATTTGGTGAAAGTATTTACTTCCTGTCAGATCTAAGGAACTATATTTGCATCAGAATAACTTGATTCTTAGCAATACCTCAGTCTTTTCATCATAAATGAAATGAGATTAAAGGTTCTTAAGACATAGAAAAACAACAAATTTTTCTTATTCTTAAACATCACTCACCACAATAATTTAGATATGATGCCAGATGTACATACATTAGTTAAGCACAGATTCTCCAATGGAGACTCCACCTCAATAGCAATTTATTTCAATTTTGACAATATCTACATGGAGTTGGAAGAAGAATTCCCAGGTTATGGGCTATCCTATAGGACTTTAACCTGCTTCAGATGCCAAGCACCAAATTCTGACCTGAGTATAAAGTCAAGATTCCCTTACCCTCTCCTGATGTTGACTAAAGTGACAGAGGTGCTCCAAATCCCCCAAAAGCTACAGTGTTCTACCCTAAGACATGTATAATTTTAAAGCTGAGATGAACCACTTTTTTAGGTGTGGTTTAAAAGATGCTTTTCTTTTCAGTAAAAATTATCCTTTTGTATTCTAAATATTAACATGCCCCTACTCCTTACAGAAAGGGAGCATGTCTTTATAATTTTATGTCTATATTTTATAATTTTATGTCTATTTTTTATAAGTGGAAAATAATAATTTCCAGTCAATGAATAGATGAAGACAGGATAAGGAGCTACTGGGAAAGAAGGGAGTCATAAGGAGTACGCAAAGGATAGGAGAAGTTGAGGGTGTCAATGTGGCCGCAGTGCACTGTATATAAGTATGAAATGTTCAAAATTGAGAAAATAGAAGCACACAACATGGTGGTCCCATCACATATAAAACTGAAAATGTCTAAATTCACAAATAAGGCATTTTGAAAACCTTCAGTGAATACTTGAGTGTGGCAGGACTTAAGACTGTTAAATGATTTCATACAAGTAGTTTCCAATGTTTGTAATGTGAAACTGGGTTAATAAAATAAGTTATCATTAAAATACCTCAGGTCTGGAGAGATAACTCAGTGATTAAGAGCACTGGTAGCTATTGCAAAGGACCTTGGTTCAGTTCCCAGTACTTACATGGTAACTAACAATGGACCATAAATTCAATTCCTTCAGCTCTAATACCCTTTTCTGGACTCTGTGCACATTGCAAGATACAGATTCATATACACACATGCAGGCAAAACACTGGAACACATCATATAAAGATAAATCAAAGTAAAGAAGACTGTACCAGTAATTAAGGAAGTTTACGGGAAGTTGTATATCATTAATTATGAACTAACAGTAAGAGGAAAAGATGGAGGTAGTAATAAACAAGTAAAATGTCCATTTAGGAAAAAATAAATTTCAGAGGTGGAAACACATAGTCATAAAACAATAAAAGTTGTTTGTTTTAAGCCAGAGATTTTCAATCAGGAATGAAAAAATTATGTTTACCTTCCATCCATCAAGGTTTGCTAATATCTGGACATATTTTTACTTACATGGCTGAGGCCAAGATGGGTATGGAGCCTACTGGCATGTCTGAGGTAACATTCAGGGGTACTGCTAAACATCCTATTATGTACATCCCCAACAGCTAGAAATAATACAGTACAACAGTACAATAGTACTGAGATTGAGAAACCCTGGTCTAAATAAATAATTCCATACCTTTATTGACTATTAAATATTTAAAGCAAACTAATAAAATGGATGTTTAATAGCATTTGGAGAGCAAAATATATAACAATTTCATAAAAGAGGACTCTGAACTTCAAGACACAGATTAACCCAACTCAGTATGTGACTTCAATAACTATCTTTCTCTAATAAACTGTTTATTTTGACAAAGAACAGAAAACCTTTCAATTTAATGATATCATATGGTAAATGGACCTAAGAGACATCTACAGAATATTTCACCCAAGCACTGAAGATATACATTTTACTCAGCAGCCCATGGAAGTTCCTCTAAAATGAACCATATTCTGGAACATAAAACAGATCTCAACAAATACAAAAAAAATTACACATATTTTATTGAATTACAATGCAATAAAATCAATAACAAAAGAAGACTGAATAACTACAAGAACTCATAGAAATTGAGCAACACACTACTGGATGAAGAATGAGTCAAAGAATAAACCAAGAAAAGAAAAATATTCCTGAAACTAAATGAAAATGAAAACATACTATATCAAAACTTCTAGGACAAAACAAAAGCTAGTCTAAGAATTTATAACTATAAGCAACTATATTATATAATTCAAGCAGAGGACAAATAAATAAATTAATGATACCACCCAAGGATAAGAAAAAAAATAAACCAAACCCAAACCTAACAGATGAAAAAAAAATTAGAAAAGAAATAAACGAACTAGAACAACAAAAGCAATACAAAATATCAATGCTGCTAAGACTTGGTTCATTGAGAAGATAATCAATATTGACAGAATCTTAGCCTTGATAACCAAAAGAAAGAAAGAGAAAATCTAAATCAACAAAATCAGAGATGAACATGGAACACATATAAGAAACACCAAAGCAATCAACAACATAATAAAGGAATGCTTTTAAAAACATTAATTTTCATTAAAATGGTAAATATAATGGAAATGAATGAATTTCTAAATTTAACTGATAGACCAAAATCAAACCAAGAAGAGATAGACAATTTCAACAGACCCATATTAAATATGAGGATTGAAACATTAATACAAAGTCTTCTGACTAAATAAAATCTAGGTCGAGTTGGATTTACAACAGAATAGTACAAGACCTTCAATGATTTCCAACCAATACTATTTATATTATTCAGAAATAATGATCCAAGTAAGATTTCCTAAAGTCTTTCTACAAAGCCAGTATTACCCTGATACCCAAGCCAGGTAAAGACAAAACAGCAACAACAAAGAAAACTACAGGCGTATATCCATAATGAACACGGATTTAAAAAGTCTCAATAAAATACTTTTATATATATTCTACCATGCTCAATTTCATTTTATTTTGCAGATGCCAGGATGATTCAAATTATGTAAGTTAATAAATGTAATATATTGCCTTAAGGACAAAAAAGTCAGATGATCATCTTGATAGATGAAGCAATGTCTGTTGAAAAAAATCCAACATGCCTTCATGATAAAAGTTTTAGTGAAACAGGACTTCATGGAACATATCTTAAAATAATGAAGACTATATATGATAAACACAGAGTCAATATCATTTTTTCAACATATATTTTATTGAATTTTTCTACATTTCATATAATACATTGCAATCATATTTAGACACCTCTCCTATCTGTATTTCCAAAATCTCCTCACCAGATTTCATGCATTCTTATATGTTCAGAAATCTTAAGTCAGATTTGTGTCTCCAAATATCCTTCAGTGTTAGTTCATCCACTGGAGTCTGGTCAGTCGATCTAGTGTCACTCCCTTCTAGAAGATCAACTCTCCCTCACCCAGCAGTGATCAGTACCAATAGTTCCTCAGCTGAAATTGGGGCTTCTTGCCCATTATCCAAGTTCTTTTCTGGATTTCTGTATCATTTGAATTTGCATGGGTATTGTGCATGCATGTCATCACAATTGCTGTAAATTCATGTGAGAAAGTTTCCCGAACCCTGGAAAACTGTTTCCTTATGGTCATGCACCACCCTTGACTTTCACAATCTTTCTACCCCCTTTTCCCCAATAGTCCTGGAGACTTGCATGGGGGGTGTTAAGTACAGTATTCCGATCCAGAGACTTACGGCAGTCTCTTATTGTCTACATTTTGGCCAGTTGTGACTTGTCTGTACTAATTGCCCTCTGTTGCATGAGGAAGCTTTGCCAGTGAGATCTGAGAGACGCATTGTATTCTCTCTACCCCATGTACTGCTATGTTCTGTGCACCTGAAATGGAGAGGTTCTATTGTAGAAGAGTCAGTTAGGTCTGGATATCTCACAAACACTTATTCTCTGCATTTGACCAGTTACGGAACTCCAAATAGTCAATATCTGTTGCAAAATGAACCACTTGTGCTTCAGAACCCACAACTCTTCATAGTTAGTTCGAGCCTCCCCATTCTGTTCCCACCCCAGTCTTGGCCTTTGATCCCCCATGATTGTCCTGAGACATGAATATTAACATGGTAAGTCCAACCCCACCCACTGCATCTTGGTTAATAAACATCATTTTGAATGGAGAAAAACTAAAAGCATTCACATAAAATAAGGAAATGAGTCAAGGTTGTCCACCATGCCCTCTCTTTTTCAATACAGGGCTTGAAACCCTCACTTAAGAAATAATATAAGAGAAGAAAATGAAGTCAAAATATCCTGACTAGAAAAAAGTCAAGTTATCCTTATTTACAGATGACATAGTGTACATTAGCAATCCCCCAAATTCCACCAGAAAAGTTCTAAAAATAATTATTTTCAACAAAGTAGCAGGATATAAAATCAGTTTATAAAAGCCACTAGCCTTTATTATGTGGAAATAAAAATCAATTGGGGAAAGATCACAATAGTCTCAAAAAATATAAAAGTTCTATGAATAAACCTAAAGAAAAATATGAAAAAGCTCTACAATAAAAAATTTAAATCTTTGAGGAGAGAAATTGTTGAAGACAATAGAAGATGGAAATAACTCCTGTACTCATGGATTGGTAGAATTAATATCATAAAACTGACTATACCATTAAAAGCAATTTACAGATTCAATGTAATCTCAATCAAAATCCTCATGTCATTCTTCACAGAAGTAGAAAAAGAGCCCTGAAATCCATAAGTAGGCACAAAAGACCTCCGATATATTCAATACAAGCCTAAGTAAAAGTAACAATACTGAAGGACTATACCAGTTTTCAAACTCTACTACAGAACTATAGTAATAAAAAAAGCAAGGAACCAGTTCAAAAACAGATACGAAAATAAATGGTACAAAATAGAAGACCCAACTGTGGGTGCACACAATATCAGCCACCTAATATTTGACAAAGATGCTAAAAATTCACACTGGAGGAAAGACGGTATCTTTAACAAATAGCTTTGGGAAATTTTTTATCATCTCTACGTACAGAAGAATGAAAATTAGACTAATATCTATCACTCTACAAAGAATGAACTCCAACGGGATCAAAGACCTCAGTGTGACACTTGACATGATGAAATTGATAAAAGAAGACATAGGCATACCTGACAAGATACAGGTGCAAGAAACAGAATCTAAATTGGACTCCATTCCCTCAGGAACTAAGACCAACAATTCAGAAATGAACCTTATGAAAGTAACAGTTTTCTGAAGAGCAAAGGAAACAGTTGAGTGAACAAGAAGCTAACAAAGTGGGATTGAATTTTTGCCAGCTATACATCCAGAAAATGATTAATTTCCAAAACATAAAAATGTCCTAATTAAAAATGGGCTACATCTATCAATAGAAGAAATAAAAATAGCTAATAAATACTTTGAAAAGTGTTCTACATCCTAGTAATTAGTGAAATACAAATTAAAACTGCTTTAATATTTCATTTTACCACAATCAGATTGGGGAAGATCAAGAATAAAGATCAAAACCAAAACCAGGGCTGGAGAGGACATGAGGAAGGTAGAACCCACATTCACTGCTGGTGGGATTGACAGTAGAAGAGCCACTATAGAAATCATTGTGAAGAATTCTTATTCAACTAAAAATAGACCTACCATATGAGCAGCTACACCACTCTATGATATATATTCCATTGACTTGATTCCTAACTACACACATACTTGCTTATCTGTGTTTATTTCTATTTTTTCACAAGAGCTAGGATAAAACAGGCTAAAGGTTCATCAACCAATGAATAGATAACGAAAATATGGTACATTTATACAATCGAGTCTTATTTGGTTATAACTGAAAATCATGAAATTTGCTGGGAAATTGGTGGAATTAGAAAATGTTGGACCGTGTGAGACAACATAGATTCAGGAAAACAAGTGACCCATGATATCTTTAATTTGTTAGAAATAGCTCCAAATCCATAGACATCACCATATATTCTGAAGTAACTGCAGGAACCTAGAAAATTGAAATGAACCATGGGGAAATGGTGAAGAAGATGCTTGAGAGAGGGAACAATATCAGACAGGTATTATCAAGGAGGAAATGGGGAAAATGGGGGAATATTCTAACTGGGAAAGAAAGAGGGAGGAATATACTAGGGGGAAGGAAATGACAGTAGAAAAAAATAAATCCTTAGTTGAAAGGGAATTGTGTTATTTCATAAGTCTAATGAAAAATACACGTGCAATATGTCAATGAGTACATTAGTATAGATGAAAATGTTAGCAAAAATCACAGTAGGAAGCAAGGGTGACCGTCCATAAAGCTGTTGGTCAGAGTAGTCCAAGAGACTCCCAAATAATATACATTGTTGAAATAGTATTTGACTAATCCAAGAACTTGAAAGCAAGTTCCAAATGTCTAAGATATAACACACTTTGGATACAGCAGGTGGAGAAATTGATCTGGAACAGACATGGAAATCTTGCCTCAAGTCTATCTCTCATAGTATGAGAAAATACCAAGGGAGAAAACCAATCAATGGTCCTACCTAACTATAAAGCCTATAAACCACAATTATATGTTACCCCAAACATTATCTCTATTGGTCTAATAGTGACACCGTTATCATGGGGACAATCTAAGCCTTTGCAATTGGACTTAGGTCCCTTTAAATTGGGGGGGATCATTCAATGGGGGGAATCCACTCATGATATAATGAACACAGCTAAGTATACAATGGAGAAGTCATAGAACTAAGAAAAGAAACTACTACTGTCACTTTCTCAGACCAATGCATTTTTTTTGCTATATTCTACACATATATCCTTATATTCACAGAGAAGTGTAGCTCTCACCACTCATCTAAGAAGTTGCTCATTGCAACAGATTGAGAATACTGCAAAGTTCTGAGAGTGAGACAGGATGCCAGGCCTTTAATCCCAGCACCGGGGAGGCAGAGGCAGGTGGGTCATTGAGAGTGTGAGGCCAGTCTAGTCTACAAGGTGAGTTTCAGGACAACCAGAACCAAATAGTGAGATGCTGTCTCATCATAACCAAACAAGGACAAAAACAACAATTATGAAGTTCCACAATTGGTCAAATGTTTAGATTATGTGACTGTGAAGTGTGCAGTCCTCAGTGGATACATCTACAACGCAACTTCTATACCTAAACTCAGGAAAGAGTGAACAGGAAGATTGTTAAGAGCCAACATGACAAGACACCTGCTGCTAGTTAAAAAATTCCATGTATGATAGGAAAACTGCACTCTTGATAACTCCATAGATCTTACTAGATCTATGCAATGGAAAAACCAGTTGGTATACCAGCTACAGACAATCAATGGATGTTAAGGGGGGAAGAATCAGTTCTCTCCAGGGTCTTGCTCCATGAAAGATTATCTAACCCTCAAAACAGGAAGCACTAAACACAAGTACACATGAGCACCAACCAAATGAACTCAGTGCAATATATATATGTATGACATTTTGAGGGAAATAGACATGGAAGGAGTTGGAGGGAGACTGTGAGTTTTGAAATAATGCAAATATGATACTCAGGTATCAGATTTCAAAATTTAAAAAGATAAATTCAATTTTTTCAATGATATGTTTCAAGACTGTAGGTAAGGGAAATTAAATTCTGAGACTCAATTAAGGAACTGTAATATGAAAAACCAGACATCAATGAAGTTGATCATATTACGAACTGACATAAATTAGTATGGTACATTGGAGTATATGTTTGATATACTAGGAAGTTTGGATAACTAAGAAGGTTCCATACATCCATAAAATCTTAGAATTTTTTCAATTATATCTGAACAATAACAACAGAATAAATATATGAATTTGTAGCAAAAACTACTAGAACATCATCTAAATTAAATGGGGTCATACAAAAAAACGTATTGAGAGATTTATACTGTATCTCTGACTGAAATAGTAGGCATAATACTTCTTTAGTCAAGGAAAACACTAAAAGTCATTATGACATTAATTAAAATTTTATTAGTACTGTGCATAAGTGTGTACATGTCCAGATGATCGTATACCTGGGCACTCATGCTACAGAGCTCATGCATGAGGAAATCAAGTTATAGTTGTGGAGCTGGTTTTCTCTTTCTACCTTTACCTGGATCTGAGGATTGAACTCAGTCCTTCAGATTTCTGTGGCAAGCAACACTATCCACTGAAGATTCTAAATGGCCCCAGATCATGAATTAGATGCATAAATTATTTCATCTATTAATTAATGACTTTAATTTTTCAATAAGGTTTTGTTATGGAATTTTATCAAAATTATTGCATTATTCCAGTATTTAAATGTAAAATGGTTGTGTATTCAACTGATAAGACAGAGAAATGCATCTAAAAGTTGCCCAGGACTAGGTGACACATCTATCATTAAACATCTACAACGAAGGCTCATGGAATGTAGTGGAACAAGTGGTGGAGAGAAAACTAAACCCTCAACTCTCACCTTTAAAGCATCCTTACATAACAGAGTATGATGCACACAGAAAGCCACAACTGGACAAGTTTTAAAGAATAAGAGACTACAGAGTATATACCCTTGGTAGGCGTCCTATATTGAAACTCACTCACCCATGGCTCAGAGACCATTGCAGAAGATGAAGCAAAAAGATTTTAAGAGCCAACACTGATTCATGAACACAGGGAATCAGAGGCTTTTAGTTCACTGGAAGCTTGCACATGTGAGCTTGTAATGGTGAAATCGAACACAGGACCAATGTCAACTCAATTACACAAAGCCCCGAATTCATGAGGTTCAGTGGGGGAATGGAAAAGGCATGGATGGCCAGGGATCTAAATTTGATTAACAACTGTTGTATGAATTTACAAAAGTTCAGTAAAAAAAATGCTTCTAAAAGAGACAAAAACACATTTTGGATACAGAGTAATGGGTTACTAGACTATCCAAAGTTAGTTTATAAATACTAAGATGAGAACTACCACTCTACAATACTTTCACAAAGAACATTCAAATTTTAAAAAAAAAGGATTGTGTATTATTTTATTGTAGATACTTTCCTAAGTAATAATATGACACATTTTCTTGTAAGAACTTGGAAAAGTTCTAAGTAACAATTTATTGAGTGAATTAATGTCTTTTACCATGTGTATTTTAAAAAATTCAGAATTTTAAGAGCAATCAAAACGTAAAGGTTAATATTGCTAAGGAAAAATATTAGTTTTTATATAAACAATTTTAAATAAATTCCTAGTATCAGATAAATAAATGAACTAAATAGATCAACCATAAGAAACAAAGAGTGGATACGGAGTATTCATTGAATAATTGTGCTATAGGCATGGAAAATATAGTTTCTGAAGTGTAATAAATGTTCCTTTCTGATATCACAGATAAATTATCTTTTAAAACCTAATGAGCATCAAAAATACTAGAGAAATTTTAAGGCGACTTTCTCATTAAAAATGAAGATTTAAGAATTTTTAAGATGGGGGCCTGAAGAGATGGCTCAGGGGTTAAGACCACTGGCTGTCTTGAAGAGGACCTGGGTTCGGTTCCCAGCACCCAAATGGTGGCTAACAACAGTTCCAGGGGAATCTGAAGCTCTCATCTGACCTCCACATGCATTGCAGAGACAGGTACACTTACATACATGTAGCCAATACCATCAGACACATAAATTAAAAAAAAACAAAACCCCCAAAATTTTAAAGGGGACATCATCAGTTAAAAGGAAGATGTGAAAATATACTGAACATCACATTCTTTCACTTTTCATAACTGAATATGCCTGTTAACCATCTGAGGTACTTTACAGCATGAGCACATATGATTCCATCTCATTTTTATGTATGACTGTGAATAATCTGACTTTAATCAACTTAACCTTCTAAACACATAAAATCATCAGTAAAACAGACACATACAAGTCAGTATTGACACATGAACGTCAGCATGTGTATTTCATGTCTCTTTTACTATTTCTTCTGAAGTTCTACCTTCATTCAAAGAACTTCATAATTGTAAATATGCAATAAAATTTAAATATAGAAACATAAATCTTAGATTAGAGAAATCTAAATTCTAAAATAAATGACTGAACCAAGATCAGCAAACTAACAAAAGACAGAGCAAAGAACTAAAAAATAACTAACCTCTTTTGTGTTGGGCAAGAGCTATGTAAATTTCTGGACATGCATGACTGATTTTCAGTCTGGCAAATTTGTCATAAAATTCTACAACATAATTTTACATTTGCCTGTTTAGTACAATTCATTAATAAATTATTTTCAATATGGATTTAAAATATAATTAAACCTTGATAGTCATTATCAGGTTTAAACACATGGTATGTGTATTTCTACTGGCAGAGTCAGCATCTGAGCTGTAGTGATGATAAAAGATGAAGGAAAAAACAAAGTGAAGAGTTGACATTTGCATGCTGCTGAAAATCTTACATTTTAGAGCTGGCTGGATATCTGAGAGTTACAGACCTAGGATTCTGCTTCTGAGAGAAATCAGCAGCTGGCTGTGGAACAGTGGACAAAGAGGATGATGAATGAAATGAAGGCATGATGTGGCATGGAATAAGGCAAGCAAATATTTAAATTCTTTTGTGGAGGGATTAATTTTCTCCCAGTTTTTCAGATACCGTAAAAAAGCTGCCAGATCTATGCACTCTGTCTTGTCCACTAAGCTGCCTTCTTTACTTTTTCTCTCCTGTTTATTTCCTGTGAGAAATAATGTTTAGTCCTTTGAGCAATCTCTAAGCAAGTACATTTAATTACTCAGAGCAAGACGTTTATTTTTTTTTTAATTTTTAAAAATGATTTATTTAATAACAACATACTTAGAAGAAGCATATCATTACAACACAATTGACATATCCAATAACGTTTTCCTGAGGTAGGATGCATCTCTTTCAAATTTGGCTGTAAATTTTTAGGTTTACAGTTGAATTAATACAGTTATACAATATTGTACTCAGTATAAACCCTATAAGACATAAATTAAATGATGTTTTAACCTTTAAAAAGATCTCCATTTCATTATTAAAATACACAGTTTCATATAGAAAAATTCTTTTTCAATGCAATTGACATTGGATGTTTGCACATGCATTTCTAAGCTCTAAATATCTAATTATTACTAGTCACAGTTGGTTACTTTCTGAGCTTCTAGGCATCTGAGCATGAATATAAAGTCATCAGGTAGATTTCAATGATAATGTTTTTCACATCTACTAATTATTGTTTTTTAAATTAAAAAAATTTTAATAACTACATGATTTGAAGAAGCATTTCATTACAGCTTTAACATA